>NW_026294391.1:74521711-75121711 GCF_007827085.1 Peromyscus californicus insignis | reverse complement strand
ATAATGTTACATATATGTATATGTTTTGGGGGGCTTACCATTTTGTATTGGATAACCAATTGGTGTACTCTCATCTGAAGAAGAATTTTCCTCCCACTCTCAAGATTTCTAATTTTGCCTACAGTTCTTTGTCTAGACTTGAGACTTTGTGAGCTTTCCCCCTTCCACATGATGTTGGTTGTAGTACAATCAGGTGTAGCCACTACTCTGGGTCATTGGAAATGAAACCTTAGTCATATCTGCAGGTTATATAGGGTACATGGAGGAGAGTATCAGAACTCCCCTGGTCAGACACTATGGTGATATTTTATTTGTACTGAAATGTGATTTTATTTGTATGTTAATAAATAAAGTTGCCTGGGGGTCAGAGCTAATAGCAAGCCATAGCAGAAGCCAGGCAGTGGTGGCACACACCTACAATCCCAATCACATGACAGGCAGAACTCTGTGTGTTCAAGGATATAGGCAGCATGGAGACACACACCTTTACACTTAATACCAACCATAGAAGACCTGGAGGTCTGTATAGACAGGCAGTGACAAGGAGGTCATGTGGTTGGGTTTACAACCAATGAAAAGGCAGAACAAAAAGTCAATAAAAAGGTAGATACACAGGAAGTAGCTCTCTTTCTGAGGGGAAGGATGACAGAGGCAGCAAAGGGTAAGAAAGGTTTTTTAGTATCAGATCTTAGCTACTACTCTGACCTCTTGGGCTTTTAACTCTGCCTTTGGCTCTGTGTTTCTTATTTAATAAGACTGTTACCTCTACAAGACCCTGGGGATTGATATGCATACAGTGTCTGGATGGGTCCACTTCTGTGGTCTGAATGTATAAGACTCTGCAAAATTCATACATTTGGTTTGAATCACATTAATCTCAACTAGATTGTATTGAACTGTGCCCAGAACCTAAGAAAACCACACCTTTGATTGCATTTTTAAGGACATTTCCTGAGAGCATTAACTAATGCAAAAATAAAAAAGTTCTGCCCTGAATGCAAGTGGTGTCACCCCCAGTCTGGATAGAAACAAAGGAAGTAAAGAGAATAAAGGTGAATGAGCTTTCTGAGTAAGCATTGTTTCTTTGCTTCCTTTCTTACAGGATCCAAAGATCTCCCTGTGCAACATGATCCTATTCACATAATGTTCTGCCCAAGCACACTAGCTGAGAAATCATCCACAAAAATGTTGTAAACCATGCCAAAATAAATCTTTCCTTAACTCATTTTGTCAAGCATTTTAGTACAGAGATGAAAATGTCTGAATAGTACAACACCCAAAGTAATATGAGCTAGGGCTATTTAGAAAGCAATTTAGTTATAAGTACTCTGCATTCCTAAGTGGAATTTGTGGTTTTGTTTATATTATTATTTAAAGAACTATTTTTTTGCTTACTTTTCTCTGTCCCTTCTACTTTGTGGTACTACATTTCTTTCTTTTTGTAAATGCTATGAGAAAATGATACCAGTGTGAAAGTTGACCTTTAACAGACATCAGAATGATCGTGAACTCCCCTGTGTCTATAACTCTACAAAATGTTTCTGCTTTTATAATGTGCCCATTCTGAAGTGTTTTATATTTATGCTAATAGGAATGTGCAAAGGCACCAAAAATTATTACTTATGGTTCTGAAGATTCAGAATCCAAGGTTAAAGGATTTATATCCCCTGTAGTGATCATTTTCTTGCATATGGCCAATTTCATGTGATATTCTCACATGGCCATATTTTTTTCTCTCTGTATGCTTCTCTCTGGCTTCCCTTCTACAACAGTGTAGTTGGCTTTAGATGACATTTTAGGGACTCATTAAATTTTAGTTGCTTAGTTTGAAGTCTTTCCATTTCTAAATGTAATCACAATCATTGTTAAGATTTCAGCATTCAATTTTGGGGAACATGAGAAAGTTAGAAGACTCAGTCCATAGTATTAACAGATTAGTTCTCAATTGAATGTGCTCATTTAGGTTGCTCTCACTCCTTTCTCTTGGAAGGATGATTGTTTCTTCTGTGGACATAACTACCACTTATCAATGTCAAAATTAATTTAAAAGTAATTTTGAGGTCTTTTTATATTAAATACACATATGCTTTTGTGGTAAGAATGTACAACAACCAAAACTTTTAGACTGAATTCTTAACTCATAGTACTAGAGAATGTAACTGGATTTGCTATCAGGTCACACATAGAAGTAACTTAAGGTTTATGAAGTTACTTTTGTGGGCTCTAATTTGATAAAAATGCTATCCTCATACAAAGATAAAATCAAGCTGTAAATATTTTGATAATGGAACAAAACCTGAAGACAGAAGAAGATGGCCATCAATCGGATAGGAAAGACATATGAAGAAATAGACTCTAAAATCATTTTGACCTTCAAGATACAGCCTTCAGATAAATAAGAAAGTGATATATTGTTTACTTTACACCTGGTATCTTATTATGGTTCTCTTAGAAACTAACACAGCTATATGTTTTTATACTGTTTATACATATTTTATGTTTTTGACACAGTCCCTGTCATTCCCCAACCAAAGCTGTTAATCTTTATCTGTATGTTTGTATTCTAAGGGATGGGGATCCAAATCACTGAATCAACCAAAGATTATTCCAACTAGTCTTTTGAGATGGTTTCTCCAAATGACAATCTTGTAAAAACGGAACTCAAGCACAACAGATTAAGTGTAAACCTCGAGAAGTCCCCAGCAATTTATTCCTTTCGTACTCTGTCAGTGCATCCAAAATGACCCAGTAACCCAGTAATGAGTAAAAATAAAATCTCCCAGGGAAAATCCATCATTCTTGTCACTTCCCAGAAAACACTCTTCTTTAAAATCTTGTTTTGTATGACTGTTAGTGAAAGGAAATTGTGGAATGCATTTTTAGAACGTAGAATCTATCTGTGTTTTACACACTCCGATTTTGACCATTTCATTTTTAGTGCAGTTATGGATTGCCAGCTCTGAATATCTGCCTATCCTTTTGTAAAATGAGTCTGAAATAAAAAGGAAAACTGGATGACTGCAACACCCCCAAATCATAAGAGTACAAGTGGCTGAACTGACAGTTTAGCCAATTTATTTTCCACTACCTAAGCCCTCTTTGTATCCCAGAATGAGCACTATCATCACTTTACTTTCCAACATTTTACCTTACTTTAACTTATTTTGAAATTCATATCAATTGAAATATATAGTATGGTGTTTTTATTTTTTTTTGTCAAGATTATAGAGTGTGTGAAATAGTACCATGTTACATTACATAGTACTGTTTTGGCCTCTTTTAATTATCCATAATACTCTATTTTATGGCATATCTTGCAGAAGAACTTACTGTTTTCTCCTTACTCTGCTAGCAGCCATTTTCTTTCTTTTTATTCCCTAGCTTCTAGATATCTGCGATTGTTGTTTTAGGGAAAGTTGTATACTTTCTTCCTAATACAAATATGAACACATACATGTTACCTATGTACTCATTAGTGGAAAGTCTGGTTCAAAAATTACACATATTAAGTTTTAACAGTGGATCATGAATACTTTGACAAGGTAACTTTTCCAGTTTTACTAGTGGATATATCTTCATTTCAAAATGTCTCAATTTTAGATTTTTCTCTTAGGTTGTATGTCTTTTTATGTTTAAATTTTTTCTATGTGCTATTGGAAGAAACATGTTCATAGCATGTAGATCCCAATAAATCACTTTTCCCTCAACATAATTTTCTCTTCATGAATTTTTATTAGAAGTTATAAATTTTAATGTAGTTTACCTTCTTGTTTGATTTTTTTCACTATTTCCACAAGTCCTTTTAAAAATAATTTTTTTCTATCAAAAAATATAGGCATTGTGGTACCCATCTTTATTTCCAGGACCTAGGAGGCAGAGACAGGTAGATCTCTGTAAGTTCAGGTCTATCCTAGGAGTTCAATGCTGACATCAGCTATATAGGAAGACAATGTCACAAAAAGTAAAATCTAGTTTTAAATTTCACATTAAAAATTTTAGAACTCCAATTCATGATTACCAGATAGGAGAGATGATTCAATTTTGATCCATCAGTATGGTGACATGAATTTTGAATTACTAGCCCCCATATAGAAAGCCAGATGGAGCATTGAATGCCTGTATCCCCACCTCTGGGAAAGCAGAAACAGGTAGATGCATAGAGCTCACTAGTCAAATAACCTAGCCAAATCAGTCAACTTGTGGTCATTGGAAGAATATATATATATATATATATATATATATATATATATATATATATATATAATAAGATAATGAGCAACTGGTGAAGACAAAACACTGACCTCAACACTCAAGTACATATATATATATATATATATATATATATATATATATATATATATAAAAATACTTACATGTATACACATGAGCACATACACAGAATAAAATGATTACTAGGAAAAAAACTGTAGCATGAAAATATCAGTTGCACTGCAAGGGAAGGACAACTTATAGAATAACATTTAATAAGATAAATGAAGAAATTAATTTTTAAGATGTGTCATCAGAGAGATTTGTAAAGAATCTACAGAAAGCATTCAGCACTACTAGAGTAGTTGTTATATCTCAGGATGAATTAAAAGACACATAGATTAAAAAGTGACTTGTTATTGGGAAAAAGAAAAAAGTAAAATTGTTAGAGGACAACATAGCTTTTGGGTCACCCTAGGAACAACTACATATAGAAAATGCTAGGTCATAGGTTTCAATAGTTAAAAGAAAAGAAGAAGCAACCAGTCAAAAAGTAGTCCTTATGACATGTTACAACCGTAGTATGAATTCGAGAACTGAAGTTTCATTTTAACTGGAAATGATTATGCCCATCTTCTTAAAATAATGAACAAAGCTGTCATTTGCTATTCTAAATTACAGACAGAATTTTAGTCTTTATACCCGTCAAATCCTATTTTCTGTGGGAAAAAAATTCAAGTATTTTTCCATATGGATATCCAGTTGGATTGCACCATTTATTGATAGTAAATTTATTTTCCACTATTCTGACATGTCATCTTTGAAGTAAACCAGATGTCCTTTCTTTGAGTCATTTTTGGGAGTCTGCATTCCTTTTTCTCATACATCACTATTCTAATAAAAAACCACAATCCATATTACTATATTTTAATAAAGCACAATTCCTCCCTGCCCAAGACTCTTTTATTTTTTAGCCAATATAAATTATAGCTGAAGGTTTCCTGTGTCCACCCAGCTCCTGCAGCCACTCAGACCCAAGTAAACACACAAAGGCTTACATTACTTATAAATTGTATGGCCATGGCAGGCTTCTTGCTATTTGGTTCTTACATCTTAAATTAACCCATTCCTATTCATCTATAAGTTGCCACATGGCTTGTGTACTTCTATATCTTACTTCTCATGGTGGTGGCTGGCAGCGTTTCCTGACTCAGCATTCCTTTTTCCAGAATTCTCTTCTCTGCTTGACCCACCTATACTTCCTGTCTGGCTATTGATCAATCAGCATTTTATTTATTAACCAATCAGAGCAACACATTCACAGCATAGAGAGCAATATCCACAACATTTCCTCTTTTCTTTTTTTTTTTTCAAAAAGGAAGGTTTTAACTTTAACATAGAAAAATTACATATAACAAAACAATTATCAAGCAAGAATTACAGTTACAATATCTAGTCTATTTATAATATCTAGTCTATTTGTATTTGGCAAAATTAAAGAAGATGTCTATCTTACATTTGTGAGTCTAAGGTTTCATATCTAACCTATCTTTTATCATAACTAAGGAAATTATAACTATCTAGTCTTCAACTACCTCAAAGACCTCAGAAGAATATATATTTCCTGAGAAATGGGAGAAGGACGCAAGCAACTTTTGGGAGTTTTGTGAGTAGACAGAGACAACTGGACAGTCATTCAAAGTTCCTTTGTAAAGTTAGGGCATCTTTAACCCACAGACCTAGAGTCTTTCAGTCACTTTTCTCTGTGTCTTGTAGAATGTCTGGCAGTTTCCTCTGTGAAGCAGGAACATGAAGGACCATTTTCCCAAGGAAAGTTCAGTGGTTACTTTCCTATGGATCCTGCACATTCAGTTGATCAAGCAGTCCAGGCAAGAACAGTTTCTTGCCCAAATGTCTATTTTTGACAACAAGAAGATAAACTACATATGGAGTGTCTTCAACACCTATCTTTCTCTCTGAAGTAAATTGGTGCTGCCAGGAGCAGACATGTCTCACTGCCCAGAAAGTCTAAATTTTTAAAACATTTTAAGTGTCATATTTTGTAGGTCTTTGAAGTATTTGAAGATTACCTACTTTGAATTATATCTTTGTATACCTAGAAAACTTATCATGACTATAAGTTTGACTATCATAGAAGACTAATTATTAATCTGTATTTTTAATTATCCATTAAAATCTAAATGAGTTACATAACATAATACCTCAAATGAGAGTAGAAATATATATACAGTATAACAAAATTATGTTTAAACTTGTATCAATAAACCAAAATTCATAGCATAGCAATGCAAAACATTTTAAACAAGTTGTTGCTCTTTAAAAGTAGGTTCATTAAGGCCGGGCGGTGGTGGCGCACGCCTTTAATCCCAGCACTCGGGAGGCAGAGCCAGGCGGATCTCTGTGAGTTCGAGGCCAGCCTGGGCTACCAAGTGAGTTCCAGGAAAGGCGCAAAGCTACACAGAGAAACCCTGTCTCGAAAAACCAAAAAAAAAAAAAAAAAAAAAAAAGTAGGTTCATTAATCTACCCTTTTATCCTATCATATCTATACTATCCCCTTTTCTTATTTAGAAAGAGATTGTATTTATAATCAACCTGTTTTAAATAAAAATATTGGTTTTTCTCTGTCCCATACCAGAGGGCTTTTTTGATATGGGACAGAAAATTTCTCAAACTTTTTTTTATTTTTATTTTTACTTATTTTTAGCAATATGCTTGGGTTTAGAGAAGAAATGAGCCAATTCCATCTCCAAAGCCAGCTTGGTATATTTGGGGATTTGGGCATAGCTTCTCATACTATTTTCTGTTGGATGAGGGTACTGTATTCTTATCGGGATATAAAGAAAAGTTTAGGATTATGGAGTAGTCCGTGAGGCTGTATTGTCTGAACCAGTTGCCTTGAAACCATTCTGGATGTTGGATCATCTGGGACATGGTGTCATCAGAGACCTTTCAGGGGATCTTGGCTGGTCAAACCTGATGTATCTTAATCTGGAGCAATTCCATAGCCTCTTGCTTTCTGTGGAAACAAAAGCAGAGCCTCCATTCCAAAGCAACATATCCTTACATTCAAATTTTTAAGTTAAGGTACCTTTAAAATATACATGTTTAGGAAGTGGTCTCCTGTGTCAATGCATTCAAGACTACTTCCTATTTTCTCTTCTATCGAGTTCAGTGTAACTGGATTTATGTTGAGATCTTTGATCCACTTGGACTTGAGTTTTGTGCATGGTGACAGATATGGATCTATTTGCAATCTTCTGCATGTTGACATCCAGTTATGGCAGCACCATTTGTTGAATATGCTTTCTTTTTCCCATGGCACAGTTTTGGCTTCTTTGTTGAAAATCATATGTTCATAGGTATGTGGATTAATGTCAGGGTCTTCAATTCGATTCCATTGGTCCACGTGTTGGTTTTTATTACTATAGCTCTATGGTAGAGCTTGAGGTCAGGGATACTGATGCCTCCAGAGGTTGCTTTATTGTACAGGATTCTTTTACCTATCCTAGTTTTTTTCCATATAAAGAAGAGTGGGAGGGCAGGGAGGGAGATACCATGATAGATGAGGACATGATGGGAACAGGAAGAGGTAGGGTGCTGGTGAGGCTCTCAAGAATTTACAAGGATGATCCTACCTTGGAGTGATGGCAGTGGTGTAGAGGGTGCCTGGACTGGTCTACTCTGCTTACCAGTCTAGTAAATACCCTAACCATCATCATAGAGCCTTTGTCCAGTGACTGATGAAGGCAGATGCAAAGATCCATGGTCAGGCACCAGGCTGAGCTCCAGGAATCCAATCGATGAGAGAGAAGAGGGATTCTGCGGGGAGTGGGGGCAATCGAGATCATGATGGGAAGACATGCAGAGATGACCGGCCACAATAGTGGATGCCCATGAACTGTAGACTAGTGACTGTGGAGCCCCCATGGGACTGGACTAGGCCCTCTGGATATGGAGGACAGTGGTTTGGCTCAAACTGTTTGGGGAGCACCCAGACAAGGGGATCAGGATCCGTCCCTGGTATGTGGGCAGGCTTTTGGGAGCCCAGTGCCTGTAGTGTGATGCCTTGTGCAGCCTTGGTGCATCGAGGAGGGGCTTGGGCCTGCCTAGGCTCAGTGTGTGGGACTCTGCTGACTCCCCATGGGAGACCTTGATTTTGGGGGATGTGGGAATATGGGGTGACTTGGGAAGGAGGGCTGGAGGGTGGGAGGAGGGAGAAGGGGGGATCTGTGGGTGGTATATAAAGTGAATAGAAAATTTCTTAATAAAGAAAAATGAAAAAATATATACATATTGGTTTAACTGAGCAGTCTTTACAATCAAATGTCTTTTTGTAGTTAAAAATCCCAAAGACAACACAATACAGATTTTCTATGTGATGTTTATCTTTCCATGGCTTATTTTTTATATTACATTTACTTTTTTTTAAAGACTTTATTTTTTAAAACATTTTTGCCTCTCTTCCAAGCCTACATATACTTTTACATACATTTCATTTACCCCCAAACTGAATCTGTCTTATTGTGAACCTCTTCCTTTAAACTATAGCATTACTAAGATTGAAATGGCAGCTGTGGCTGCTGGCTCCGCCCACTTCAGCTTTTTAACATGGTGGAACTATGTTTACCATCAGCTTTGGAGGAACCATGGTCACTGCCAGACTCTGGGAGGCAGTGGGTCTATGCCTCTATCAAAGCAGTGTGTAGCCCAGAAATCATTTTGTTTTGTTTTGTTTTAGTTTGGTTTGGTTTGTTTTTTTGTTTTTTTAGCAAAACTATATCCACCATGCAGCATAGTGTGTAGCTTGGAGACACCTCTGTGTAACGTTGTGTAGGTCAAGCCTGAATGCCATGAACCCACCATAGAGTATCTCAAGCCCATATATTGTGGTGTCTTGCCACCTACATGAGACATGAAGCAAGAACTTAGGTGGAAACTCGAGCTGTTGGGCACCATTTGTAGCTGAAGTTTTCCTGTGTCCACCTGGCTCCTGTTCAGACCCAAGTAAACACACAGAGGCTTACATTACTTATAAACTGTGTGGCCATGGCAGGCTTCTTGCTATTTGGTTCTTATATCTTAAATTAACTTATTGCTATTCATCTACAAGTTGTCACATGGCTTGTGGCTTACTGGTACTTCTACATCTTGCTTCTCATGGTAGCGACTGGCAGCGTCTCCTGACTCAGCCTTCCTGTTTCCAGAATTCTCTTCTCTGCTTGACCCACCTATACTTCCTGCCTGGCTACTGGCCAATAAGAATTTTATTTATTAACCAACCAGAGCAACACATTCACAGCATACAGAGTGATATCCACAGCAGTAAATACATAGAATTTTTATAATTATCTTGTCAGTTTTGATAAATGACTATGACTTTGATTACAATTGCTTAAAATCTGTACATGATTTGTGGAGGAAGTTAACGCTGAGCAGAATTAGACAGGCTACAAACACCAGTAATAAGACACATTGTAATAAAATTTGAGTTGTTTGCTCTCTACAATTTACTATTGCATCAGATTTGATAGTGGAATTAGCTCATTAGAGATACTGTCAAATTTATTAATTTCACGATTATCCATTCAAAATAAAGATGACTTCAAGTGAGAAATACTGTGTACTCCAGAAATTCTACAGTAAGACAGCAATACAAAATATATTAGAGCAAGCATTAAAATGATAGACACTTGCAGAAAAATGAAAAATAAAAGCAGTGATACTGCTGAAAACTTGGACATCTGGATATCAACTTGTACAAGTTTCATCTCTTGCTGTGATAAAATATCCTGACAAAAATTAAGTGAAGGGAGGAAGGGTTTATTTTAGCTTACAGTTCCAAATTACTGTCCATCATTTTGGGAAAGTCAAGGTAAGAACTCCAGCAGCTAGTTATATCATCTCCATACTCAAGACAGACAAATGAATGTACCTATCATTCTGGATTGTTGCTTCTTATTCTCAGCTAGCTTTCTTCACTCTTATAGTTCAGGGCAGTGTCCATGCAATGGTTCACTGCATGCTCAGAGTGGATCTTTAACAATCAGAGCAATTCCCCACAGGTATGTTAGCAGGCAAACCTTATCTAGATAACTCCTCAACAAGATTAACTCTTTTCAAGTGACTCTCAGTTGTGTGAAGTTTACAACAAAATGTAAAATGCATACAACTTAATAAACACACTAAACACTCAGATCAGTCAGCACGACTGCAAATTACAGGGATTGATTCCATAAGAGTCATTTGTAATAAAGATCCTTTTCCTATATAACATAACTTTGCATTATTTTTTTCAGTAGAAGGTTTTATTTAATTAATGTTAATATCATAAGATATTTGCATATAAATTAGCATAACCTTGTTTCTTATTAAAAAAAATCTGTTTGTCTCAAAAACCCAAGTGCTTCATTTACAATTTCTATGACCATAATAAAGGTCGATTAAAGATAAAAACAGGAAGGAATGTAATGAGTACTTAAGAAATGAAAAGGTGCTGGGTGGTAGTGGCACACGCCTTTAATGCCAGCACTTGGGAGGCAGAGCCAGGTGGATCTCTGTGAGTTCAAGGCCAGCCTGGGCTACCAAGTGAGTTCTAGGAAAAGGCGCAAAGCTACACAGAGAAACCCTGTCTCGAAAAAAACCAAAAAAATAAAAAATTAAAAAAAAGAAATGCAAAGGTAAAAACAGAGTTCCTGTTCTCAAAATTTCTGCTTCCACATCAAAATTTTCCAAATAAATTCCCTCCAAATTTAAAAGTAATTTCTGTATGTGAATAATTTGAGTCAGTCTCTTGTTTTGTTACTGAAAAATTATGATGAAAGGTGTATTGCACTTTTTCTTCAACTGTTGTGTACATGCTTCTTTTTGCTTTGTAAATAGTTATTTTCAATTTCCTGAACACATTTGAAACAAAGTAACCTTTCAGATCAACTTATGTATTGAGGTTGATGCAATAGAGAGAGAGGTCACTATTGATCATTGTCTCTGATCATGTAATAATGTGCCTGCTTGTTCCTGATTGAGTGGTACAGGATTCAATCTCTTATCCTCTGCTAATTAGGATGAGGATGTCCTGCCTACATACAAAGAAACACTTTTACTACTCACTTCCTTAAATGTCATTCCATCCTCACTGGGAAAGATTGAAAATAGGTAAACACAAATTTGTTCTTCTATAGACTCATCTATCCTGAAATGTCAGTCCAAATTTGTGGTTTTTTTTTAAATTAGGAATTCTAAGAGTCTCAGGAAAATCCTTACTAGAACATATAGTAAACATTTAAATTGGGAAATGACTTGAAGTACCTATCCTCTGCTAACTTCAAAATAAATTAAGATTTTGATTATAGTATATCTTAAGTGATTTTTCTTCTTAAATATCTAGCTGCTTAATTAATAGAGGCTTTTCATATTGATAAAGTAATTATATACTAATGTAACATAATTTAATATAAATCACAAAGCTTCTAATCAATCATAGCCCTTTATATTTTTTCATTTTAAGAAATTAAATGGTTTAATAACATTTAAAGCAGCTCAATTTCATGAAAAAACTTTCCAAATTCTCTATTATGGCAAATTTTACTTTTGAAAAATAAATGGAAATTCACGAATCCTTGTATTCACTGAACACTTTTTATTTGCAAACTTCTACCTCCCCAAGTCCTCCAGGAAGCAAGTCTCCTTAACTCTAAACAGAATCAATTTCTTTGATCAAACAGAGTGTCAAAATTGACTTTCTTAAATTATTTTAACAAGAGAAGAGTTGTTAAACGTCAGAGAAAAGGAAATGATTGTTTAAATTACTTTAGCTCCCATTTAAGAAATCAAGAGATAAGCTTGGTTGGTTGAATATAAAATTTCATATGATAGTATCCTTAAGGTGGATAAAACAAGGAAAGCAAACTCATTCTTGTCCAAATATATTAGGGGAAGAACCTTGAGACAGATGAAGAGTTAGTAAGTCAGATTACCAAGAGCTTTACAAATTAGAACAAACAACAAAGGACTGAAAGGCCAGATGAATGTAAAGATTTGGAAGACTGATGCTCTTGAGTGAGGCTATAACCTTTGAAAGGAAAATAAACACTAATGTCTCCCTGTATTCAACACAAAGACTGAGCTATGATTTTTAAGTTCAGTTGTTGGGAGTTTGATGACCCTTAAGTGAAGGCATCAATTTTCTAAAATTTTAACAACAGAAATCAAAATGCAAAATTAGGACTGATGAAAAAATTTAAGTGCCAGAAATCTCATATTGCATTTAAAGAATTTACTAAAATCAGATTCTAGAAACATGAGCTCCACAAATAGGGACATCACACCTAAGAAATCAAATGTTGCTAGTTTCACTATGTTAGAGGGCCAAACTTTCGGGTATCTGGAGACACTAATGAGGGCTCAAAGGGCTACATGAAAATTGAAGAAATATATTCCCTAAGGCTCATGTAAACCCCAGGCCTAAGCATATACTAGATGTAAAAAATAATGAAGAAGGGAGTGAGATATGTAGATGAATTTCTAAACAGTCTTATTAAATAAGAAACATGGAGCCAAATACAGGGGTGAAAGCCATAGAGATCAGAGAAACAGTGAGAGCCGCTAGCTAACCTTAACTTACCATGCCACTGTAGCTTCCCAAGAGAGAAAACTTCTTCCTGAATAAGCTGTGCCTTGATTGCCTTGCTGTTCTGCCTTCTCATTTGCTCTTAGCACAGCTACTTCACTTCCTTGTCACTGCCTGTCTGCACAGACCTCCAGGTCTCTATGGTTGGTACTGGGATTAAAGGCATGTGTCTCCACACTTGGTAGTTCCCTGTTGTGTCCTTGAACACACAGAGACTCTGTTGCCATATGATCAGATTAAGGGTGTGTGTTACCACTGCCTGACTTTTGTTTATGGCTGGCTATATCCTCTGATCTCCTGTCAAACTTTATTAATTCACATATGAATAAAATATTACCACATTTCAGCACAAATAAAATATCACCACAGAGATATTTCCCTAAAAAAATTGATTAGTTGCTTGGCCATTTCAAGTAAGGGCAAAATGTATTAGCTAAGCAGTGTTGCTGAATATTTCATTAACTATGTGAAAATATGTTGCATTTATTTAACTTTGCAAAGATGTGTTGCATTTGTTTAATTATGCAAAGATGTGTTGCTGTTTTGCCTTGCCTATCTATGGCACCTGATTGGTATAATAAGAAGCTGAATGGACAATAGCGAGTGAGGAGGTATATATGGCATCTCCAGGCAGGGAGAGTTAGTAGGAGGAGGAATTTGGGATTGAAGAAGTGTAGATGTAACCAACCGTCTTATTAAATAAGAAACACAGAGCTGATTCAGAGAAGAAAGCCAAGAGGTCAGAGCTAAGAGCCTCACCCTTCCTGATTCAGGGATCCTCTTCAGCCAAGAGAGCTCTCCAAAAGGGACCTACTTCCTGTGTGTATGTCTTTATATAGTCTAGCTGTTCTGCCTTCTCATTGGTTGTAAACCCAAACACGTGACTGCCTCGTCACTGCCTGTGTGTACCTCCCTCCAGGTCCTTAAAGGCGTGCGCCACCGCCGCCACGCACTTGCTATGGCTCTAATAGCTCTGACCCCCAGGCAACTTTATTAACATACAATTAAAATCACATTTCAGTACAAGTAAAATACCACCACATTTCCCCTTTTCTATTTTAATAAAAAGGAAAAAAAAGAAAAAGGTTATAACTAACAAAAGAAAAACTATATACAAAAGTACAATAACTATATACAATATATACAAGTAATGAATATCTAAACAATGTGTAGTCCATTTGTATTTGACAAATTCAGAGAAAATAATTTCATTATCTATCCTATTTTGGTAAGTCCAAAATGTATCTAATTCACTTTCTATCCTAATTAATCTTCAACTATAACTAACTAACATTCAACTATAACTAACTAATCTTCAACTCCCTCAGAGACCCAAGAAGGAAATAATATTAGCTAACAAAAATAAAAACAGAAAGTGAATGCAAGCAACTTCCAAAAAATTTGTGAGTTGACAGAAACAGCCAGTTGCCTGGACAGTCACCTGAGGTTTCTCCGCAATGCTGGGGCATCATCTTCAGCCTATAGGCTTAGCATATCTGACAGACTCATTTGTGAAGTAGGATGTACACAAGGTCAACAGTTCAATCTCACATTGGGTGAGAGCAGTCCATGTACCAGAAACACCTGAATTCCACTAGTGTCATGTCATGATTCAGGATTTTAAATTCTGGAAATTGTTGATGGTTTTTTAATTCAGCTGTCCATTCTTCTTAGCTGTGTATATATGGCTTCATCTCAGCATCCCGTTCTTCTCCACATCCCTCTATCAAATGCCAGTCTACTATTGAGAGGCATGAGCTTAGTTACTCTTCAAGAATAACTGTTTCAGCTGCTGCTCCATTGCACATCAGAAGCCATCAGCCCACTGCCTGTTCAGCTGCCTTCGAAGAAAAGGGCACTGTACCTTTTCCAAATTTTGAAGGCCACTTCAGGGATGGTGCCATATTGTCCTGGCCTCAGAAGATGCCTTTTGATAAAGCCATAACCACACTTGTTTTGGCAAGAATCAGTAGTCCTTTGTTTCATGTCCTGTCTGTCCATTTTGTCAGCAGTTGATTCGAGGACAATTTGTTGTCCAGTGGCTAACTTTTGCCACAATTAAAGTTAACTCCATATGCAGTTTCTTCAATGCCCATATTTTCTCTGTAGTACATTGGTACTGCCAGGAGCCGACATGTCTCATAATCATAACAAAAAAGAAAAATTTTCTAAGTTATTAAAACCTTTTAAATGCCATATTCTGTAGATCTCTGAAGGGTTTGAAGATGACCTGTCTAAAATATATCTGCTCAATTTTTAAAACATATCTAATATGACTACAAGTTCTATTGTAATGTCTAACTACTAACTTTCATTTCTTTATATCCTAATAGTTGGTAATAATAACATTCAAGGATCAGAAAATTGCATTGTTAAATGAACGGTATAAGTACAATTAGAAATATACATATAGCATTTTCTAACAATATCAATTCCAATATATATAATTTGTATACAATATAAAACAATCCAATCCAATGTAAAGTATTTAAAACTAGTAATTGTCTTTTTCTTATTTCTCTCTCTTTTTTTTTTAAACAAGAACCTTAAATCTAATCTCCTTTGCTTAGCCTTTTTCCTAACCCTTGACAACAACTTGTAACCAACCCCCCTAAACAATGAAAATTATCCCAGACCCAAAACCCATTAAAAAGACCAAAAAACCACCCCCCCACACACACCACCTCTTTGGGAATGTGGGCGTCATATTCTTAAAATTGCTTCCTGCTGGGTATGGGCGAAGTTATCTTTATCCTTGCAGTTCAAAGCTGATCTGTAGATGATGTTTGTCAGTTTAGTGATGTTATTATTGTCCACATGGAATTGTTGTTGTTGTGGGGCCCCAACTTCTTCCTGGAGACTTCAGTTGATGTTAGGCCTGGCCGTGATTTCCTGCAAAAAACTGATAAGAGACTCGAACACAAAGACATATATATGCAGCTAATTGAAGCCTTTTTTCTAGAATTAATTAGTACTCTATATGACCATTCATATCTTAACAAAGTTTAAAATGTATATATATCTATATATATTAATCTTGCAAATTTTGATATAAAATTTATACTTTAAGAAAAGTTTTAAAGAATCAGAATAGAATCAAAGAGTTGAGATTAGTAATAGAATAGCCCCTTAATTAATTTGGCTTTTCTCCTGTCCCATAGCAGAAGATGGCTCTTTTATTCTGGCATGATACAGGGAGTTTGCATTTTCCTTTTAACAACATGCTTGAGTTTAAGGAAGGAGAGAGCCATTCTCCAACTCCAAAGAAGTTGAACTGGGACTATTAGAAGACCAATAGTGTTAAATTTTTAGAGAAAAGCAGAAACAAACCTTTAGGAAGACATAAAAATTTTTAGATAATATATACCCATATGCCATTTCACTCTGTTTCCTGGGATAGATGATTTGTCCCTTTTCTTCAGTTGTCTCATTTGTCCAGTGTTCTTCAGATTCCTTAACCTTCATTCTCCTAAAAGACAAAAACAAAAACCTTTCCCCAAGACTAACTTTGGGGATGCTCCTTTTTGGCAAGTTATTATCTGATTAAATGAAAAGGCATGTTTTAATGGTATAAGTTAGTTTAAATTGGATGTTCATGCTGCTTGATGAACTATCACCTCCTCTAATTAAGAGGTTTCTCTTGTTCAAATTGAACCTTTATCAATTTTGATGGTACCCACAACTTATCTTCTCCTGTAGAAACAAAAGCAAAACCTCGTCCCCAACGTAACACATACCCTGGTTTCCATTCTGAGGTCAGCACATCCTTAAAGTATATAGACTAATTTAATTCTGTAGTTTTTTCTATTATCCAATGTCTCTCTGCAGCTGTTGTTCCTTTCTCATTGGCTTTAAGAAAATTCAAAGTTAATAGGGCATTATGCAGTCTATTTCTGGGGGTTTTTGTTACCCCTTTCTGTTTATTTAGCATATCCTTTAGAGTTCTGTTTGATCTTTCTATAACTGCTTGAACTGTAGGATTATGTGGTATACCTGTAATATGTTTTATATTGTAATAAGCAAAAAACTGTTTCATTTTAACAGAGACATATGATGGAGCATTATCAGTTTTGATTTGTGCAGGTATACCCATGATGGCCATAACTTCTAGCAAATGAGTGATTACAGAATCAGCTTTTTCAGAACTCAAAGCAGTTGCCCATTGAAATCCTGAATAAGTATGGATAGTGTGGTGTACATATTTCAGTTTTCCAAATTCTGCAAAATGAAACACGTCCATCTGCCAGATTTCATTCCTTTGAGTACCCTTTGGGTTACATCCTGCTGGTAATGGCATTTGATTGTAGAAGGAACAAGTAGGACATTTCTTTACTATTTCTTTGGCTTGTTGCCAGGTTATGGAAAAATCCTTTTTTAAACCTTTACTATTGACATGATGTTTTTTATGAAATTCTGAGGCCTCCAGCACATTTCCTATCAATAATTTATCAATCTGATCATTGCCTTGTGCTAAAGGGCCTGGCAGACCAGTATGGGATCGAATGTGAGTTATATATAAAGGATGACTCCTTTTCCTGATTGTATCTTGTAATTGAATAAATACTGAAGTTAATTCTGAAGCATCAGGGATAAATTCTGCAGTCTCAATATGTAACACTACTCTTTCAGCATACTAAGAGTCAGTAACTATGTTGAGAGGTTCTGAAAAATCCATTAATACCAATAGAATAGCATACAATTCTGATTTTTGAACTGAATTATAAGGACTTTGAGCCACTTTACTTAAATTTTCTGATTTGTAACCTGCCTTTCCTTGTTTGTTGGCATCTGTATAAAATGTATGAACTCCAGATATGGGTTTTTCCTGTACAATTCGAGGCAAGATCCAATCATCTCTCTTTATAAGATCAATTCTATCGCTTTTGGGATATTTGCTGTTAATTTTTCCCAAAAAATTACTGCAAGCTCTTTGCCAAGGTTCACTTCCTGTCCATAATTTTTCAATGTCCTCCTTAGTTAAAGGTACGACAATTTCTGCTGGGTCTATTCCTACTAATTGACGAAGTCTCAATTTTCCTTTCCAAATCAAGTCAGAGATTTTTTCCACATAAGTTTTTAATTTTTTATTTGGTTTATTTGGTAAAAATATCCATTCCAATATAATATCTTCCCTCTGCATTAATATTCCTGTAGGAGAATGCCTAGAAGGTAAAATAACCAAAATGCAATCCAGCTTTGGATCAATATGATCCACGTGCCCTTCATGTACTTTCTTTTCTACTAAGGCCAATTCTTTCTCAGCTGCAGGTGATAATTCTCTTGGACTATTTAAGTCCTTGTCACCTTCTAAGGTTTTGAACAAATTATGCAGTTCATCATTTTTTAACCCAACAATAGTTCGTAGATGAAAAATATCTCCAAATAATCTTTGAAAGTCATTAAGAGTCTGTAGTCTATCTCTCCTAATTTGCACCTTTTGGGGTCTAATTTTTTGTAGCTCTATTTTATATCCTAAATAATTAATAGAATATCCTCTTTGTATTTTTTCAGGAGCAATTTGTAATCCCCAGCAAGGCAAAATTTTCTTTACTTCTTCAAACATTCTTTCTAAAGTATCTGCATTTGAGTCAGCTAGTAAAATATCATCCATATAATGATAAATTATAGATTTAGGAAATTTTTTATGTATCACTTCCAATAGCTGTTGTACAAAATATTGGCACAGAGTTGGGCTATTCAACATTCCCTGTGGGAGGACCCTCCACTGAAATCTTTTAACCGGTTGAGAATTATTATAAGTAGGCACTGTGAAAGCAAATCTTTCTCTGTCTTTTTCTTGTAAGGGTATTGAAAGAAACAGTCTTTTAAATCAATAACTATGAGAGGCCATCCTTTTGGTAACAGGATAGGCAAAGGAATTCCAGATTGTAGAGAGTCCATTGGCTGAATTACTTTGTTAATTGCTCTAAGGTCTGTTACCAGATTTACCAGATTTCTTCTTAATAACAAATACAGGAGAATTCCAAGGGCTGGTTGATTCCTCAATATGCTGAGCATTTAACTGTTCTTCTACCAGCTCTTCCAAAGCCTGGAGTTTCTCTGTTGTTAAAGGCCATTGCTGGACCCATACAGGCTTGTCTGTTAACCATTTTAAAGGTAGAGCTGTTGATGTCTTTGGAAGATCATCAGTTGTTGTGCCCTGTTCTTGTATAATATGGATGACTGGTGACCATTCAGAATATTGCCTTTTAATATTTCTCTCAGAAACATGTGCTAGTTTATGATTTGTTTCTGAGATTGGAGGGATGTTAATCTGAGTATTCCATTGTTACAACAAGTCTCGACCCAATAGGTTCATAGCTATGTTAGCCACATATGGTTTTAGTTTTCCTCTCTGTCCTTCTGGACCTATACATTCGAGCCATCTTGCACTCTGTTTCACCTGAGATAATGTCCCAATTCCTAACAGTTGAACGTTGGATGCCAAAATTCTGGTGCAATTATGGTAACGTCCGCACCTGTGTCTACCAGACCAGACAACAAAACACCATTTATTTTTATCGATAATTTTGGTCTTTGTTCATTAATAGAAGTTTGCCAAAAATTTTTCTTTATGTTTTCTCCTGAATTTTCTATTCTCTCTGTTTCATCATCCTGACCAGCATGACTTATTCCAATAGGCATTTTTTTATTTAATTGCTCTGAGTAGGGGTTTCCTCTACGACTGCAGGAAAGGTTTGAACTGGATTTGCTATTGGGGCCTGCATGAGGCCCCTCTGGGAGTTTCCCGAAGACTGAGGCAAAGGATTACCCTGTCTGTCCCTTGTTGATCTACATTCATTGGTCCAGTGTTTCCCTTATCACACTTTCTGCATACTCCAGAAGGAAGGGGCATTATGTTGCCATTGTTCCTTGAAGAAACATTGTTTCTACTTGCTTTCCACATTCAAAACATCTAACATTCCTCAAACCTTTTGAAATTGCTTCTCCTACCCACATATCATCATGCTCATGAATTTCAACATTAACCATGTCTCTAATCCAATCTTCCAAAGGTGCAGATCTTGCCTTTAATGGCCTGATTATTGTTTTGCATGCTGCATTCGCATTCTCAAAGGCCAAAGATTCAGTTATTATCTTACTAGCTTCTGAATCCGGGACCATTCTCTTTAGTGCTGAAGCCAGTCTTTGTAAAAAATCTGTGAAAGATTCTTTTGGGCCTTGTACAACCTTTGTAAATGACTCAGTTTTTTTTTTTCCTGGTTCCTCAACTCTGTCCCATGCATTCAAGGCTGCTGTTCAACATAAAATTAGGGTTTGGACATCATATAAACATTGTGTTTGTGCTGAAGTTGCTTGGCCATTCCAAGTAAGGGCAAACTGTATTAGCTAAGCAGTGTTGCTGAATATTTCATTAACTATGTGAAAATATGTTGCACTTATTTAACTTTGTAAAGATGTGTTGCATTTGTTTAATTATGCAAAGATGTGTTGCTGTTTTACCTTGCCTATCTATGGCACTTGATTGGTATAATAAGAAGCTGAATGGACAATAGCGAGTGAGGAGGTATATATGGCATCTCCAGGCAGGGAGAGTTAGTAGGAGGAGGAATTTAGGATTGAAGAAAAAAGAAAAAGAGATGACAGAGAAATACCAGGGGCCAGATAGACAGACATGGAGGAAGAAGGAAAGACATACATAATGAAAGATGGTTAAAAAGCCTTGAGGCAAAACTTAGATGAATAGAAACAGCTTAAATTAACTTAAAAGAGCTAGCGGGCCAAGCCTAAGCTAAGGTCAAGCATTCATAATTAATAACAAATTTCCATGTCTTTACTTGGGAAGCTGATTGGTGGCCCAAAGAAAATTCCAACAAAGAAAATTCTAAACAAAGCAATTTGAGTTGTTGATATGAGTTGATATCATAGGGTTATACTTAAACCCAAATGGGGCATAATTTTTATGTATTTTCATCTCTATCCAATAGGATCAAGTACAAAACATGACCCCCTAAAATTTCTAATCGATTTCATACACTGAAAATGACAGGATATCAAAAGAAACTTTCAGAACAATTTTAGATAATTAAATGAATGTGGTCAGGTGGTAGAAGAATGAGCCTTTAATCCCAATACTGGGGAGACAGACATTGGAGGATCTCTGTGAGTTCAAGGCTAGTCTGGTCTACAGAGAGTTCTAGGACAGATAGGGAACGTAGACAAAGAATCATTGTCTTAAAAATATTAATTAATTAGTTAATTAAAAATAAGTAACTGAAGTTTTATAATATTATTTGTCATAGCCATGTCATATTATGTTTTTTTTTTCTCAAGATGGGGTTCCTCTGTGTATCCTTGGCTGTTCTATAATATACTTTGTAGACCAGGCTGACCTGGAACTCAGAGATCCTTTTCTTTTGCCTCCCCAGTGCTGGTATTAATGGTGTGCTCTACCACCATTGAGCCCAAAATTTTATTAAATAAAATTGCTTCAGACTATATTGTCTTTCATATTTTTTCCATTAATTTATACCATGTCATCTTCTAATCTTCTAACTTTTCCTTGGTTACACAAGGACCTCAGTTTCCATGGAACAGCATTATTTGAATATCTTTATGTGGCCATGCCTTAAACCAGAAATAGTATTAACCTCCCTATCTAAAGGTTAATACATTCTTTGATTTATATTAATGACTTTATGTTGAAGTGTTGTCAGACATTTTTAACTTTTGTAAACACTATCTTTTAACACAGTGAAGATGCCTGTTAAAAGATGTAAATTTTTAATTTTATGTCAATTAACAAGATTGGCATCAGGTTTGACTGTTTAAGTTTTTCTTGTGAATTTATTTTGACATTTTCTCTGAGCTTCACTGAGGCATAACAATAAAATTGCATCTATTTAAGATGTAAAATGTGATTTATTGGTTTACATGTAAAATGTGAATTAAATACTTGAATTAAGCTACTGAATGTGTCCCCTCCCTCAATCCATGTGTGGGTGTGTGTATGCATATTGTGAAAGCAGTTATGATATAATCTATAAAAAAGTATACAATACACAATTATTAAATATAGCCACTCTGTAGCACATTGGATCCAAGAAATTACATGCCAAAGTTTGTTCATATTGTCCAATACCTCAAAACTTCCTAACCCAACTCTTCTGTAGATAGATATTTCTTTAGGCCACCAGCTCACAAATAATAACACAGAGAGTTATTATTAAGTAAGAAAGCTCAGCCTTAGCTTAGGCTTGTTTCTAACTAATTCTTATAACTTGAATTAACCCATATTTTTCAAACTATGTTGTTTTTCAAGGCTCATTAACTCATCTCCATACTGCCCATCCTGCTTTCTCCATGTCTGGCTGGTGACTCCTTGTGTTTAGATTCCTACTCTTCTTCTTTTCACTACCTGGATATCCTGTCAAGCTGTTTAACATTGGGCTCTTTATTATAACAAACACAGCAATACATCTTCACACAGTGAACAAATATCCCACAACATTTACCCATTTTTGGCTAAATAAAAATGAGAAGTTGTAGCTGTGAGTAAAACAATATGCAATAAGAAAAATTATCAGGTAAGAATCAAGTTCACAATGTCCAGTCTATATATATTTGGCAAATATGGAGAAAGTACTATATTATCAATGCTGTCTTAGTGAGTCCAAAGTTTTATACCTAAACCACATTTTAACATAAATTGTGTTACCATCCTAAGACTATCTTTTTAGACCTTAAAATATCTTCTTACATAAACAACTTCAGCTTTTATGTATTTCAGCATTGTACATTTTACATCTCTTCTGTGAGTTTTTTTTTTTCTAAATTTGGTAACAAGGAAAATTGTAACTATAATTATCTAATCTTCAACCCAATCAAAGACATGAGAAGGATATATATTGCCTGAGTAAGCACAAAGTACAGAGCAAACAACTTCCAAAAATATAGAAATGACAAGGACAGCTGGCTGCCTGGACATTCATCCAAGGATCCTCCATAATGTTTGGGCATCCATTTTTAACCTACAGGTGTAGAATATCAGAAAGACTATTTTGTGAAGCAAGAAATTTTGAAAGCTGCCTTACCTTGTCTTGGCAAAGGTCAGTGGTCACCTTCTTCTGTGTCCTACATGTCCAATTTGGATAGTATACTATCAGAAGATGAAGTAAGGCAGTTTCTTCCTCAAATGACTAGCTTTGCCACATTGAAACTCTATATGGGGATTCTTTGATGCCCATCATCATTTTTTTTTTTAGTAGATTGGTACTGTCAGTTTCAGACATGTCTCACTGTCATGAAAAGCCTTAAGTTATTAAAACACCTTAAATGAGATATTCTGAGGGTCTCTAAAGTGTATGGTGACCATCTATTCGTTTAAAATATATCTGTTTGACCTTGAGAACATACCGAGCATGACTAAATTTGATTATTATAGAAAACTAACTACTAACCTGTCTTTCCTTATTATCCTAAATAGCTACCAAGGCTAAAACTTTATATTACATTTTTAAATGAGATGCATAGGTACAATAGCTTAAACAGGAATAGAAACATATATCCAGTATAAAAATGACCTTAAATTTGTATCGATATACAAAAATTCATACAAATGTAAAATATTTGAAAGTAATAGTTGCATTTTAAACATGATTATAGTGGGCTAAACCTCTGAAAATGTAAGCCACCCCAATTAAATGCTTTTGATTTATAAGAAAAAATAGTTGATTTTTTTAGTTTAAAGGTAGATTCAATAATCTACCCTTTTATCCTGTCATTTCTATATCTCCCCTTTTTTCTTTTCAGAACTAGGTTCCTGAATCAAATTTTCTTTGTTTAGTTTCCTCTCCAATTATGATCAATAACATCTTGTAACCAAAGCCCAGTAAACAATGACAAACATCCACCAAATGACCAAAAACCACCCATCCAATCTCTTGGGAATGTGGGCATTGTGTTTTTAAAATTTCCTGCTCTCTGGGGGTGATGGCATCTTTACTGGACCCTGAGAAAAGTAGGGAAATGGTCAACTCCTGGGACAGCTTTCGTCTAGTTTCAGTGTGATAGGAAAGTGCAGGGCTTATTTGAAGTCCTGGCTAGAGTAGTCTGTGAGGCTGTACCATCTTAGCCAGCAGCTTTGAAGTTGTTCTCCCTGAGGAATTTTGAAGAAACTGTGATGGATTCATTTTGAGATGATGAATCACCTGGGCTACTTCTCTTCATTGGTGTCTGGTCCTTTTTTTCTAAAAACATGCAAACTTTTAAAGGAAACATATATATCTGTATTAACACAAATAAGGAATTTGCAGTATACACAAGTCAGCTAAAGATGATATTTTTTGTTCTATATTTAAGGAGGCAAAAGACTTCTGTCAACTTTATAAGTCTGTTTGGACTGTATAACCAAACTGTCATGAGGACTCTATAGCCAACAAGAGTCATCATGTCTTGCAGCTGAAGTTTCCCTGGTGCTGCCTGGCCCACAGTCAGGACAAATCTCTCTCACCCACCAGTCCCACAGCTGCTCAGACCCAAATAAACACATGGTCTGTATGTCAAATGTGTTGCTGATTGGTCAATAAATAAATCACTGATTGGTCAGTGGCCAGGCAGGAAGTATAGGCGGGACAAAGAGGAGAAAAAACTGGGAAGTAGAAGGCTGAGTCAGAGAGATACTGCCAGCTGCCATGATGAGAAACAGCATGTGAAGATGCCGGTAAGCCACGAGCCATGTGGCAAGGTATAGATTAATGGAAATGGATTAATTTAAGCTGTAAGAACAGTTAGCAAGAAGCCTGCCACGGCCATACAGTTTGTAAGCAATATAAGTCTCTGTGTTTACTTGGTCGGGTCTGAGAGACTGTGGGACTGGTGGGTGACAGAGATTTGTCCTGACTGTGGGCCTGGCAGGAAAACTCTAGCTACACAGATGCTTATATTATTTAAACTGCTTGGCCTAATGATTCAGGCTTCTTTTTATCTAGTTCTTATATCTTAAATTAACCCATTTCTATAAATGTATACCTTGTCATGTGGCTCGTGGCTTACCGGTATTTTACATCCTGCTTCTTATGGTGGTGGCTGGCAGTGTCTCCTGACTCAGCCTTCCACTTCCCAGAATTTTCCTCTCTCTTTGTCCTGCCTATACTTCCTGCCGGGCTACTGGGCAATCAGAACATTATTTCTTATTCAATCATAGAACACATTTTTGCAGCATACAGACATCTACACAATGTCTCAGCTAGTCTTTGAGCTATTCCCATATAGAAGGATCAGCATATATATCAACTGTCTTATAGTTTTTTCTTGTTTTTTTCTTTATGTCTGTACCCAAGATTTTCAGTTCTCCACAATCAAAAATGGTATTTAGTAATTTTGAAGAAATCATAGCTTTTTTTGTTTCCCATGAAAGCAAAACAAAACCTCTTCCCTATTGCAACATATTTGTGACTTCCATTTTGAAGTTAAGACAGCCTTAAAATATATAGGTTTGTTTAATTTAGTAGTTTCCATAATCCAATGTTTTTCAGCAGCTATTTTTTTTTTGTTCATTGGCATTTAAAAATTTAAAGTCAACAAAATACCAAACAGGATCCCGATGACCTCTCCATTTCCCATCCATATGTGGCTTATTTTCTTTACACTACTTCACTCTTTCTTTAAATCACTACTTATTATTTTTAAACTATTTATGTAGCTGAAGTTTTTCTGGTCCAAACCAGCTCCTGTGGCCCCATTTTCCCACAGCTGCTCAGACCTCCCATTTTCAATGTATGAGAGTGGATGCGTTGTTTAAGCTTTAGTAATGCTTTATTTATAAATGTAGATTACCTTTTTGTAGCTGGAGAGTTTCTCTCCAGATTCTGCCAAGCCCCTGCAGTCCCACAGCCCACTTATAAAATCTACACAAAGACGCTTATATTATTTAAACTGTTTGGTCTAATGGCTCAGGCTTCTCACCAACTAGCTCTTATATCTTAAATTAACCCATTTCTATAAATCTGTATTTGACACATGGCTGATGGCTTACTGATATCGTGACATCTTGCTTCTCCTGGCAGCAGTTGGCAGTGTCTCCTCTGTTCTCTTTTCTTCTCTCCTATCTCTTCAGTTACAATGTCCTGCCTAACCTTATTGTGCCTCACCATTGGTCAAACAGCTTTATTTATCAACCAATCAGAGAACACATTTTCACAGCATATAGAATGACATCATCCATCATTTCTCCTTTTCTTTCTATTCAAAAGGAAGGTTTTAACTTCAACATAGTAAATTTACATATAACAAAATAGTCATAAGGCAAGAATTATAGTTATGATATCTAGTCTATTTGTATTTGGCAAAATTAAAGAAAACATTCTGTCATCTATCCTATATTTTTGAGTCTAAAGTCTCATATCTAACTTATCTCTTATCGTAACCAGGGAAGATCATAATTATAACTATCTTGTCTTCAACTACATCAAAGACCTCAGAAGGATATAATATTACCTAAGTAAACAGGAAGAACATTGTAAGCATCTTCTAAAAATCTAGAATGACAGAGACAGCTGCTACTTGGAGAGTTACCCAAAGTTCTTCTGTAATGTTGGGGCATCCATTCTTTAGCCTACCAGCCTAGAGTCTCTCAGTGGCTTCTGTCTGTGTCCTGTAGAATGTATGGCAGTTTCTTCTGCAAAGCAGGAACCTGAAGGACCATTTTGCCTTGCAAACTTCAGTGGTCACCATCCTATGGGTCCTGCATGTCCAGCCAATACAACATTTTGTCAAACAGTCCAGGCAAGAACAGTTTCTTGCCCAAATGGCTATTTTTTGCCAAGAAGAAGATAAACTCCATATGGAGTGTCTTCGACATCCTTCTTTCTCTCTGAGCTAAAATGGTGTTGCCAGCAGCAGATGTGTCTCACTGTCCAGAAAGTCTGTTTTTAAAACATTTTAAATGCCATCCATATTCTGTGGGTCTTTGAAGTGTTTGACAATGACCTGCCTAACTGAATTATGTCTATGTATACCTAGAAAACTGAACATGACTATAAATTTGACTATCATAGAAGACTAATCATTAACATCTATTTCTTAATTTTCCATTACAATTTAAATGAGCTGCACAAACATAATACCTTAAACAAGAGTAGAAATATACACACGGTATAACAAAATTAACTTTAAATTTGTATCAATAAACTAAAATATATACCAATGGAAAACATTTTAAACATGATTCTCTTTGAAAGTAGGTTCAAAAATCCACCTTTTTATCCTATAATATCTATATCCTATATTTCCATATCATATCCCCCTTTCTACTTTTAGAAAGAGATTGACTATGACCAATAACAATTTATAACCAACAACCTAAATAAAGAAAAAACATCTATAATCCATTTTTTGGAAATGTGGGTGTAGTGTTCTAGGCTACTTCCTGCTGATAGGGGGCGCTAGTAGTCTTATGAGGATCCTGAGAAAATTCGAGATAATGGGTCAAATCCTGGGAAGACCAGCTATAACCTTTGCTGATAGGTACCATCTATTAAGGTTCAGGAGCTCTGGCTTGATCAAATCTGATCCATCTTATCCTGGAACAAATCTATAGCCTCTTGCTTCCTATGGAAACAATAGCAGAGCCTCCTTTCCAAAGCAATATATCCTTAGATCCAAATTTTGAAGTCAAGATACCTTTAAAATGTACATATTGTTTAACTGAGCAGCATTTACCATCAAATGTCTCTCTAGTTAAAAATCCCCAAAACTATATAATCCAGACTCTCTGTGATTTCCATCTTTATGTGGCTTATGTTTTGTATTACTTTTACTTTCTTTTTAAAGACTTTATTTTTAAAACTTTCTATTTCTTTATATATCTGTCTACATACATTTTCCTCTCTCTTCCAAGCTTACATATATTTTCACACATTGTAAATCATTTAAAGTCTTATTCCATATGAATCTGCCTTATTGTGAATCTATTGCTTTAAACTGCAGTTGTTAGTACAAAAAGTGGCAGCCTTGGCTGTTGACTCCACCCACCTCAAATTTCCAATATGGCAGTGATATGTTTACAGCCAGCCCTGGATTCCATGTTGTTTGCTGACTCTGGGAGACAGTGGGTCCATGCCTCCATCCAGCAGTGTGTAAGCTTTGGAGCCTGTCCTGGACTAGCTCTGTAGCCCAGGCTGGCCTCGAACTCATAGAGAACCGCCTGGCTCTGCCTCCCGAGTGCTGGGATTACAGGCATGCGCCACCACTGCCCGGCAGCTTTTTTTTTTTTTTGTATTAGCAAAAGCTAAATCCACCACACAGCATACTGTGCAGCTTGGAGATGCCTCTGTGTACTGTGACAGGAATCTGCATTAATGCTGTTTAGCTCATGGTGGCTTGTGGCCAGCTCCATCTCACAGGAGACGAGTTTGTGGTGCTGCTAGCATGAGACTGTGAGACTAGGAAGCCCAGTGTAGCTCCGCTTCTGTGCATTCAGAATATTTAAATTTTCTTAGGTCTATATGGATCAATGACCAATGATGAGGCGCCAATTGTAGCTGGAAGTATTAGTGTTTCCCAGCTAGCTGGTGGTCAGGACAAATCTCTCCACTTGTGTCCTGCAAGTAGACACAAATTAGCTTATATTAATTATGAACTGTATGGCCACCAGTTCAGGCTTATTACTGACTAGCTCTTACACTTAAATTAACCCATAATTCTTATCTATGACTTGCTACCTATCTCAGTTCTACCTGGTCATCTTGCTTTCTCTATGTCTGGCTGGCAACTCCTTATTCAGCTTTTCTCTTCCCATAATTCTCCTTATCTGCTTATCCCACCTATACTTCCTGCTTGGCTACTGGCCAATTAGCATTTTATCAATCAATCAGAGCAACACCCATTCACAGCATACAGAATGGAATGCCACAGCACTTCCCCTTTTCTGTATAAACAACAAGGAAGGTTTTAACTTTAACATATTTATTTCTTTATCACTATTTATATCCATTTTCTTTTCTTCATTACCTAAGCACAATCAAATACATTGTAACTGTTCAGAGCATTTCTGAATTTGGACCTGACATTTTGCAAGTCTGTAGCCTTCTCTGACCAGTGAGCTAAACCTTAAATTGGTAGGTGAAGGCTAGGCTAGCTGCCACATGGCTTTGTTTAGCACATGGCTGGTTCTGCCCACTTCAGGTGGGTGAGAGTGAAACTTCATGCTCTGGTAGGCATGTCTACCTAGTATCCCACCACTAATGATTGGGCTTACCACCGCTCATAAGCTCAATTTAAGTGCTTGGATGCAGGGTCACTTGAAGTTTCACACCTCTGTATGCCACAAGCACCTAGCCTACTCAGAACTCTTTTTCATCTTTATCAGGCCTTATATGGATTTATATGCTCTACTGGGCACCAAATATAGCAACTTTTTTTACCACACTATCTTTAGACTGCAAATAATGACCTGTAGACTTCTTATCAACAATGAAAGTTTGGCCATTGGGTTAGGCTTACCTCACTAGCTCTTGTAACTTATATTAACATTTTTTTTATTAATCTAGGTTCTGTCATATGGTTCCATTACCTTTTCTCTGTACTGTTTGTCTGACCTCTTCAGTGTCTCCCTGGCCTCCCATTGGCATAATCTGTGTGCACCAAGATTCTTCGTCCACTTCATCTCTCTCCATCTGGAAGTTCCACTGATAGCTCCTGCCTAGCTATTGGCCATTCAGCATTTTATTAAACCAATAAGAAGGTGCCTTAGACAGAGACACATCTTTCCATTATAAACAAATATTCCACTACACTCTTCTTAGCATCCACATATATCATATGGCAATATTTTACTCTATGTCTTCAGTATTTGAAACATCAAAAATGTACTATGGGAAGATAATGAATATGCATTCAGTATTCTTCCATTTTTTGTATAATCTGTTAATATTAAGACCAATTACTTGAGTTCAAAATGTCCCTTTATTATATTCATTGATATTTTAATACTTATTTGAAACTAAAATCTATTTTAATACCACATTACAAAATAATAATCTAAAACCAACAACAGCAATTTAAAGTGATAATCTTCAGTGAATAAAAAATTTTCCTGACTGATTCAATATCAACTGTTTATCGATTTTTCCAAACTATTATTATTAAGAGCAGTCACCAGCCATGCAGATTGTACAAGAACAGGGCACAACTGATGTTCTTTCAAAGACACCAACAGCTCTGCCTTTAAAATGATTAACAGACAAACTAGTATGGGTTCAGCAATGGCCTTTAACAACAGAGAAACTTCTGGCTTTAGAAGAGTTGGTACAAAAGCAGTTAAATGCTCAGCATATTGAAGAATCAACCAGCCCTTGGAATTCTCGTACATTTGTTATTAAAAAGAAATCTGGTAAATGGAGAATGGTAACAGACATAAGAGCAATTTACAAGGCAATTCATCCAATGGGCTCTCTACAATCTGGAATTCCTTTGCCTACTTTATTACCTAAAGGATGGCCTCTAACAGTTATTAATTTAAAAGACTATTTTTTACTCAATACCCTTACAAGAAAAAGACAAAGAAAGATTTGCCTTCACAGTGACTACTTCATAATAATTCTCAGCCATTCAAGAGATATCAATGGAAGGTTCTCCCATAGGGAAAGTTAAATAGCCCAACCCTGTGCCAGTATTTTGTACAACAGCCATTGGAAGAAATATATAAATAATTTCCTAAATCTATAATTTATTATTACATGGACAATATTTTACCAGCTGATTCAAATACAGGTACTTTAGAAAGTATGTTTGAATAAGTAAAGAAAATTTTGCCTTATTCAGGATTACAAATTGCTCCTGAAAAGATACAAAGATGAGATTCTATTAATTATTTAGCCTACAAAATAGATCTACAAAAAACTTAGACCCCAAATGTGGAAATTAGGAGAGATTGATTATGGACTCTTAATGATTTTCAAAGATTATTCAGAGACACCATCCCACTGTCCAGAGAATTGCATGTAATGACACACAGGTAATGCCATGGAACACGTGGCAACATGTAGATTAATATAAATGGGCTGAGTTTAGTTACAAGAGCTAGCTAGCAAGAAGCCTGAGCCACTAGGACATATAGTTTGTAAATATATGTGTTTACTTGGGTCTGAGCAGCTACAGGACTGGGCGGTACACAGGAAAACCTCCAGTTACACCAACCAGAATTTCAACAAAACTTCTAAGTTTAACTGGTCAATATATCTCTTAAATCTCTTTTTTTCTCTTTCTACTATACTTTGATTAAAACTCTCATTTCCCTTGTGTGAATTCCTATGCTCCAAATTTAGGAAATCATATCCTCTTACTGCTATTTATCATTGTGGGGGTAAATTGATTAAAATGTGATTTGTTCATTAGAAGGAGTGCTTCACATGTGATATATATATATATATATATATATATATATATATACATATATATATATATTTGCAAGTTATCAGAAACAAACTAATGTCAAGGAATTCACTTTTATGTTATATTTGAACACCATATCTATTCTAAGATAAACCATCAGCCTTTTACAACAATATTTTAATGAATATTTTTTTTTTTACTTATACATATTTTTTCACACTGTTACTGCCTTTATTTTATTACTAGTTTTAACTGTCTTTCAAATGTTCCATGATTGTGTTTTTTTTTTTTTCTGTGAGATAATGCTTTTGTACATTGCTGATTGGCCAATAGCCAGGCAGGAAGTATAGGCAGGGTGAGCAGACAAGGAGAATTCTCAGAAAAGGAAGGGCTGAGTTAGGAGTCACCAGCCAGACATAGAGGAAGCAAGATGACAGAACTGAGAGAAGGTACCAAGCCCGGTGGCTAAATATAAATAAGAATTATGGGTTAGTTTAAGTGTAAGTGCTAGTCAGTAATAAGCCTGAGTTAATGGCTGAGCAGTTATAATTTTTTTCTTTCATTTTTCTTTTTTAAGAAATTTTCTACTCACTCCACATACTATCCACAGATTCCCCCCTGCTCCTTCCTCCCACCCTCCAGTCCTCTTTCCCAAGCCACCCCACATCCTCATATTCCACAAATAGGTGTCTCCCATGGGGAGTCAGCAGAGCCCAGCACACTGAGCCTAGGCAGGTGCAAGCCCCTCCCTACTGCACCAAGGCTGTGCAAGGTGTCACACCACAGGTACTGGGTTCCAGAAGCCTACCCATAGACCAGGGACAGATCCTGATCCCCCTGCCTGGGTCCCCCCCCCCAAACAGATTGAGCCAAACAATCATCTTCCATATCCAGAGGGCCTAGTCCAGTCCCATGGGGCCTCCACAGCCACCAGTTCACAGTTCATGGGCTTCCATTAGTGTGGCCAGTCATCTCTACACATCCTCCAATCATGATCTTGATATCCCTCACCTGCAGTGTCTCTCCTCTAACTCATCAATTGGATTCCCAGAGCTCAGGTTGGTGCCTTGCCGTGGATCTCTGCATCTACTTCCATCAGTCGCTGGACAAAGCCTCTATGATGACAGCTTGGTTATCTGCGAGGCTGGTCACTAGTGTAGACTGGTCCAGGCACCCTCTGGACCACTGCCAGTGGACCTAGGTGGGGTCAACCTTGTGGATTCCTGAGAGCCTCCCCAGCACCCTGCCTCTTCCTATTCCCATGATGTACTCATCTATCATGGTATCTTCCTCCCTGCCCTCCCACTCTGTCCCTATTCACTCTAGACACTCCCATTTCCCTATGTACTCATCCCCCACTCCTTGCCCTCGGCTGCCCCCCACACCCAATCCACTCATGTATATCTCATCCACTTCTGCTTCACAGGGTCATCCATGTGTCCCTCCTAGGGTCTTTCCCTGTTAGCTAGCCTCTCTGGAGTTGTGGGTTGCAGTCTAGCCATCCCTTCCCTCACATTCAGTATCTACTTATGAGTGAGTACATACTATGTTTGTCCTTCTGAGTCTGGGTTACATCACTCAGGATGATATTTTCTAGTTCCATCCATTTGCCTGCAAATTTCATGATATCATTGTTTTTTACTGCTGAATAGTACTCTATTGTGTATATGTGCCACATTTTCTTTATCCATTCTTCAGTTGAGGGGCATCTGGGTTGTTTCCAGGTTCTTGCTATTACAAATCATGCTGATATGAACATAGTTGAGCATGTGTCCTTGTGGTAAGATTGAGCATTGCTTGGGTGTATGCCCAAGAGTGGTATAACTGGGTCTTGAGGAAGACTTATTCCCAATTTTCAGAAAATCCGCCATACTGATTTCCAGAGTGGATGTACAAGTTTGCATTGCCACCAACAGTGGAGGAGTGTTCCCCTGGCTCCACATCCTCTCCAACATAAGCTGTCTTCAGTGGTTTTGATCTTAGCCATTCTGACAGGTGTAAGATGGTATCTCAGAGTCATTTTGATTTGCATTTCCCTGATGACTAAGGATGTTGAGCGATTCCTCAAATGCCTTTCAGCCATTTGAGATTCTTCTGTTGAGAATTCTCTGTTAAGCTCTGTAGCCCATTTTTTAATTGGATTGTTCAGTATTTTGATGTCTAGCTTTTTGAGTTCTTTATGTATTTTGGAGATCAGCCCTCTGTCATATGTGGGGTTGGTGAAGATCTTTTCCTATTCTGTAGGCTGTCATCTGTTCTTACTGTTTACTTTTCTCTACAAAAGCTTCTCAGTTTCAGGAGGTCCCATTTATTAATTGTCACTCTCAGGGTACTACTGGTGTTATATTTAGAAAGTGGTCTCCTGTGCCAATTTGCTCCAGACTACTTCCTACTTTCTCTTTTATCAAGTTCAGTGTAACTGGATTTGTGTTGAGGTCTTTGATCCACTTGGAATTGAGTTTTGTGCATGGCGACAGATATGGATCTATTTGCAATCTTCTGCATGTTGACATCCAGTCATGGTAACACCATTTGTTGAAGATTCTTTCTTTTTCCCATGGTACAGTTTTGGCTTATTTGTCTAAAATCATATGTTCATAGGTATGTGGATTAATGTCACAGTCTTCAATTCAATTCCATTGGTCCACATGTCAGTTTTTATGCCAGTACCAAGTTGTTTTTATTACTATAGCTCTATAGTAGAGCTTGAGGTCGGGGATCATGATGCCTCCAGAGGTTGCTTTATTATACAGTATTCTTTTAGGTATCCTAGGTTTTTTGTTTTTCCATATAAAGTTAAGTATTATTCTTTCCAATCTGTGAATAATTGTGTTGAGATTTTGATGGGGATTGCATTGAATCTGCAGATTGCTTTTGGTAAGATTGCCATTTTTACTATGTTGATTCTACCTATCCATGGGCATGTGAGATCTTTCCATTTTCTGATATCTTCTTCAATTTCTTTCTTCAGAGACTTAATTTCTTATCATACATGTCTTTCATGTGCTTAGTTAGAGTTACCTCAAGGTATTTTATATTATTTGTGGCTATTGTAAAGGGTGATGTTTCTCTGATTTCTTTTTCAGTCCCTTTTTCATTTGTACATAGGAGGGCTACTGATTTTTTTGAGTTGATCTTGTATCCTGCCACCTTACTGAAGGAGTTTATCAGCTGCAGGAGTTCCCTGGTAGAATTTTTGGGGTCACTTATGTATATTATCATACTGTCTGCAAATAATGAAAGTTTGACTTCTTCCTTTCCAATTTGTATTCCCTTTATCTCCTGTGTTTTCTTATTGCTTTAGCTAGAACTTCAAGTACTATATTGGACAAATATGGGGAGAGAAGACAGCCTTGTCTTGTTCCTGATTTTAGTGGAACTGCTATGAGTTTCTCTCCACTTAATTTGATGTTGGCTGTTGGCTTGCTGTAAATTGCTTTTATTATGTTTAGGTATGTTTCTTGTATTCCTGATCTCTCTAGAACCTTTATCATGAAAGGATGTTGGATTTTGTCAAAGTTTTTTTCAGCATCTAATGAGATGATCATGTGTTTTTTTTCTTTCAGTTTGTTTATATGGTGTATCACATTGACAGATTTTTGTATGTTGAACCATCCTTGCATCCCTGGGATGAAGCCTACTGGGTTAGGGTGGATAATTTTTTTGATGTGTTCCTGGATTCGGTTAGCCAGTAATTTACTGTGTGTTTTTGCATCAATGTTCATGAGGGAGATTCTCTTTCTTTGTTGCAACTTTGTGTGGTTTGGGTATCAGGGTAACTGTAGTCTCATAAAAAGAATTTGATAAAGTTCCTTCTGTTTCTATGGTGTGGAACTATTTGAAGAGCATTGGTATTAGCTCTTCTTTGAAAATCTGGTAAAATTCTGCACTGAAACCATGTGGTCCTGGGCGTTTTTTTTCATTGGGAGACTTTTAATGACCATTTCTATTTCCTTAGAGGTTATTGGTCTATTTAAATAGTTTATCTGGTCTTGGTTTAACTTTATTATGTGGTACCTATCCAGAAAATCATCCATTTCTTTCAGATTTTCCAATTTTGTGGAGTACAGGTTTTTGAAGTATGACCTGATGATTCTCTGGATTTCCTCATTGTCTGTTATTATGTCCCCCTTTTTATTTCTGATTTTGCTAATTTGGATGCTCTCTCTTTGCTTTTTGGTTAATTTGGATAAGGGCTTATCTATCTTGTTGATTAGTTATAATTAATATAAGCTTCTGGGTGATTATTTTATAAGCAGGCCATGGGACTGCAGAGGCCTGGTGGGATCAGAGAAAACTTCTGGCTACATTTTTTTTTTATAATAGATTACTTTTTTTCTTCTAAAGTAAACATTTAATCAATTTATAATTAAGAAAATTACTAACATGTTTAGCTTTAATGAAACACATTATATTATGTTTCCCTTTCTTTGCTTCTTTTATTAATGTTATACTGAACAATGATTCATTCTTCTATTTTCACTGTTACATTAGAAGTTTTAATTTTTGTTTTTATTTTCTACGTGCAACTTAATGATTATTGCTTGTTTACTGAGTTAATTCCTAGCACAGCCACAAATTATTGTTATCCTTTGTGATTATACAAAATCCTTTGAATATTTTTATTCTAATCATCAACCTTTCCAAAGCATTTTTTCTTTTTCTTACTTTAATTTTGTTCCTACGTCAGCTGGAATGTTGTATTTGTTTCTGCTTTATGCAATTAGGTTTCATTTGGGCCTTATCTATGTATTTGTCATTTTATTTATTTCTTATTCTCTTTCCATCCTACTTCATACCTCCTGTTTCAGATTTGTCTCCTCCTTTCTGAAGCTTACTGTGTACAAAATTTATTATTTCATGAGGTTCAATTACTGCAAATTTCTATTTTATTGCCTACAAAATTTTGTTTCCTCATATATATAAAATATTATTAGTTGGCTGCAAATTAGTTCTTAAAAGATGTTTTTTTCAGTAGATTAATGATATTCCACAAACTTCTGAATATCACCATAGTATGGTCAAATTTCTAGTTATACTATCATCTTGTAAAGGTAATATGATTATATTTTATGGCTGGTATGAAGAAATATTGTTATCTTTCATGGAACGAAATTTTATTATCAGGTTTATAATGGATTTTTCTTTAAAGAATTCATATTCTCAATCACCTTAATATGGAATTTCTAAAGTATTTGAACTCTTGTATACATATATAAATGCCCCCCCACCTTTCAATAAATATTTCAGTCACAGGCCTATTTTATCATGTGCAGGACTGGCCAATAGTGGCTTCCACAGTCTTCAAATGAACAGTCCATATGGTAAACTCATGCCCTTTGCACATCCAGTACTGCTCAAAGAATGTACCATGCTTGTGACTGATACAATTTTAAAGAGATCTGGCCATGTTGACAATTTTCCGAGTTTATAGTGAAAGATATGAAGAATCAATCATGTTTTCACACTGACCATCTGTTTAAAATCTCATTTACAGAAATTTGTCTGGTAGGAAATAATCTGCAAAGAAAAAAAATCAGAGATTAAATAGGTGTTGACCTAGCTTGTAACTATGAACAGTAGAAATTGGGAATCATTTTTGAAAGCTATAATATAAAAATCCCAAATACTGAAAATGATTTGAATTTCAAATAACTTTTGAAATTCGACCAAGGAAAATTGCCTTTCGTTGCTGCACAGATTGGAAATCCCTTTAGAAATGAGATTTCTCCTAGGTCTTGACTGATCCAAATCAAGGAATTCAAAATGGCAGAGACTGAGCTCTTTGTACATCCAAAAAGAGAGAAAACATTCCAAGTTTCATAATGGAGCAGACTTTTACCTTTATTTGCATTCAATAAAAGTTCAAGTCAGCAGTCATTCTGCTCTAAAAGTGAGTCTAGGAGATGTTGTTGAACAAGGTATAGTTAACAACTCAGTATTAGAATATTTTATAGGCCACATCTACTACTTCTTGAAGTCTGGAATATCTCCTGAAAAACTTCACTTCAGACATCACATAGAAAACAAAGTGGCTCAGGATGTTTTCAACTGCTGGCACAAGGAGTGCAAAATAGTGTATGCCTGGACTGAGATTGTTGGATGTGCAGATTGCTCACCTACAGCCTCCCTTTTCATACAAAAGCCACCAAATCCTCACTCTTGCTGAAAACTCTGAATCTTTAGTCCAATAATTGAGCAGTAGGCAAGGCGTATAAGAAGAATTCAAAGCTAATGATGGAGTACTTTACAACTTGTGAAGAAGGTTCTGTTGCAGAAATGGAGTCACTGTTGAAATAAAAAAGGAAATTCATTATTGAATCAAAAGACATGGTCAGTGTAAAGAGATTCCAGAATAGACCACATAAGGAAGAATTTGTCCCATGTAAAAGAGCCCTCCTTTGCTTTTGGGCAGAATTATTCATGCCATATTTTAACATATATTCCATGTTCATGAGTGAGATGACTAGTTTTCCTGCTGTGTTTGCTCCATTCAAATGTTCTGCCCAGTGAGATCTGTCATCTGGCCAATGGAAGCAACACTCAGGCTTATTTATTGAGGGCCAATTATCCTTTGTTTGAAGGGAGGGAGAGAGAGAGAGAGAGAGAGAGAGAGAGAGAGAGAGAGAGAGAGAGAGAGAGAGAGAGGAGAGAGAGAGAGAGGAGAGAGAGAGAGAGAGAGAGAGAGAGAGAGAGAGAGAGAGAAAGAGAGAGGAGTAGGTGGGTGTGGGTAAGAGAGTGGGTATGAATGGGTGGTTGGGTGAAGGAAGGGAGGGATGAAGGGAAGGAGGGAGAGTGAGATAGAGATGGGAGACAGAAAAAGACACAGGGGTTGGCTAGAGAGAGTAGAGGAATTAATTAGAGATTTCAGCTTTTCCTGAGCTAAATATATGATCTTGTGTGATGCTAAGTAGTAGTAGTCAGCTGCAGTGTTAAGGCAACCATAAAAACATGAAGAGAATTTCATGTAACACTCCATCCTGTATTATTTTCTGACCTGCAATTTTAGGTAGATTAGCTGTATTAAATGCATTTCTGACTTTAGCTTACTATGAGTTTATAAGATTAAAACCCCAAAGTAAGGGAAGGAGCAACTGAACAGATAAACGTATTCAGTTATTTTCTGAAATGCCTATTTGAAGAGTTCTGGAGTTCAAAGATATGGTTATTTGTTTCAAGTTGAATATTTTGTGATTCATGCTTCATCTTCATTTTCTTTTTATGAATGTGATCAGTCAAATGTCAAACTCAGTTTATCATTCTTTAATTTGGCCTCTTTTTCATATTTCCTGTGTATGTATTTAACTCTATTCTGAATAACTTCTTTAAATATATGTGCTAGGTTTTTTGAGAAATTTGCCATTTCATGTTTTTACTAAGAATTAAACTGACATATATATATATATATATATATATATATATATATATATATATATATATATATATACATATATTCTTTTCTTGAAGTTTCAGTTATTCCCAAGTAAAAACAATTTTTTCCAATGGTTTTGTCAGTGAATAATCTTTGTAAGTAAATCATTCATTTCTTTAAATATTTTATTATTCTTTCTAATTCAAGCCTGGAAGGTTCATATATGAACAACCCACAATGTGTGGTCTTATTTTAATCTCAGAAAACATTAAATTACCTATTTAGGTATTTATTATTTTTTAGAGATTTTATTTGTTTAACACTTTAAGTGATAAAATATACACATCATAAAAAATTCCATTTTAACTATGTACACTTTAGTAGTACTAAATATATTCAGAGTTTAGTTCAACCATTACTCACCTGTATGCCTAGAATTTTTTAGCACATCATATAAATCACTTATATTTATTAAGCAATACATCATCATTGAGTCTCTTGCCTGTCACTGCTAACTTAAAAGTTATATTCCGATCCTATGAATTTGTATATTCTAAATTTTTTCTTTTTTATCTAGCTCACTTTATGTCACATAATGATTTCAATGTTTGCCCTTGTGGTGTGTATTAGAACTGCATATCTTGGGATAAATGCTATTCCAGTTTAAGATTAAATTTTAATTCATTCACGTGTGTTAGACACTTGAATATCTGTCTATTGTTCATTGTGTATATTGTTGCAATGAACAATCATGAATAAGTATGTGTTTCAGTAATAGTAATTTTTACAAATTAATTTTAGAGGTGAGTTTTCCACTCAAGCTGGAGTATACTATTTTTTGTTCCCATTATTAATGGTAAAATGCCTAAATTTCACCACTTCTTCAAAAATTCTTATTATTTTGGATGTTTTAGCTGCCATTCATGTATGCATAAATTGTATTTCAGTTGTCTCATGTGTTGAACATATTTTCAAGTGCTTATTATTCAATTTTCTTTATTCATTAGAAAATAGTTTATTGAAATGTTACCAGTTTTTATTGGTAATTGTTCCAAAAAATATGATCTCATTTTTTTATGGCTGGTCAGAAAATTCAGTGGGATCAACAAAATGAAGACAGATTCAGGAGTACATGGCAGATTTATTTATTTTCTTCATTTTTCTTTATTAAGAAATTTTTACTCACTCTACATACCACCCACAGATCCCATCTCTTCCCTCTTCCCAAGCCACCCCACATCCCCACATCCCCCAAATCTAGGTCTTCCATGGGGATTCAGCAGAGCTGGGCACACTAGCCTAGGCAGGCCCAAGCCCCTTCCCATTGCACCAAGGTTACACAAGGTGTCACACCACAGGCACTGGATTCTCAAAAGCCTGCCCATGAACCAGGGATGGATCCCAAACCCCATGCACCAGGGACGGATCTCGATCCCCCTGCTTGGGTGTTCCCCAAACAGTTAGAGCGAAACAACTGTCTTCCATATCCTGAGGGCCTAGTCCAATCTGTTAGATTTCTTTTTTTTTTTTTTTTTTCGAGACAGGGTTTCTCTGTGTAGCTTTGCGCCTTTTCCTGGAACTCACTTGGTAGCCCAGGCTGGCCTCGAACTCACAGAGATCCGCCTGGCTCTGCCTCCCGAGTGCTGGGATTAAAGGCGTGCGCCACCACCGCCCGGCTGATTTCTTTTGGAATTAGGAATTATACAGTCCTGGGCAGCAGCAGCAAGACCAGAAGATCTTCATGTTTTCTGTTTGTTTATTTGTATTATCAGAGGGGTCTTATTTTGTAGTCAGTCTTCATACAGGCTAGTATGTAATTGGTTTATATCAGTTGCATGTCAAAGATACCAGGTATATTCTTAGCACCATTCTAGTAGATCTTTGTATTGCTAAACAGGAAAATCCAATTAGAATTGCTCAAGATATGTCATAGTGGTTCCAGTGTAAGAGGGCTGTAGTTGGGTTTAGCTGAATCCCTACAGCATTTTTTGTGCTATTCAATTATAGAAGTTATATATATATAAAATTTTCTGTTATCTATGATGGTGTTGCCATATTTAGCAAGTTACTGTCAACTAATTTTCATCACTATATGTATTTTCTTTTAGATAGTTTGAGGCCTCAATTTTTTTTTTGTTTTGGACAAAGAATTTCACATAGTATCACTGGATGTCCTGAAACTCAATATGTGTCACAGGCTGTCCTCAAAGTCCCAATAATTTCCCTCATTCAATGTCCCTAGTACTATGAATATAAGAATAAGCCATCACAACTATTCTAACATTTGGGCATTTAGGCAGTCTATCCATTTTGAATTTTTTATATATTATGAAAGTAAGTCTGCAATTTAAATATTTGCATGAACATCATTCTTTCCACAATAAATTGTCTTAATCCTTCTTATAAATCAGTTAACCATGGATGTAAAGATTTACTTCTGAGTACAAATACTTTCTCATTTGTTTTTCTATATTCCTTTCTAAGTACCTATGTATTTTGATTGACTTAAATTTTGTTAGTTTTTCAAACTACTTTATAGTATACATTCATTCTATATAGTAATACATACCAATACAGCTTTTGACTGAATGTATATCATGGACTTTGAACTTAATCACCCCTCTTAATTACATAGTCCCTCTTTCCAATTACTCTTTGGCTTTTCAAATTTTATTTTTTTTTTAAGTCAAGAGTCTTTATATAAAAGAAAATAAGATATTTATCTTTCTGGATGTGATATACTTTGGTTAACTTGTTGATCTCCTTTTCAATCCTGTTACTTTTTTTGCTTTTTCAAGATAGAGATTCTCTGTGTAGCTTTGGAGCCTGTCCTGGAACTCACTCTGTAGCCCAGGCTAGCCTATAACTCACAGAGATCTGCCTGCCTCTGCCTCCCGAGTGCTGGGATTAAAGGTGTGTGCCCCCACCGCCTGGCTCAATCCTGTTTCTTAAAACCAAAATGATTTCCTTCTTTAGAGCTGAATAAGACTCCATTTTGTATATACACTACATTTTTTATTCATTCAGCCATATATTGATAAAGGTTTGGCTAAATACACATTGTGCTTATTAGTAAGGCTACAATAAACATTCTGACTTTAAAACCATTGGCTATATAAGTATAAGGTGTGTAACCAAGTCATGTGGTAGCTTTATTTCTGTATTTATAAATAATATTCATAGTGGCATCCATAATAGCTGAACTCATTTTCATTCCTGAGAATACAGAATAAAATTTTCTTTTATTCCGACACTTTTACCAACACTTGTTTTTCTTTGATTTATAGTCATTCTGACTTGCATTAGATGAAATTGAAATTACTTTTGACTAGATTTTCCTATTGGCTAAAGATGTTACATTTTTTTTCCATGTATTTCCTGGCCATTTGTATAGCTTCTATCAAAAACTCCCCTTTTTTGAGGGAATAATTCTTTATTTCAGAAATAAACATTTGTCAATATTCGATGGCACAGCCATAGCTGAATGGTATGGCAGAAGTTATAATGCCAGCCCAGCTGCTTGACAAAGATCCAGAAAATTGAGCCACATGATGGCTGCCATGCCACCTTTGGTTTTCATCTCCACCTGTTACATACTTGGGGCACTTTTACAATTTGGGGATATTGGGTTGACAGAAAATTCCTTATGAGTCATTTATGCCTTCTCCCAGGAATGCTGCTTTTAAGCTTACCCAGGAAATTCCTGAACATAGTACCCCCACACACACTTTGAGGGAGATGTCCTTATCTACTTGAAGGTCTTCCTTACACCTTGGAGGTTGTGACACATAAAGAAGCCAGAAGTCTCTTCATGAGGTTATGAGACATTCTTGAAACATCTCTCCCTGTACTTACACTGGAACAAAATATTCAAAACAAAGTAAATTCAAAAAGGTCAACAAGATCCAGTGGGCTAGAGGAGTTGGCCATAGTTCAGATTACAAGGCTCTTCCCACTGTACACTCAGACAATTACGTGGCGTACAACTCTGCCCTACATAGAGACGTATTGATGAGCAAAGTATGGAGTGGAAAGACAATAAAGTATGAAATGTTAGGACCTCCCTCTGTTAGAAGTTAGCTCATGTAGAGCCACTATAATGTCATATGACCAAGGAACAACCAAATGCCAGGATTAGACATATATAAGGATATAAATGTGAACATTGATTGTATTATGTCAGAATTTGAATAATAACTGCAGTAGCTTTGGCCTGAGGATTTTTCTTGGGCACTCTGACCACTAAGAGTTAATAATACATTGCTTGAGACATGGCAAAATGCCCAGGGTGGTTGAAGATTTTTGTTTTGCTTTAGTGTCCTTGAAGCAACCAAATCAACCAGCCTGAGCACAGGCTGTCATATGCCTCTAGATTCTCAAAAATTGGGTTATGGGGTTTATGAATAAGAATGATAACTCTGTTTATTAATGATGTCAAAACTTGAGGGAGAATGATTGGAAATGATAACTCTGTTCTGTTATAGTTTATTAATAATGACTAAAAGATGAGCAAAAGGAAGTGAAACACATGTCCAAAAACAAAAATGATATGATCTATGTTTTGGAACATCATGAATGTATCCCTGCTAACTAAATCTGTATAAATAAAGAAACACCCTGGCTGCTAGTCAGATTCTGCTGACCACCATGGCCTGGCTCACTTCCTTCTCCTGCCAACTCCTTATACCTTCTGCAGGACCCATCCACCACCAGGGATGGCTCCATACAATTCGATGTCAAAACTGTTGAATTATAGGCTTTTCTTTCTCCAAATTAGTTTAAAATTAAGGACAACAGAATTATAACATATATATGTTATGGTTGTGTAGCTTGGTGTTCTTCTGGGATTCCTAACAGTGGGAACAGAGGATATAGAGATATCCTCTTCTGCCTGCTCTTGGGACCCTCTTCCTCCTACTGGTTTGCCTCATCCAGCCTTAATATGAAGGTTTGTGGCTAGTCTTATTGCAACATGATGTACCATGTTTGGTTGATATCCCTAGGATGCCTGTCCTTTTCTGAAGGGAAATGGAGGAGGACTGGATCTGGGAGAGAAGGGAGGTAGTGAGAGGGGCTGGGAGGAGTGGAGAGAGGAGAAACTGAGGTTGGGATGTAATATATGAGAGAAGAATTAAAAAATTAATGTAAAATAATAAAACAAATAATTAAAAAAATAAGGACAACAGAAGAGAGCACAAATAATGCAACAAGTTGCAGTACTTAATGGACATCAAAGAAACCACCTAAAAGTGGTAATTGAGTGATAACTTTTTGAAATATCAGCACACTGCCAGACTACAGACAGCAAAGGATTCTTAAAGCCAAAGGGGTGACCTAATCTTCCAATAGCAGTTTCAAAATAATACAGAATTTTTGAAATTCTGTACATAAGCTCCTCAAGATTCTCTAGCATTAACTGATAGAAGGAACAATATAAGATGGTACTTTAGAGAGTTCAGCCTCAAAAAACAGTGAAGAGAAAAATTTCAGATTCAACTGTTGTCTACAAGTGCATCTTAGCTTTTAAGATAGGCGTAGCCTTAGAGTTAAAGGATAGATAAGGTACTTAAGTCAGATGGATCAAGAAGCAAACAGATATTGCTATCCTAATATCAGACAAAATAGACTTCAAAGTAAAATCAATCACAAGATAAAAAGGACACTTCATTCTAATCAAAGGAACACTTAATCAAGTAAACATTGCTATCTTAAACACATGTGCACCAAATCCTGGTGCATCTAATTTTGTAAAAATAAATATGCTCCTGGATTTGAAGAAATGGATTAACATCAACCCCTTAGTAATAGGTGATTATAACACCCCACTTTCTCCAATATACGTGAAATATGGATAAAAAGTAAACAGAGAAATACCAGAACAAAATGACATCATACATCACATTAAACTGATATCTACAGAATATTAAAGTCAAGCATTAAAGAATAAACTTTCTTTTTTTGGAATTTTTTTATTCATTTTTCATACCAATCACAGTTCCCACTCCCATCCCTCCTCCTGCTCCCCTCCCCCACCCCCAACCCTAGCCCCCATCCACTCCTCCAAAAGAGTAAGGACTCCCATGGGAAATCAACAAAGCCTGGTACATTCATTTGAGGCAAGATTAAGCCCCTCCCTGCTGCATCAAGGCTAAGCAAGGCATCCCACAATAGGGAATAGGTTCTAAAAAAGCCAGCTCATGCATCAGGGATAGATCCTGGTTACACTTCCGTGGGTTCCTCAAACAGACTAAGCTACACAACAGTCTCCCACAGAAGTGTAACAAAGCTTCTCTAAATAAATCATATCCTGGAACTTTTTTTTACAAATTTGGGATGACTGAAATAAATCTGTGTTCCTAAATGACCATAATGTAATTAAATTTCAAACTGACAGCAAACATATATTTAGTAAATACACAAATTCATGGAGAGTAAATAAATTACTACTGAATGATAAATGGGCTAAAGAAAAATCTTATTTAATAAATTCCTGGAACTAAATTACAAGGGAAATTCATAGTTTTAAGTTCCTATAGTAAAGAGAAAATCTGGAGTTTTTTTCAATGGAGTCTCACTGCATATGTCCACCATACACAGGGAAACCCCCATACCTAGGAGTAGCTGACCAAGAAAAAATGGACTCCATGTATTTCTTGTCTCTTTTTACTTTTGCTTTTTTTATTATTTTTCTTGTTCTTCCTTGAGAGTGAGAAAGATCACAAGATATTATTGATCCATAATAATAAAGGCAATATGGTACTGGCACAAAAGTAGACGTGTAGACCAATGGAACAAAATTAATGACCCAAACATGAGTATACTTAACTTCAGCCATTTAATATTTGACAAAGGCACCAAAAACATATGCTAGTTTAAAAAAAAGGCACCTCCAATAAATGGTGTGGAAAAACAAGATGCCCATATGCAGAACAGTGAAATTAGACCCAAAACTATACTTTTGTAAAAAAAGTAAGTCCAAATGGTTCAAAATCCTAAATGTGAAAACAAAAACTTCTAGAAGAAATTCTAATAAGCACTGTACACTATAATGATGTAGAACAGGACTTCATAAATACAACTCCATTTGTCCAAGAATTAAAGACACTTTATAAGTGAGACTTCATAGAACTATAAAGCTTCTTCATAGCAAAAGACACAATCTATTGAAGGAGAAATCCACACAATGGGGTTGAAGCTTTGCCAGTTATATACCTGACAAGGATTGATGCCAAGAAAATATGAAGACTCCAAAACACAGAGTCAAAAACACCAAATGATCCCTTAAAGGGGAGGGCAGTGGGTACTTGGGTCTGAGCAGAAACTACTCAAGGGGGAAAAAAGTAACTAAGAAGCATCTCAAAAAGTTCTTGATTCCTAGCAATTAGGGCAGTGCAAATCAAAACAACTTTGAAATTTCATTTTATCCCTTTCAGAATTGTAAGGATTAACAAAAACCAATGACAAATAATCAAGTGGATGTGATGCAAGGGAAATCTTCATTTAATATTGGTGGAATGGAAAATTGGTTCAGCCACTATGGAAATCAATGTGAAGAATTACCACGTCTTGGCATGTCATATGGACTCAACATTTCACTCAACTCAACAGATGCTTGCTCAGCCACTTTCATTGATGCTCTATTTACAATAGCAAGGAAAAGGAAACAACTCAAAATTCTTTAAGCTGACAAAATGATATGTGGTATACACACTATAGAATACTAATCAGCTATGGAATAAATGAAGTCATGAACTATATAGGTAAATGAATGGAACTAGAAAATATCATATCAAGTGAGGTAGCCCAGAGATACATTCTCTCTCATCTAATGTACCTAGTTCTAAATATTCAGGTGTGAGTACATATCCTGGAAGACTAAAGAAATCAGGAAAGCAAAATGGGACTGTTGTAGGGGAGGAGCAACAGAGAGGAGAAGAGCAGGGTACAAGCAATCTGAAGGGTGAAATAGGAAACATAGGGGATGTGCTAGCTAGTTTGGTATCAGCTTGACACAATCTATATTAATGTGAGAGAAGGCAAACTCTGTTGAAAAAATGCCTCTGGTACAGTGGATCTCAATCTTCCTAATGTTGTGACATTTAATATAGTTCCTCATTTTGTGGAGACCCCCAAACATAAAATTATTTCCTTGCTACATCATAACTGTAATTTTGCTACTATTATGAATCACAATGTAGATATATGATATGCAGGATATCTGATATGTAACTCCAAATGGGTAGAAACCCACAGGTTCAGAACCACTGCTGCTCTAGAATATCTGGCTGCATGCAGACAAGCCTGTAGGGCATTTTCTTAAATAGTGATCAATGTGGGAGGGCCCAGTCCATTACAGGTGAGATATCCATGGGGTGGTGATTTTGTTTTCTCTAAGAACGCAGGCTGACCAAGTCAATAAGCAATGCCCCTCCATGTCCTCTTCATTAGCTCCTGCCTTTACATTCCTGTCCTGTTTCAGTTCCTGCCCTAAGTTCCTTCAGTGATGAACAGTCAAGTGGAAATGTAAGACAAATAAACCCTTTCCTCCCTGAGTAAGTAGCTTTTGGTCATAGTGTTTCATCACAGCAATAGTAACAGTAACTAGGACAGAGAAGCTCCAATTAGGAAGAAAAACAAATAAAGAAGGAGGGTAATATAACTGTAAGGTTGTCTGAAAAGGTTATAAGGAGTAATATTATTAATTATCTACATAAAAATACCTATAATACAAATAAGAGTTTTGAGAATAATTTTGCTGGTAACAGAGAGTTGTGTAGGATAAAGTTTAATATCATGAAGAATGAAGGGATATTAAAATCAATAAATATTAACTTATATCCTAGTTTTAGCTCTGTGTACTTTTATGCATTTGTTCACTTTATTCAACTTTTATGATTATCAATAGCTTTATATATAAAAGTGAATACTAATTTATTTTTTGGAAAAGGAGGCTTTCAAATATCCTGTCAATACAAAACAGTTAGAATGTTGAAATATTCTGTTGGAATGCCATTAAATAGTAGGAAACATGGATGTGTGCTAGTTTGACAAAGAAAAAAACTCTTTTTTCCAAGTTAGATAATGGTATGAAATAGAGATTGGAGGCAGTAAAATGAGGAGCAAAACTCCAGACAAGAGTCATGAATGTATAAAATATTCTATTGATTAGCATGAAACAAGAGTAGAGAACTGATAACCATGTCAGAAATGAAATTTGTCTGTCTTGATTTATTTGATTAACAGGTGTCTTTAATCATTCCATCACAGTACCTTCAAGATAGCCCATTTTACAGATAACACTCACAATAACCCTGTTAAAGAATGTTACCCTTGTTTATTTCAATTAAATTATTTCCACATGACATCCTACCTCGTGTTTCTAGGTAGCACTCACACTGTTATAGCAGATTAGAGGACTTACAGTTGCTTACCAAAAAGAGGCCATTTTTAGACCATTTCTTATATGATCATTAGGGAATAAGATGACAAGACAGGAATAATTGTAGTCAATTATGATAAACTAGGCATTTGTTTTCTTTTAAAGAAATTTAAGTTAGCAGACCTAATACAATGGCATACATAGTAGCAGGCTGAAGTTGAAAGCATGTGCAGTACAAAATGGAGTGGAAATGAATGTCAACACATGCAACAGTTAAGGAACAAAATAATGGGGTCAGTGAAAAGTAGAAGAAAAAATGAATATATTGAGGGCTCTTTTGAAGAATACTAATATCATGCACAAATGAAATTAGGGAAAAATTAAATTGAAAATAATGGTGCATTGTAAGTTCAAATCCAGGTTAGAACAAGTCAGAGAGAATATATAGCAAATAGAGGGAAAATTAGCTACTGTACTTTGAGGTGACAAAATCTTACAAGAAGCATCTAAAGAGGAAGAAAGTAGGCCAGGCTGGTCTCCAACTCATAATTCTGTCTGTCCTCTTCAGAATTTTCCAATACACATTCATTTCTTTACTTAGATTCATACCCCACTTCAGATACCAATGTTCTGTATTAATTACTTTTCTTTCATTGATGTGAAAAAAATACCTGACTAAAGGGACTTATTGTGACTAAAGAGCTTATTGTGTAGCTTGATCTATTTCTGGGACTCCCAGCAATGGGAGTGGGCTGTCCAGGGTGAATTGGCTGGCTCTTGGGAACCAGTTCCTCATGCTGTATTACCTTGGCCAACATGAATACAAGGGCAGTGTGGGAACCCACAACTGACTCAGTTTCCCAGTTTGAATATGAATTCTATTCTGAGTTAATATTGAGTTCAGGCTTGCTTGCTCCAGGGCTGTGAGAAAGTCCTGATTAGTCCAAGGGTCTCCTTGAAGTGCTATGAGAAAGTCCTGAATAGCCCACAGGAAGGAACATACTATATAGCTAGACACAGGCTGCTGATGCCAGCTAGGGGTACATTGAGATAGTAAATGAAACTGCCTGCTCCTTGATGCAAGGCAGGATAGATAGTGGTTGAATGCCTGTTCCGTGCATTGTTCTACCTCTGCCCTTCGAAACTGTATATAAGCTGGCTGTGAAATAAACTCAGGGCTGTCCAGCATTGACTGACAGATTTCTCAACTCTTTTCTGTCTTCTTCATTGTTTCTACAATCCACATGCTACCCAGCTGACTGTTGGCAGGATCTGACAGAGTAGGTGCTTGGTCTTAGGGCAGTAAGGTAATACCTTACAATGTTTACTGATGCCCATGGGAGGCCTAATGCTTTCGGAGTAGATATGGAGAGGTGGATTGATAGGGTTGTGAGGGAGTAGGAGAGGAGGTGGGAGAGGCTGCAGTTTGGATGTAAAATAAATAAATAATAAAATTTAAAAAGGAGAAACCTTATTTCATCTCTTGGTTTAAGAAAGGATACACTCTACCTAAGTAGGGAAGACATGACAAGAAGTATCTGATCAAGTAACTTCTAATCTAAATAAGCAGAGAATGGAAAGGAAATGCAGCCCAACTACAAACTCAAAACATCTTCCTCCAGTAACCCACTTCTACTAATAAGGGTCAGCTTCCTGATGGTTACACAATCATCTAATCATCAACAACTGAGGACCTCTGTATAAATACATGAGCCTATTTGAAACATTTCATGTTCAAACTGCGTTGGAGTGGTGAAATTGACAATGCACAGAAGAAAGGTAAATGGATAGCTGTTCATTTATGGACTAAAGAAAATATGAAAAACAAAGGAATAGCTTATTTGCATAAATCATTGAACATTAAATTAAAATTTAATACCTGTTGCAGAGGTTTGTACTATAGTCTATGACAATGGAAACCATACCCTCAGAACTGTAGTAGAATTTCTGTCTCTGAAATATACCTAGCACATTGATTGTTTTGGGGGTTTCTGGAAAAATCCTATAAGTTCCTTTTGTACATATTTCTATAAATAATGATTAACACCTTAAGTAGTCAGAGAAAAACTGTCTTGCATTAAAAGAAGTAGATACAAAGAGAATTCTTGCACATCAGTCTTCTTTGTATGATGTTTCATTTATTACTCTATCTTTGCATATATTTTAATGTCTACTTGTAATAGGTTTTCCTTCTTTATTCACAGCAAATATTACTATTTTTTGATACCTGTTCAGGGTACTGTCATATATATTTTCTTCTATACTTCCTTCTGAGAAGAATTTATACACGTTCCTCACCAACCAGTCACAATTTTACTTCTTATAGTCTCCTAGCATTATTGTTCAATGAGACTGTTTTTGTGGTGCACACAAAATTTCTGTTTTATAAATCCAACCATTTCTTTGTCACACTTCTGCATTATTTGTAGATGTTGCCAACTGCATAGTGTTGGTATTATGTCTCCTCCAGTTTCTTTATAGCAATACTTTTTTATTTTTAATTGAGTGATGGTTTCTGTATACTTTTAAGCTTCTCTTATTTCTGCAGCCTACTAAATACGTATAATCCAAAATGTACTATCTTTTGTAGCTGAAGTTTTCCTGTATCCCACCTGGCCCATGGTCAGGACAAATCTCTCTCACCCACTTGTCCTGCAGCTGCTTGGACCCAAGTAAACACACAGAGGCTTGTATTAATTAAAACTGCTTGGCCATTAGCTCAGGCCTACCACCGACCAGCTCTTACATATAAACTAACCCATAATTCTTATTTATGTTTAGCCATGTGTCTTGGTACCTTTTCTCAGTTCACCTTCACATCTGGCTTCCTCTGTGAGGCTGGTGACTCCTGACTCAGCCTTCCTGTTACCAGAATTCTCCTCTCTGCTTATCCTGCTTATACTATACTTCCTGCCTGCCTACTGGCCAATCAGCATTTTATTTATCAACCAAATCAGAGCAACACACATTCACAGCAAACAGAAAGACATCCACAGCAATCTTGTATAATATTTGCTGATAATGTTTATTATATTTTTCTCTGATCATTTCTTTCCTGCAATAAGGGTAATATCATACTCATGTTATATTTTTTGATGTAACTTCATTGTGCTATTATGTCTGGCCATTCACGTAGGTAAAGTAGTTCTGGTTTTGATGCTTGTCTGTCTACCTAGCACAGTTGGTGTTTCTGCAATGCCAAATATCTGTCTCTCACTGCTGATGCCTCTCTTCTTTTTGTATGTTATATTCTTTTACTTGGTATGTCAGGCAAAACATTCACCTCCTTACCATTGCCAAGTGTACAGATTGTTGTGTGATGGTTTAGTGATGCATAACTCCATCTGCTTTGTCTTATAGTTTGCTATTCAAATCCAAGGAATTGTTCTTGTCTATATCTTTGAGAACATACAATCCATTATCTCTTTATAGGTTTCAAGCAATCAACTTGGGATGTGGTGAGAAAGTTGGACATGTTACATACACATTAAAGTACAAAAAATATATAAAATCTGAAATGATCTGAATGCCAAATTGAAATTAAAGTAGAAATCTTCACAACTGACCTCATATGACAGGCAATATTCCAAATAAAAAAACTACTGAAAATATTATTAAAAAAACAACTTTTGGCTATGCATATAAGGTATAAATAAATCACAAATTATTACTTGTTTTGGACTTTTCCAAGCACCAAGACATTATGTTATGCACTTAAAATAGCTAAATAATCCCTGGTCCAAGAGGCTTCCTTCTTGTTCTTAGCATTTTAGATACACTGGTAATATAGAATCACAATTATCTATCAAGAACTTATAAAGTTTAATAATTGTTCTACATATTAACATATGCAACTTCTTTGTTGCAACAATTTTACACAATATTGCTGCATTATCAATCATCCATGTAAAGACAATAAGGAATTGAAAAGTTATGAAACGTTTCTAGAAGCCACACAAATAGTGATTACCAAGACAGAGTTTCAAGCATACATATTTTTGGCTCAATATACTGTGTTTATCAACTCCAGGTATTAACAGCTTTCAGCATTCCTGAGAAGACCAATGTTTGCTCAGATTGTGCTGTAAATGCTGTTCTCCAGGCATAAGGTAACTGTTGCCCTCTTGATCTGCCAGCAACTGGGATAACCAGAAGGAAACTTATACAACACAGAGCTGACTTTCCATCATAAGGAGGGAAAGGCTCACAAATTCCAAAACACCATTAAGATTTAGAGAGTTAATAATTACTAAAGGAAATATTACACAGGCTTTGTACTTCTCTAAGTCTTATAGGCAGTAAAAGATAGTTATAGGGAGGAGCTACCAAGGCCATGCCCCTCCATAATAATATATGGACAACTAACATTTCTTGGGGGAAGAAGGATTTTTTTTTCAGTGCTTATAATTGTACCCCTCGGCAAACTCCTAATGAAACTGTCTCATCAAGTTAGACTTAAATGGAATCATGTCTTTTGTCTGTTTCTGCTGCATTTCAAGTTAGTAGATAGTTGCTCATTTCCCTAAGAAAAGTTCACACAGCAGATTGTCTTTCCCCAAATTTACTAAGCTTTGTTAGTGGGCCAAACACAGAAATGAAATTTTAAAATTTTCTGCCAGGAAAGATCAGTCAAAAGACCTCAGCAATATACTGAATGTACCTAACTGTAATTGAATTACTTTTCCATTTTCCCCCCATGAAAATGCTTCACACATCACATCAAATGATATAGTTACTTCATTAAAGATATGACTACATCACTTTTGCCCTCCATCTGACTACTACTATTTTATACAATCATTATGATTCTATTCACATCATTCTAATCATTTTTTCAAAATCTCTTCCTTAGAAAACAAATCTACATTGAAAATTTAAAACATCACCACTACATATATAACCTTCTTATCCATATCTCCTGTCTTTGTATCTTCTGATGCAAAGGAGAACTGTACAACTAACTACTTTGCTAATATTTCTACCCCACTGACTCTACAAAGCCAATATTCTAGGAATTGAATCCCCTATTTTCTTGCTCTAGATAATTTATTGCCATGACATCTAATTTATTCCAACACTACTACTTACCTTAAAATCTCTATGCCATTTTTTATTCCTTCCCTTTCATATTCTCCATGGTCAACTAGCACTGAATTTTGTAAACTTTAATTTCTATGGGGTAACTTGGATACAATCTTTTTAATGGGTTCTAAAGCTGCTGAAATATAGGCTTCCTTTACTAGTATCATTTCACTTTAAGAGATTTAAAATTGATGTCTATGTTTTTAGCTTTCCCCACCTACAAGTTACCCTAGCCTGATATTGAAATAATCAATCGAGCTTCCTATGTTTCATTATTCTTTTAAAAATGTTAAGCAGTCTATTGAATTAATATTAAAATATTCAATCTTGCTGCAATATTTTATTTTTGCACCCCAATAAAGCTTATCAGAAGATCAGAGGAAAAGGCCAGCCACTATATAAAACATAGAAGTCAGGCAATGATAGCATATTTCTTTAATCCTAGTATTCAGGAGGCAGAGATCCATCTGGATCTCTGTGAGTTCAAAGCCACACTAGGAACAGAGCTAAGTATGGGGGCACATGCCTTAAATTCCAACATTAATTAACCATAAAGATCTGCAGGTCTGTACAGACAAACAGGAAGTGACAGAGCTGGGCAGAAAGAGAAATTGATGCAGCTGGGTAGAGAGAGGAAGTGAGATGGCAGGGACAGAAAGACATATAGGTGTGGGTATACAAGAAGTAGGTCTCTCAGGAGACTGAGGATTGGTAAGATGAGGTTAGCTGTGGCTTGTCCTTTCCTCTGATTTCTCAGTTTTAACCCCAATATCTGGCTCCGGGCTTTTATTAATAAGATCATTTAGCAATTTGTCTTACATCTTGTATTTAAAATTGTCATCATTTTCACTCAGGAAGAATTTTTTTCTAGTTGCATTCATTTGCCTGCAAATTTCATAATGTCATTGTTTTTACCTGTTGAGTAATACACCATTGTGTAAATATACCACATTTTCTTCATCAAGTCTTCATTTCAGGGATATCTAAGTTGTTTTCAGTTTCTTACTATTATGAATAAAGCCCCAATGAACATAGTTGAACAAGTGTTCTTGTGGTTGGATGGAGTGTCCCTTGATATATGTCCAAGAACAGTATAGCTGTGTCTTAAGGAAGATAAATCCCAACGTTCTGTGGAACTGCCATATTGACTTCCATAGCCCGATTTTGGACTCTTTTCCTCTTTTATTTTATTTATTTTATTTATTTTTTTGATTATTTTGTCCAGTTCGTGATATAAGAACTTTTACCGTTTCTTATTGTACCTTGTATTGTCTTGTTTGACTAGCTCTCTTGAAGGTCTGTTCCTTTCTGAAGAAGTGGGTCTGTGGAGGAGGAGAATTGTGGGGAGCTGAGAAGAGTGGAGGAAGGGGAAACTGTCATCGGGATATAGTGTCTGATAGAAGAATCTATTTTCAATTAAAAAAAATTAGAAAAATCACCATGCTATTTGTTTTATTTGAAGCTTTAATTTGTCCATCGACAATGGGCTCCTTACTGACTTTGCTTTGTCACCTCCCTTTTTATTTCACTTTAGTGTCTTGCAGTACCCTCTGTCCTCTGTCCCTGTCCTGTATTTTATATGTCAAGATGTTATAGGTGTATGTTATCACTACTTTATGAAATATCTTAGATTTCCCTAACTATGTTTTTTTTTTTTTTTTTTTTTTGGTTTTTCAAGACAGGGTTTCTCTGTGTAGCTTTGCACCTTTCCTGGAACTCGCTTGGTAGCCCAGGCTGGCCTCCAACTCACAGAGATCCACCTGTATCTACCTCCTGAGTGCTGGGATTAAAGGTGTGCGCCATCACCACCAGGCTAGATTTCCCTAACTATGTTTTATTTAATTTTTACAAAAACACATTGTATGAATTTGATATGGAGTTGTTAACAGCCTGATTCTTTTAGCTGTTTTTAACTTATCTACCTTAAATTTTACTTTAGAGACCCTTCTACAATTCCACCTAAGCAAGCACCTGAGCATTGAAAACACAGATGGTCTTACTTCTTCTGTTTGTTTTCCCTGTAGTGATTAACGTATTATATGGAACCCACTTAGTAAAATCATTTGGTTGAATTAAATTTTCAAATATAACAGGCTTCTTTATGTACAGTCTGCGGGTGTAAAGCATCTGTTAGTGAACTTAGAGAGATAAAAATTGACATCTGTCATGTATATTGTATCTTGCTACTCCCTGATGCTTTTGAAAGGATCAAATAAATATCAGTATATTTCACAGACCTCATCAGAGAAACTGAAGACTATATAGATATAAAGTATACATAACGTAGAATTGTCTAATACAGTTATGCATGTAGGGGTGTTTCAGGGTAAATTTTGAGCAAGTTAGAGCCTCAAGGAAGCTTATGGTATAATTTTAGGTTAAGACCTGGGAAATGGGGCATGAGTTGTCATGACAGAAATCCTAGAGGCCAAAGGCTAAAGACTATAAAATTCAGAGGTCAATGCACAGAAAAGGATATGTCACAAAATTATTTTTCCTGTGTTAATTTTGTAGACCCTAAATGGATTAAATGGTGTCCATGTAATTGGTTGAGAGATCTTCTTGATTCTACAGTTTACAATGGCAATCACTTCCAGAAATATTCAAATACACATACTCACAATGTTTTACTAGCTGTGTGAGTATGCCTTAACCCTATCAAGTTGACATCTTATATTATCCATTACAGACATTTCCATTGCCTACTAGTCAGTGACTGTGAAGTAGCAAACAATAAACCATCTAAAAATAGTATATGAAACCCCAAAGAGCAGCAAATATCAGTGTTTATCTCACTGTTATATCCTTTGTGACAAGAGAACCATTTGGCACATAATATAAGTTAAGTATGTGTAGAATAAACAAAAAACAAAAAATGGAGGAATTCTGTATCACATTATTAGATATTAATTATTCTTGTATTAATGATGGCTAGACTCAGACATTGATTTTTTGATCTTTAATAAAAAGAAATAAAATAGAGAAGAAAAAGATAGAGAACTCAGTTTTAAATATGCTAATTAAAATAGAATTGCATCACAACCCTCCCTTCCTTCCCTCCAGCCCCTCCATATACCCTCCTTCCAAGGCCTCCCATGTCCCCTCTCAAGTAGATCGCCTCTTTTTCTTTGATTATTGATGTGTGTGTGTGTGTGTGTGTGTGTGTGTGTGTGTGTGTGTGTGTGTGTAAATACAACCTGCTAAGTCTATTTTTGTTGTTTTTGTGTTTATGGTTTCAGAGCTTACCAGTCTTAGCTAAACAACCAATAATGGGGCTCTTCCCAGAGTGAGGCTAATTTTCCTTCTCCCAGCAGTCATTATTTACCTATAGTTCTTTATCTAGTGGTAGGATCCTGTAAGATTTCCCCCCTTATATTTTAGCATGTTTATTACTGTTGTTATTGTTTCTGTCTTATTTATGTGGCCATTTCCAGGACAGACTGTTTTAGAGCAGACTTCCTGGTACTCTGACTCCTATAATCTCTCTACCTCCTCTTCCCTGAAATGTCCTTATACAGAAGCTGTGTTATAAATATATCAGTTGAGGCTAGTTACCCAAGATGCATCGATTTCTTCATTGTGTCTAGTTGTGGTTTTTTGTGATGATTTTCATTTGCTGTAAAGAGAAACACCTTTGATGAGGCATGATAGCTACATCTCTCTGTGGATATAAAATTAATATTTAGAATTACTAGGAAATTATGTTGTTCTAGAAAAGCTGCAGTAGTAGATCCTTACTATATTCTACTTATTATCCTTATATCCACATAATTTAAACAAATAGGTCTGGGAAGTAGGAATTCATGACACAGTTGATATTCTCTACCCAGATATTTTGTACTGAAAAATAAAAATATATATATATTTAAAACTATCATAATTACAAATATGTGCCTATTTGGAATTATCTGTTTTACCAAATGAAGAAAAATTAAGGGAGACATTTTCTTCACCAAAGTTATCACAACAAACAAATAATTTTCTAAACAAGGTATTATGAGAATTCGGCCTTAGACCACTTATAACTTTTAGTATTGCTTAAACTTAAGCTCCTCCAAATTGGTTGAAGAATCATTTGTAGTAAACAGAGATATTGTAAAATTTTCTTTTCAAATATTAGAGAGACAAGAAATAAACTCATCAATATATTTCTTATGTAGAAAACGTGGACATGGTGTATGCAAATTTAAACTTTTCAGACACAAGAGAAAGCACTTTACATTTTGTCAATGTTATTTCTGTTTAGACAGCAACTGTGTCACAGAAAAAAAATGAGTAAGTAAATATATTTAATCATTTTCATTGTGGGCTGAAAAATATAATTTTGATTTATGTGTAATTACTCATGAGGCAATTTAAATATAAAGTAAGATAAGAACAAGCAGAAGTTTTCCATCATAGGCTTTTATATGACTTATCAAAGGTTGAATATAATACTGATGACTTATTATTAAGATTCAATAAATCCATATAAAACAGAAAGTTTCAAAATCTTCTTAGTTTTTTTTTTTTTGATACCTGGATTAGTTGTAGGGCAGTAGAGAACAAAGAGAAAAGGTAATAATAAATTAATTGGCTATTATTTATTTTTGTGTATATTTTCCATTGTAATTAATCTTTTATGTTGCTATGTAACTATTAATCAACATTGTAAATTAACCTTCATTTTTCCTTGGGAATATACCAGTCATTGTCTTCCTTTTTTGTGTTTAGTAAAATAAGCAATGAAAGGCAGCTTTAGGTGATTTAGCAAAGGTTAGAAGATTATATACATAATGAAGACTTCAGGAACAATTTTTTTTTACAAAGATGTAGCTATGCAACAGTGAAATTGCCAGAATTACCATTGGTATTATCCATGAAATTAAACATTGGTGATATAACCTCATGAAATTCTGGCCAAAGGAAAGGAGATGGAATTGGATATAACATAGATATCTATTACAACTGATACAAGGGCTTTAAAATTGGACTTCCACTGTATTGAGCAGAACTGAATTCTATTATAACCTTGCTAGAACAAAATTTTGATATGTTTTCAAGATACACCTAAGATTTTTTTTAACTATTTAGTTGGTGATAGATATTACTCCATTCAGAACAACAAAAAGTTGTTCTATTTTTTTATCTAGAGGATTGTTGAGACAAATGAACTATGTTTTCTTAATTGAACAAATTCAAGTTATAGACAATTATGTTTTGTTGTTTGTAGATTTTGTAAACTAATTTTACCAGATAAGCAATTTAACATTTCTGAATCTTTTATAGTTATATTTCATACATATAGTGTATAATAATAAAACTATGAAAAGTTGATTTTTATAGAAAATTTTCAGTATAAAATACTTTATTAGTGTTGTACCGACAATATATATAATCTCTAGATTTATCTATCCTTCGTAACTGGAAATTTATACCTTTTTACTTACAACTTCCCTGACACCTTAAACTTTAGAAATTTCTGCTTTATTATTATTTTCAGCTATTTTTTTACTCTGTATGCAAGAAAGTTCGTATTTATAATTTGAATTTTAATTTTTCTGCCTGGTTTATTTTCTTTAATATAGTCTTAATCTGTTTTACCTGTTTCAAAAAATGGCCGAGTCTCTTTGTTGTGGAAAGGTGAATATTCCTATGTGACCATGTTTGTGTCTATTTCAATTTCTATTTCTATAGAATTTGATAGAATTCTTATCTCTGCAGTATGCCTAGTACATTGTTTATTAGGTAAACAGCATGACTTGATTTTTATGAGTATGTACATCAAAATATAGATGCCTATACCAGCTGTTGGGTTTTACTTTAGATTGTTACCTAGAATAAAAAATTTGGATCATCTGGTATTTCTATATAAGTTTAGATTTAGATTCTCAGTAAACATATATAAGGGATCCCATTTCTATTCATTCTTAACAAAAATTGTTGTTCTTTATATATTGAATACCTCAGTCACTCACACGAGTGGGATAAACAAAGAGACACACAAATATACACATGGATGAAAAACTTTTATTTTATATTTTATTTAAAAGTTGTTTTTTTTACATGCCAACCACAATTTTCCCTCCCTCTCCTCCTCCCACTCCCCCCACCACTTATATTTCACCCTGTCAACTATTCCTCAGAGAAGGTAAGGCCTCCCCTGGGGAGTCAACAAAGTCTACCATATCAAGTTGAGGCAAGACCAAGCCCCTCCCTCCAGAATGAACACTGAGCAATAGGGAATGGGGTCCTAAAATCCAGTTCATGCACGAGGGATAGATCCTGGTCCCATTGTCAGGGGATCCGTAAACTGCCCATGCCAAATAACTGTCACCCACATTCAGAGGGCCTAGTTAAGTCTTATTTAGGTTCTTCAACTGTCAGTCCAGAGTACTCTGCTGTTGGTGTTCTACTCAGAAAGTCTTTTCCTATGTCAATGAATAAGAATTTCCCCACTTTTTCTCTATAAGATTCAGTGTATCTGGCCATGTGTCGAGGTGTTTGATACATTTATGGCTGAATTTTGTACAGGGTGATACGTATATATGTATTTACATGCTTCTATATGCAGACATATAGGGTGCCTATAGTTATGTGGACTTACGTTTGTCTTTAATTCAATACCATTTATCAACATGTCTGTTTTTAAGTCAACATCATGCTGTTTTTGTTACTATTGTTCAGCAGCACAATTTGAGATTGAGGATCTTGATACATCTTGCAGTTCTTTTATTATTTGGGATTATTTTAGCTATCAAGAGACTTTTATGTTTCTGTATGAAGCTTAAGATTGTCCTTTTTAGTTCTGTAAAGAATTCTATTAGAATTTTAATGGGAATTTCAGAGATTCTGTAGATTGTTTTTAGTAAGATGACCATTTTTATTATATTAATTTATGGATCCATGAATATGAGAGATCTTCTAATCTTCTGATATCTTCTTCAATTTCTTTCTAAAATTTCTTTATAATAGAAGTCCATCACTTGTTTGGTTAGAGTTACCACAAGATATTTTATTTTTTATGAGGCTATTGTGAATGGTGTTGTTTCCCTGTTTTCTTTCTCACTCTGTCATTTGCACTTGCAAAGGCTACTGATTTTTGTGAGTTAATTTTGTATCTAGCTTCCTTGCTGAAAATATTTATCAGGTATAGGAATTTCCCAGTGGAATTTTTATGGTCATCCTTATACTATAATTTAATCTACAAATAAAGACACTTGGACTTCTTCTCTCCTATTTACTTCCATTTGCTATGCCTCAGTTGCCTCTTTTCTCTAGCTAAAACTTCAAATACTTAATTGAGTAGGCATGGAGAGAGTGGACAACATTTTCTTGCTCCTGATAATGGTGTAATACTTTTAGCTTGTCTCCATTTAGGTTGATATTGGCTATAGACTCACTGTAAGTCACCTCCATTATTTTGAGGTATGTCCCTTTTATAGCAAATCTTTCCAGGATTTTTATCATGAAGGAAGTATTTGATTTTGTCAAATGCCTTTCAGTATTTATTGAGATGATCTCATATGTTTTTGGTCCTTCAGTCAGTTTTTGTGGTGGATTACATTTGTAGATTTGCATATGTTGAACTATCACTGTATCTCTGGGATGAAGCATACATGATTTTGGTGGATGATCTTTTTAATGTGTTTTTTGATTCAATTGCAAGTATTTATTGTATCTATGTTCATGAGGAAAATTGGTCTATAATTATTATCTTTCTTTTTGGGGTATTTACGTAGTTACACATTAACTATATAACTGTGGCCTCATAAAACAAATTGGGCAATGTTCCTTCGTTTTCTATTTTGTAGAATAATTTGAGCAGTATTGGCATTAATTGAAAATGTGGTAGAACTCAGAGCTGAATCCATCTGCCCCTGATTTTTTTCTTTTTTATTTTTCTTTCTTTTTTGGGGGGTGTGTGGGGGCTACTTTAATTACTACTTCTATTTAGCTATGTGTTAAAGATTTGTTTAAATTATCTGTTCTTGATATAGATTATCTTAAATCACAGTAAAGAAGTAGAGAGACACACCTGGGGATGGCATTGAAACCTCAAAGCCCATCCCTTAGTGACATATGTCCTCCAGCAAGGCTATACATTCTAGTGTCTCCATATAGCACCACCAACTGACAAAAACATATTGAAATACTAAACACATGTGGTGGCACAGCCATATCTGATAAAAATGGCAAAAGTCATAAAGTCAGCACAACTGCTTGACAAAGATCCAGCAAAGCTGACCCACATCATGTCTGCCATGATACCTTTGGTTTTCATCTACACCTGTTGTGTACTTGAGGGAATTTTAATATTTGTACAATTTGAGGATATTGGATTGATGAAAAATTTCTTATAAATCATTTATATATTCACTCAGGAGTATTGCTTCTATGCTTCCCAAGGAAAATAATGAACATACTACCTCTCAAGCTTTTAGGGAGATACCCTTATCTACTTGAAGGTCTTCCTTATTCCTTGGAGGTTGTGAAACAGATAAAGAAGCCAGAGGTCTCTTTAGGAGGCTGTGAGATATTCTTGAAACATTGGTTATTGTACTTACTCAGGAACAAGATAATCAAAACTAGTAAACTTAAAAAGGTCAGTAAGATTCAGTGGGCTAGAGGAGTTGGACACAAATCAGATTACAAGCCTCCTTGCCACTCTATGCTCAGGCGATTACATGACATGTGGAACAAAGTAAAGTTTGATTAGCTTAAGTTACCTCTGCCCTACACAGAAACTTACATTGATGAGTAAAAAATAACATAGAAAGATAATAAAAGAATGATATGTCAGGGCCTCCCTTTCTTAGAAAAGTGAGCTCATGCAGAGCCACTGTGATATCATATGAGCAAAGAAGGAAAGAATGCCAGAATTAGATATATAAACACATTCTATAATGATATAAAAGGTAAATATTGCATTATGCTCAAATTTGAATAATAACTGCAGCAGCTTTGCCCTGAGGATCCTTCTTGGGCACTCTGATCATTAAGAGTTAATAAGACACTACTTGGGACATGGCAATTTGCCTAGGCTGGCTTGGAGATTTTGTTTTAGTCTAGCATCCTTGAAGCCATAAAAGCTACTAGCCTGAGAACAGGCTGTCATATGTCTCTAGATTCTTAGAAATTGAGTTATGGGATTAATGAGTAAAATCGTTTTAAAAGATAACTGTTTATCAATGATTTACCTTGAGGGAAACTGATTGTAAAAGAACTCTGTTCTGTCACAGTTTATCAATGATGACTAAAAGATATGCAAGAGGAAGTGAAACACATATCCCCCCAAAAAAATTATATGATCTATGTTTAGGAACAACATGTATCCCTGCTTACTTAATTCTGTATAAATAAACACTGTGGCTTGTAGTCAACCAGGCTGCAAGATTCTCTTGACCATTATGGCTGGATCACTCCTTCCCTCACTGAGTCCTTACCTCCTCTCTGGGACCTGTCAACTGCCTCCATCAATGGGTGACACTTATGTTCAAACCACCATATTCTACTTGGGGACAGTTTTTTTTCAAACCACCATATTCTACTGACAGGCCTCAAGGATGCTTGAAATCTTACAGTTCAAAATCCAGTTATTCCACCTTTAAAGTCAATATTATCTCTCAGTTTCAATACTACTTAGAAATCCTTGCAACTAAAGGCAATGTAATTGTTACCTCCCTCCTTCTAAAGTCAAAAAATGAAATTATATACTTCCAACATACAATAGAACAGAATAGAATACATATTATCATCCCAAAAGGGAGAAATAATGGCATAGTGAGGAAGTACTTAGCCAAAGGAAAACTATAAGCCAGCAGCACAAATGCAAAATCCTTTAGCTCCATGCCCTATATCTCATGAATTAGATGGCTCTTCCCCTTAGGTTTGCTGCCTGCAATATACATCTCTCCTTTGATTCTATTGCAACCCAGGCTTCATCTCCACAGATTCACACAGTGGCTTCTCAGGACCTCCATGCAAGAACTCCCCTGACACATGCCTGGCATCTGTGGCTCTCTGAAACCATAGAGGATCATTTTGCAAGTGCCAAAGACTAGCTCCACTGAGGTTCAGGTACCAAATAGGTGTGGAGTCAGTAGGGGGAAGGAGGAGACTGACAGGATCTGAGTGTAAATTTGACAGCTGGCTGAAGATCGAAAAAAAATAGAACTTTTATACTCTATAATTACACAAAGGATTATATGGGAGAAAGAGAGCATATGAGCTGGGGTATGGCTCCTGATCAAATATTGAGGAAGCTAGCATTGACCTTGACAAATCAATAAGAACCAGTCAAATGAATGTATGGGCCACAAGTTCCTCTTGCCAGAGATAAGAATGACTCCCATTTTAACAAGCAGAGACTTTCTCAAGATCCTGAGAGAATGGGGTCTTTTGTCTAAATGACTGACCTTGGGAAAAGGACTTTCTGGGGTAACTAAATACTCCGTTATAGAACATTACATTTTTTTTGTATGGTTTAGTTTATCCAAATAGCTAAAGCTTAAATGTGAACAAAGACTAGACAAATATTACTCTAAACCTGAGTAGACCTTAGGAATTTATTAATATTGATTATCAAATATACCTTATTTATCAAGCATATGATGTTACTTACCTAAATTTCCTAGCAGTTTGGTGTTAACGTGTGGGAGTAGCAGAGTTATCATGATATATTGTTCCAAGATGGTGGGGATTTTTTCCAAAGAATTATTTTATGCCATTTTATACATTTTTCAGGCTATAAAAATTTCCCAAAGAAAAAGGCATAAATGAACTCCCATAACATATAGTGATAATCATTAAAAATGAAAGCAAAAGGGTGCTGGACAATTGTGATCTGCAAAGTTGAAATGCTGGAACTTTGTCAAGTAGCAATGATTGCAATGCAGTCCATGGTACTCAACACCTTTGTTTATCCTTTATTACTTTAAAGCCAACATAATATGGACAATACTGCCAATGCCAGCCCCCACTTTGGAATGAAACTTGACTCTTTCAATTGTGTGCAGAAAATTTTGTTTGTTGTTCATTTCTTGGATTGGAATTCATTACACCTGCTCCTTTTACAAGTAGGAAGCATAGCTGGATAAGCTCCTGTCCTGGGGGCACTCTTTCCATTAAGACAGCATTAATTTTCTTAGATCTCTCTTTCTCTTAGAACATTAGATTTTGTATTAATGTCTGCCCCCGCTTCACCTTTTCATTGTAGACTGGCATAAGTATGATTACTAGTCACTGAGAAAGAATCAATGTTTAGGCTGTCTCTGAGTTGTCTCTGCCAAATAAGAAGTTCATTTATTATCTGTAAATTTAGCCTTAGGAAGTTCTTGGACTATGGGCCAAAGCAACCATGTTTTGACTCTGCTGTTTGTTTTTTTCTTCCCGAAACCTCACTAGAATGATCTCTATTCCAGTTTCTAATGTTGTTCATCTGTGAAAACTTTAGGGTTGGGTTATTCATTCTATGTAGCTCTCAGAATCACAGCCTTCCAAGCTCCTACTAGGATGTATCCATTAAAATTAAAGTGTTCAATTGCTTTTCCTCTCCAAATTACTAAAGTCTTCTACATTCCTCAAATATATCCATACAGTCAGATCAGTCATAGCAATAGCCTAATTCTTGTTACCAACTAATTTAATAGTTAATTTTTTTTTCATTGCTGTGATCACATACCATGACACAGCCAACTTATATAAGAAAGAGTTATTTGAGTTTATGGTTCCAGAGTCCAAAAAGTCCATCACCACCATAATAGAGAAATGTGGCAGCAGGCAGACTTGGCTGCTGGAGCAGCAAGCTGAGAACTCTTGTCTTTCTTTTTTTCATTATTCTGTATTACAATACATCCCAACTACATTCTCCCCTTCCTCCATTCCTCCCAGTTCCCCACCATCACCTTACCTCTCCCTTGTATCCAGTGCTCCTCTGTTTCTACGAAGAAAAGAGCAGGACTCCCAGGGATATGACCCAAATTTGGCATAGCAAGATGAATAAGACTAGAAACAAACCCTCATATTTAGGGCTGGATAAGGAGAATAAATAGGAGGAAAAGCATCCCCAAATCAGACGAAAGTGTCAGACACACACAAACTCCCACTGCTAGGAGTCCCACAAAAACCCCAAGTGAAACAACGATAATATTTTTGCAGAGGACCTATCACAGACCTATGCAGGCTCTATGATTGCCACTTCAGTGTCTGTGAGCCTCTATGAAGACTGGTTAGTTGATTCTTTGGGCAATGCTCTCTTGATGTCCTCAACCCTTTTTGGCTACTACAATCCTTCCTCCCCCTATTTTGCAGTGTTATATGAGCTCTACCTAGTATTTGCCAGGAGGTTTTTGCATCTGCTCCGATTAGCTACCAGAAGAAGCCATTCTGATGATTGGGTTAGGCACATATCTTGAGTATACCAAAATATCATTAGGAATCATGTCACTGACTTTTTTTTTTTCCATTTGTGTTTGGTTCTACCCTAGGTCCCTGGGCTATCGCCTTGTGGATTCTAACCTTCAAGGCATTGTTGGACATGGGCCATGGTGTGGGCCTCAAGTTAGACAAGTCATTGGTTTTCTGTTTCCACAAGGAGAGTTCATACCTTGAACTGAAAATGAGAATCAGAAAAAAATAACTGTGAATGGCATGTGTCTTTGTAACTTCAAAGCCCACTCCCACTGACCACCACTAGTTATAAATTTCCTTCAGCATTGCCAATTTTTCTAATCATCACCAAACAACACCAAACAACTTGTGACCAAGAATTAAAACCATGAAAATGTGACAGAGGATTTTCAAATAAAGTCATCCTAATATGCTGACTTGATTAGAGTATTTTGCTTTACAGGAGCCTAGGATTGAATTAACTCTGTGTATTTCTTTGGTTGGATTGCCCATTTTCAAAAGAGTATTCCTTGAAATCTATGAACAAGGGAAGTCTTTCCATAGTCTTCTAATGTCTTCTTCAATTTCCTTATTTACTGTCCCAGAGCTTTCATTGTAGAACTTTTTCATTTCCTTCATTGTTGCTGGATCCTAATGGCTCCCTCGGGGGTGAGAAGACATTGCATCCATGACATAGATACTGCGAGTCAGTTCAAGGCAAACAACAAACTAATTTATTCAATAAGGAGGAAGGCCTCATATACCCTTCTCCCCACACCCAAGATGTGTCCCAATCTGGTGGCATTGTATGGCCATCCCTCATTGGCTGGGCATGATCAGGAACTCTGACAGAGCCTGTTGCTAGGCCCTCAGGCAGATTTCAGTTTGGCTCATAAGGAAATATATTATGAGCATGCCTTGGCAGCTGATTTGAGCCAATTTCCTCAGCAACATCTGCCTGTCCTACTGCATATCTACCCTTTTATTTTATTATATGGGCACTCAGTAGGAGTTGGAATTCTTTGCTCCAGCCTTGTTGACCCCACCTCAGGGGGTCTCAACAACTGGTCTGTGCCTGTCTTACATTGGCTTGTCAAACAAGCTCTTACTCATCATTGATTATCAGCCCTCAAAGAGCATCCATCCCTGGGAAGTCTCCCTGGGTGGAGAGGGTCAGGCAGTAGCCTTTTGAATTTCAGAAAGCCAAGCATGCATAACCTCCTGTGGAGGGCTATGAGTTGGATATCTAAGAGCCATTAACACCTATAGAGTTGCCTTTGTGGCCACCCATTGTTGCAAGATGTGCTGTAGGAGATACTTAAAAAGGAGAAAGATTAAAAGCACCACCCCACCAATCAAAATATAAGTGAAAATCCAGGAGGGATCAAACAGCCTTTTTATATCATGCCACACCTCAAAAAATAAAGAGTCAAAGGCCATATCCTCTGCCCTTGTCTTATTTAATTGGAAAATTTTGTGTGTTAGCTGTAATGAATAATATAGAAACTTAGCTAACAATGAACTATTAATATATTTAGCTAGTTCCCGGCCTGCTAAACTAACATTCGCTGTCTCAAAAGGCATCATACGAAATGGGGAAAAGTGAGGGTCCAACATGTCTTCAGACTTTAGAGGGGCAATGAGAGCAAGAAAGTGGAGTATATACATTTCCCATCCTGGGTTATTTCTTCCTTGGTCAAAGCAGACTGATTTGTGGCCAAGTATACATCTCTTTCTGGGACCCATATTGGCATAGTGGCACTCTGAGGAAAAACATGAGAATACCCTCTCCCATGTGTTAGCAGGGGGGCTGTCAGCTACCATTGGAGGCAGGTAGAACCTTTCGATCTCACCATGGCATCTTATTTGGCAGAGACACCCAGTGTTTGTAGGCCAGGCTGAGGCCCTTGTAGAGCTTTGAGGGCCAGATCTGAGACCTGTTGAAAATAGGCATTCAAGCCAATCTGTCCCTGTTGCATTGGGTGGACATATTCCCTTCACCCAGTGAGCATATCATAGGTCACCAGGACTTTACGTAAGATGTTTGTCCAGGCCTTGGATACTTCCTGATCATTATAGTTTGATCTACAACTGAGAAAGCCTGCAGGCTCCTACACAGCTTTAAGCAAATGATACCAATCAAAGTAAGTTTGTAACTACATGGACCATTGAGCAAAGACCTGCTGAAAGTAGAGGGAATCTGGGCCTGACTCATTGGCTGCCTTCCTGATGAGAGAGAGTTAAGCTATGGGGGTGGGAATCCAGGGCTGGACATCAGCATTTGGGCCCACATTGACTGGGAAGGCTTCTAGGGGCCTACGGACTGACAGTGTTGCAGGCTGTGAGGGTTATAAGACACCTGGCACTGCAAGAGAGTAGTCACCTCCTGAGGAAGGTGAATACTGGGGTATATCACCCCAAGAATATTGCAGTGGAGGCATAGTCATCTGTGGTGGTGTAGTTGGAGTTTTCCTGCCTGGCCCACAGTCAGGACAAATCTCTGTCACCCGCCAGTCCCACAGCCACTCAAAACCGACCAAGTAAAAACAGAGACTTATACTGGGTACAAACTGTATGGCCGTGGCAGGCTTCTTGCTAACTGTTCTTACAGCTAAAATTAATCCATTTCCATTAATCTATACCTTGCCACATGGCTCGTGGCTTACCGGTATCTTCACATTCTGTTTCTCATCGTGGCGGCTGGCAGCGTCTCTCTGACTCAGCCTTCCACTTCCCAGCTTTATTCTCCTCCTTGTCCCGCCTACACTTCCTGCCTAGCCAATGGCCAATCAGTGTTTTATTTATTAACTAATTAGCAACACATTTGCCATACAGAACATTCCACAGTATGGTGGTGGTGGAGCAGAGAGGGGAGCAGCACATGACTTAATGACAGCTGAATTCTCCTTGACAGATTCATAGGGCTCAAATTGACAGCTACATTCTCCTGGACACATTCCACAGGGCCCAAACTATCTGTCTCCTCATCATCATATATCATAGAGATATTCAACATGGAAGGGGTGGGGGTGATGAAAAGATTACCCATTCAAGTCAAGGTCTCCCATGGGTAGTCAGCAGAGCCTGGTACATTCAGTTGAGGCAGGTCCAAGGCCCTCCCCGCTGCACCAAATATGCACAAGATGTCATACCTTAGGCACTAGGCTCCAAAAAGCCTGCTCATGCACCAGTGATGGATCCTGATGCCCCTGCCTGGGGGTCCCCCAAACAGTTCAAGCTAAACAACTGTCTCACATATCCTTGGAGGAGGTGGGGATGGGTTGGGTGAAGGCTGGGGGGCAAGAAGAGGGAGGAGAGGGGAATCTATGGTTGGTATATAAAATGAATAGAAAAATTCTTAATAATAAAAATTTTAGAGGGAAACAGCAAGCAGACAACAGTCAGAGAGATGACAATTAACAGGGCTGAAAGTTTATATCGGACCCTTATGTCTTATGCTTAGTGGGGGACTTACATGTAATTTTAGGCTATGACCATAAGCCCACATGGTGTCTCTGGATGAGGGATGGCATTCAGAAGCCGAGACTTGGTTCTACCTCCTGGGGAGTCAATCCTTATGTGGAGGCACCAGGTGAACCAAAACAGAAAAAAAAGTGCCTTCCTAATGGGATGGGCAGACAAACATGACAGACAACATAAAAGAAGGAGAGAAATGTGGGTCCCAAAGCTTACCTGTCAAAGGGACTGAAAGAACACAACACTGAGGGGCCTTCTCACCAAAACACACTGTCTTGGGGACACTGTCAAGCACCATGAGCGAAAGGAGGGAGGTAATCAGAACCTGTGCCGGGGAAAGAGAGTAACAGAAGCCCCACGCTGGGTACCAGATGTTGCTGGATCCTCACAGCACCCTCAGGGGAGCGGGTGAGAAGGCATGGCATCAATGGCACAGACATGGGAATCAGTTGAAGGCAAACAACAGTTGGCTTATTCAATAACAGGGAAGGCCTTCTCCCAGCACCCAAGCTGTGCCCCAATCTGGTGGCATTGTGTGGCCATCCCTAATTGGTTGGGCACAATCAGGAACTTTTGACAGTGACCAGGAGCTCTGATAGCATCTGTTGCTAGGCCCTCAGGCAGACTTCAGGTTGGCTCATAAAGAAGTACATTATGTGCATGCCTTGGTAACTGGTTTGGGCCAATTTCCTCGACCCTATGGGCCTGTCCTACTATACTTAGGTTTATTCCTATGTATTTTACTTCTGCACATATGGCTACCGTGAATTGATTTTCTTGCCTGATTTCATTTTCAGAAGTCCTTATCCTTAGCATAAAGGAAGGCAACTGCTTTTGTGTGTTAAATTTGTACCCTTCCAATTTGCTGAAAGTGTGTATTATCAGTTCTTTTCTTTTCTTTTATAATACAATTCAGTTCTACATATCAGCCATGGATTCCCTTGTTCTCCCCCCTCCCGCATCCCTCCCCATCCCTCCAGCCCACCCCCCATTCCCATCTCCTCCAGGGCAAAGCCTCTCCCTCCTGAGGACTGAGATCAACCTGGTAGACTCAGTCCAGGCAGGTCCAGTCCCCTCCTCCCAGGCCGAGCCAAGCGACCCTGCATAAGCCTCAGGTTTCAAACAGCCAACTCATGCACTGAGCACAGGACCCGGTCCCACTGCCTGGATGCCTCCCAAACAGATCAAGCTAATCAACTGTCTCACCCATTCAGAGGGCCTGATCCAGTTGGGGGCCCCTCAGCCATTGGTTCATAGTTCATGTGTTTCCATTCGTTTGGCTATTTGTCCCTGTGCTTTATCCAACCTTGGTCTCAACAATTCTCACTCATATAAGCCCTCCTCTTTCTCACTAATTAGACTGCTGGAGCGCTACCCAGGGCCTAGCCATGGATCTTTGCATCCAGATCCCTCAGTCATTGGATGGGGTTTCTAGCACGACAATTAGGGTGTTTGGCCATCCCATCACCAGAGTAGAAATTGAAGAAGATATCAGAAAATGGAAAGATCTCCCATACTCATGGATAGGCAGGACTAACATAGTAAAAATGGTAATTTTACCAAAAGCAATCTACAGATTCAATGCAATCCCCATCAAAATACCAACACAATTCTTCACAGACCTGGAAAGAATAATACTTAACTTCATATAGAAAAACAAAAAACCCAGGATAGCCAAAAGAATCCTGTATAGTAAAACAACCTCTGGAGGCATCATGATCCCTGACTTCAAGCTCTACTATAGAGCTACAGTAATAAAAACAGTTTGGTACTGGCATAAAAACCAACATGTGGACCAATGGAATCGAATTGAAGACCCTGACATTAATCCGCACACCTATGAACATATAATTTTTGACAAAGAAGCCAAAAGTGTACAATGGAAAAAAGAAAGTGTCTTCAACAAATGGTGCTGGCATAACTGGATATCAACATGTAGAAGGCTGCAAATAGATCCATATCTATCACCGTGCACAAAACTTAAGTCCAAGTGGATCAAGGACCTCAACATAAATCCAGCTACTCTGAACCTGCTAGAAGAGAAAGTAGAAAGTAATCTTGAATGCATTGGCATAGGAGATCACTTCCTGAATATAACACCAGTAGCACAGACACTGAGAGAAACAATCAATCAATGGGGCCTCTTGAAACTGAGAAGCTTTTGTGGAGTATTATCAGTTCTAATAGTGCTTTTATGAATTCCTGTGCGTCTATTATATATAGGATCACATAATCTGCAAACAGATATTTTCATATTTATATTAATTTAATTTCCTTCTCTTGTCTTATTTCTCTAACACTTTAAGCACTACATTAGAAAAATAGAAACCATGGATGTACTTGTCAGCTTATTTATCTTTTTAGGGATGTTTTCAGAATTTTTCTGATAGTCATGATTTTGAATATAGGTTTGTTATTGGTTTTATAAAGCACTAATTGTATTTTCATATGTTCCATCAATATAAGTACTTCATGGTTTTTTTCATTAATTCTTTCAAATGTTCATATAATGTGTTCAAAGCATATTCATCATTACTCTACCAGCACTTCTAAGATCCATCACCTTTGTCTACCCACCAAGCTTTGTGTCTTTTTTCCCATCAAGACCAACTTGTGCTTCACAAATATATTTTGGATGTGTGGCATTACATTAGTACAAAGTGAATCTATCAGTGGGTAGAATTTTAGAGAAAATTGACCATTCTTCTTCCAGCATAAAATAATTGCCAATAGTGCTTTGACTAGGGACAGAACCTCTTACTCAATTCACTACTCCATTATAGAATATAGGCCTTGTGCATGATACTAAAACCACTGTTAATTCATATGTACAGCTGCCCTACTATGTGCAGAAAACTTTGTTTCTTTGTAACCATCCCCCACTTCTGGCTCGAAAACTCTCTCTATCCTCTATTCCACAATGATCCTTGAGCATTTAGAAGAGGGATGGGGCTTCAATTCATATGTTCTATTTAGGGCTGGAAATTTTGCACTCTGTTATTGTCTGCATTTTTCTCTGTGTTGTTAATCATCTACTCTAAACAGAAGCTTCATGGATGAGAGCTGAGAGATGCCTTAATCTACGTGTTATAATGATAGATCATTGAAATATGTTTAATACTATGTCCATTTAGCAGAATAACAGCAGTAGATTTTCTCTTAGGGCAATAGATTCTTGCCCCAGCAATTGTGTCAGACAGAAGTTTTATCTGCAGAGTAGGACTTAAATCCAATCATAAAGTAGTTGGGCATGCCATATGAGGAGGGGGGCATGTTATTGTAACACATGGGGCTCACAATGGGTAAGACTGATTATTACTTTCCTCTTCTGCTAGCATATATAGCCTCTTATAATAATATGGATGCTAGGTAATAGGAATGAAGAATTTTGGTCATGAAAGTTTGATTTCTCCATGTTCTGTGACTCAAGTATGTTCTGTCTTCAGTTACAGAGTTTGATCATTTGTTGAAGATACTGTCTTTTCTCCAATGTTTGTTGTTGGCTTTTTGTGAAAAGTCAGGTGAGTGTAGTAGAGTGGGTTTATTTTGTGGATCTTCATTCTACTTCATTGGTTAATAAGTATGTTGTATGCCAGCTCTGTGCTATTTTCATTATTGTAACTCTTCAGTATAACTTAAACATGTAATGATGATATCTCCAGCCATGCAGAGATGTGTGGATTGAGCAGTGGGAATGGGTTGAGCTGATGGTGCAAGTCTAGTATTTCTGCTTAGAGAAGTGGCCAGTTGTACATATCTGGGGGATATGAAGTTGGTGGGAATGGATGTAGGTGGCAGGAGACTAGGGTTCCTGCTTAGAGATGGGAACAGCAAGACCACTTAGAAGGAATAGTTGGGATGAGTGGTTTAAGTCTTGGGGCCTTTTCTGGAAGGGAGTTCTGGAAAGGATATAGGATATGTAAAGTTTTCAGAGAAAGCCTATTTCTACTCTGGAGAAAAGGCTATGTATGTGCTTTGGGGATTGATAAAATTGTTAGGGTTGGACATAGTTGGTGGAAGGAGTCTAGCCTCTCTGCCCAGAGATGGAAGTAGCAAGGACACTGGGAAAGGAAGGATAGGATTAATGGCAAGTTTGAAAGTCATACCTGGGGAGGAGAAAGTGTACTGGAAGGAACACCAGAAGGCAGGTGCAGAAAGTAGGTCCTTAGTCAGGTGGCAAGGGGTCCACTCCATGATTTTTATCCTGATGGGATTTTGAACTGTTTTAAAAGAGGTGGATTTTGAGATTTCAATGAGTTATGTCAAAGGCCTTTTCTGCATCTAATGAGTTAAAGATGTAATTTCTATCTCTGTGTCTATGTGATGGAAAACATTTACAATTTACTGATTTACACATGAGGATCTGTCTCTGCATCACTGGAAAAAAAACCCTCCTTATTATACCAACTAATACTTTTGAACTGATATTAAACTTGGTGTTGGGGAATATTATTTTAAGGTGTGTTATTTTTGTTTATGTTGCACTTGCTTAACTCTGTGAAGCTGTAATACTTTGCCTGTCTAAAACACCTAATGGTCTAATACAGAACTGAACAACCAATAGCAAAGCAGGAGAAACAATAGTTAGGGCTGAAAGGCAGAGAGAATATGTAGGAGAAATCTGGGAGAGAAAGAGAAGAAGTAGCAAGAGAAGGAGGAGGACTCCAGTGGTCAGGTACTCAGCTACACAGCAAGCCACAGAGTAAGAAATAATGAAAAATATATACAAGTAGTAAAGGTAAAAGCCCAAAGGCCAAAGGTAAATGAGCTAATTTAAGTTAAGGAAAGCTGGCTAGAAGTAAGCCAAGCTAAGGCCGGGCATTTATAATTAATAATAAGCTTCTGTGTGTGATTTATTTGATAGCTGGGTAGCAGTCCCCCTAAAAGAGCAAAAGCAAACAATAACATTTTAGCATACCAATATGAGGCTCAATTATCCATTTAGAGACTGAGAAAAAAGAAAAAAAATACAGTTCCTTTAAGAAGCCCTGCTGTACAGCAGAGCACTTAAACAGCTTTCTCATGATTAATAGAAACAAAAAAAACTAAGTAAAAAAGCTTGCCATAGTACAGGGCACCAGTATTCCATGTCTGGGGGGTTGAATGCAGTTCCAATCAAACAAACCTCCAACTGAGCTGCAAGCTTTATGCTTGGCTTTAACAACCTTAGAAGCTGGCAGAGCCAGCCAAGAGCCATGCACAGAACATACAGGTATAGGTTAGCAGTTTAAAGGTTTACTCATGCAGTGAAAAAAGGATAAAAGATATACAATAAAAGAGGTCCAGATTGGAAAAAAAACTCAAACAGGTTCCAGTGTGTTTTACAATGTGTATGGGCTTAAGAAAGAAAAAGGGTATCGACAGAGAAAGAAAGAAATAGTTTAGAAACAGTAAAGTCTAAAGAGATAGTAAAAGTAATACAAAAGAAAAAAAGTCACATGAGATGGGAAATACAAAGGGAGTCTGGTTCCTATGTAGTACTGCCTTGATTTTGAATTTTTTTTTAAATGCTGACAATAAAACAACAGCTGCTAAGAGACATGGGATTGTGAACTGGACTGCTAAGTTGAACCAATATAGATACTTTAGGGAATGCCTTAACTTTACAAAAGAAGTAAAAAAAAAATTGTCAAATGTGCATGAAAAATGCTTTCAAGTTTTGTTCCCCCAGGAGATAAGAGGTTGTGGATTCCTCCAGGAATAACATGGATAAGGTTTGATAACTGGAGACCTCCTGAAACTTGACAGATGATATCTGTCAGTAAAGGTTACTGATGGTCTTCCCAGGATTTGGTTGTTATCTAAAATTTTCTCAGGGCCCTAAAGATGCATTTGTCCACAGCTATCAAAAAAGAGGTTGGAGAAAATGATGCCACATTTCCAATATTTGGGGGGTTGTGGGTGGTCTTTGGTTATTTGGTGAGTTATGGATATTTGCTACAATTTATGGGGATATAGGAATATAGAAATATAGGATAAAAAGACAACTATTAATTTCAGATAGTTTGTATTGGCATGGATTTTTGAATATTGATACAAATTTGAGGTTAATTTTATTACAGCATATTGCATAGGTGTTTCTACTCTTGTTTAAAGGATTGTACCTATGCAGTTCATTTAAAATATAAGGTAAAGTTCTAGGTTTTGAAAGCTATTATTATAAACTATATAGGATAATGAAGAAACATAGGCTAGTAGTTAGTCATTTATAACAATCAAATTTATGGATATGTTAGGTATGTTTTCAATATTTTATAGAGATATATTTTAGATAGAAAAATGGTTTTAATAGTCTTCTGGGCTCCAAAGGTTTGGGTAGCTCTGCCACCTGCAGCACATGCAGTTTCTGTCACAGGTTTAAGAAGGCTCTACTCTGTAAACAAATTTCTAAATAGTCTTATTAAATAAAAGCCATGGAGCCAAATATAAGAGTGAGAACCTTAGAGAGATCGGGGAAATAGGGAAAGTCACCAGCCAAGCTTACCTCACCAACTCTGCAGCTTCCAAGTGCGAGCTACTTTCTGTCTTACCCACACCTTCATTGGCTTGTTGTTTTGCCCTCTCATTGACTATCTTAGCACAGCTACCTCATTTCCTTGTCACTATCTGTCTGTACAGACCCCCAGGTCTCTATGATTAGTACTGGGATTAAAGGCGTATGTCACCATGCTTGGCTCTGTTCCCTAGTATGGCCTTGAACACACACACACACAGAGGCTGCCTGATAAGTGATTGGATTGAGGGTATGTGCTGTCTGACTTTTTGTTTACTTAAAATGGCTGGCCTTTTCCTCCTGACCTCCAGGCAAGCTTTATTAAAGCATAAATAAAATATCACCACATTTCAGCACAAATAAAGTATCACCACACTACTCCACAATTGCATCTCTGTTTCATAGACATTCTATAGTCCTAACATCTCCATCTAAAGGGTTTTACATTTCTAAAGAGGTTTCAAATATTTAGTCCATAATTATCATGGCAAGGCATTGTGATGTACAAGCAGATGTGGTGTTGGAGAAAGAGCTTAGAGTTCTACACCTTGATCTGTAGGCTGCAGAAGGAGTCTGTGACACTGGTTGTAGCTTGAGTATATGAGACCTCAAGCCCATCCCCAGAGTGACACATTTCTCCAACAAAGCCACACCTACTTCGCCAAAATCACACCTCCTAATAGTGCTACCAGCTATGGGGGCCATTCTTAAACCACCAAAGTTATTGAAGATAGCTTAAGCCTAGCCCTGTGTGGCAAGATCAAAGTCACTATAGAAAGACCCTGATAAATGATTTCATGAAGCTATGAAGGATGCAAATATATGAGTCTATGAGGTCCATTCTCATTGAAACTACCACAGGGGTCTTACTTAAGTGAATTATTGTGAGAATACCCAGCCCAATGTGGGTTGCACAAATCCCTAAGGAGGGGATCCTAAATCATGTAACAATGGAACAGTCAAACTGAACACAGGCAAGCAAGTGAGCATGCATACATTCATTTGTCTTTGCTCTTGACTGTGTATTAATATGACTAGCTGTTTGATATTTCTGCCATGACTTATGCAAAATGATGGATTATAATCTTAAATTATAAAGTGAAGTCAACTTACTTTTAAGCTTAATTTTCTTTTAAGGTCATTCTCCAAACTCTTTTTGTATGAAACCAGCGTTACTCAGATAACAAAACCAGATTAGGATAAAACAAAAACAACAAAGAAATTTTCAGGCTGTTCTCCCTGATGGGCATGAATGCAAACATTCATAATAAAATATTAGCACACAAAATTTTTGTTGAATATTAGATTTTTTGTCTTTACAGTTTTGGGGGGCTGCTACCCAGCTCCAAATAAATTACACACACTGGCTTATTCTCAATTATTTATGCCTGATCTTAGCTTGGCTTATTTCTAGCCAGGTTTCCTTGACTTAAATTAACCCATATACTTTCTGCCTTTGGACTTTTACCTTTCTCTATTTCTGCATTCCTTTCATTATTTTTTACTCCACTGCTTGCTGTGTAGCTCGGTGGTTGGCCCCTGGAGTCCTCCTTCTCTGGCTACTTCTTTAATTCCATTCGCAGAGAAATTCTCAAAAGAGCCTAGTACTGACTCTGTTGTATGGTTGTTATCAGTAACTCTTATGCAGATATATAATGAAAAGGAGCAAATTAAGCAAGGAAAATTTTTTTAAATGTACAATTTAAGAAGGAAAGAGGCACCAGTAAGTGGAATGGAACTAAGACCTGTGTTCAAGGAGATAAACAGATTAAGACATGAAAAAAGGGAGTGGTTACATCAGGGCCAGACACCATCCACTTTAACTTCCATTATTTGAAAAGATATTAAGAAAAGCTTAGGTCCAGGAGTGATAGATAGTGCTTGCCTTTAATCCCAGTACTAATGGGGCAGAGGTATGAAGATATCTGAGTTTCAGTCCAGCTTGATCTACAGATCAAGATTCAGGGCACCCAAATTTAGGAAGTGAAGAAAACCATCAAAAACTGAAAGCTGGTGAGTATGTAATTGAACTGGGGGGCATGTTCCAGTTCCATCAAGCAGCAGAACTTGGCAGCCTCATCCACATGGTTCTTGCTTTAAAGTCAAGAATAGAATAAAGGGGTTATGGAATATTCCTCCATGACTAAGGAAAGCTGCTGAGGCCAAGCATGTGTCAGGGGAGTCACTGTATGGAGGCCTAGAGAGACTGTGGATGTGAAGCCTGGATTGCCTGTGAGACCCCAAGGTGTTGGAGTTGCCAGAGCTTTGGGAAACATGCCTAGAAAAGCTACTAACAGGGAGTGGTACCAGCATAAGAAAAAAAAAAGTATGTTGCATGCAAGAAAGCTGTAAGGAGTTGGAAATTAGAAGAGCATTTTGAAACCAGACATGAAGATGCAGAGTTTAGAGTTTGCTCAGCTAGTTTTTGGTCTTACTTTGGTCCAGTATTTCCTCAATATTCTCCTTCCCTACATTTTGGAATGGTAATGTATATACAGTGCTACTATTTGTTGGAAATATGTGATATGCTTTTTATTTTGATTTTACAAGGGATTATAGTGTAGAGATTACATGAATCTTAGAACAGACATTTAACTTTAGATTTTTAAATAAATTTGAGACTGTTATAGACTATGGAGACTTCTGAAGGAGGACTGATTGCAGTTTTGTACTATAATACACCTACAAACCTATGGGGAACAGGAAGTAGAATGTGGTGATTTCAAATAAAATGACCCCACAGCACTATTAGGAGGTGTGCCTTTGTTGGAGTAGGTGTGGTCCTATTGGAGAAAGTGTGCCACTCTGGGGATGAGCTTTGCAGTCTTATATACTCAAGCTATGCCCAGTGTCCCAGACTTCTGCTGCCTACAGATCATATTGTAGAATTCTCAGGTCCTTCTCCAGCATCATATCTGTCTACATGCCACCGTGTCCTGCCGTGATAATAACGTACTAAACCTCTGAAACTGTAAGCTATCCCCAGATAAATGTTTTCTTTGTGAGAGTTGCTATGGTCATGCTTTCTCTTCATAGCAATAGAATCCCTAATTAATTCATGACCCTCTTAGTCTAGCAACTTTTGCATTTTCAAAACTTGTACAAAATAGATGACACATTTCCAGATTTTTCTGCCAACTCAAAATATAGCCTATCCTCTTTCATTCTCATCTATTGATATCTGTGTGATGACCTTAAAGAAACACTTTCTTATTGTTGGTTGTTTTGCTCTTTTGGGGGACCTGCCAATCTGCTCCCAAATAAATCACACACAGAATCTTATTCTTAATTATAAATGTCTGGCCATAGCTTGGCTTATTTCTTTTCAGCTTTGCTTAACTTAAATTATCCCATCTACCTTTTGCCTCTGGGCTTTTATCTTTCTCTATTCCTGTACACCTTTCTTTCCTTCTTACTCTATTGCTTGCTGTGTAGCTGGGTGGATGGCCCCTGATGGCCTTCTCCTTCTTCTCATTCTCCTCCTTGTATTTTCTCCTTCTATTTATTCTCTCTGTATATCAGTCTTACCTATCCTTTCTCCTGCTCTTCTGTTGACTATTCAGCTCTTTATTAGACCATCAGAATTTTCAGACAGAAAAAGTAACACAGCTTCACAGAGTTAAACAAATACAGTGAAAAGAATGCAGCACATCTTTGCATCATTAAACAAATGTTCCACAGCATAAACAAATGTAACACACCTTAAAATAATATTCAACAATTTTTCCTTGTTTTTGTCTAAATAAAAAGAAAGGTTTTAAGTTTAACATAGTAAAACTATATACAACACAGTTATCAAGAATTGCATTTATAATTTTCTGTACACTTGCAGTTTACATATTCAAAAATAACCCATTATCTATCCTACCCTAGTGAATCCAAAGTTTTACATATAATTTACTTTCTATCATACCTAAGGAAAGCTGAAACTATAACTATCTAATCTTTAACTCCATCAAAGACACCAGAAGGATATAATATTATATGGGAAAACAGGAAGTGCAATGCAAGCAACTCTCAAAACTCTAGAAATGACAGAGACATCTGGCTGCTGGGATAGTCACCCAAATTTCCTCTGCAATGTTGGTGAATCCATCTTTAGTCTACAGGCCCAGAATATCTGGAAAACATTTCAGTAAAACAAGAAATTTGAAGGACTATCCTGCTTTGTATTGGCAAAGTTTGTCAATCACTTTCCTTTGTGTCCTGCAGAATATCTAAAAGACTCTTTTGTGAAGCAGGAACCCTGAAGAACCATCCCACTTTGTTTCAGCAAATTTCAACAGTCTTTTCCTGGGTGTGTTGCATGTCCAGTCTTCATACCACATTGTCAGCAGTCAAAGACAAGAATAGTTTCTTCGCCCAGTGCTAACCTTGCCACAATGAAAGCAAACTTCATAAAGAGTTTCTTCAGTTCCCATCATCTCTGAAGAAAATTGGTGCTACCAGGAGCAGATGTGTCTCATTGTCAGGAAGAAACTTAAGTTAACAAAACATTTTAAATACCATATTCTATAGGTTTTTGAAGTATTTGAAGACCATTTATCTATCCAAAATATACCTATTTAATCTAGAAAACATACTTAATATAACTACAAGTTTGATTGTTATAGATTAAGTACTAACCTCATTTCTCGTTTATACATCACATTTTTAAATGAACCACATAAGCACAATACCTCAAACAAGAGTAAAAACATATATTCAGTGTAACAAAATTAACTTTAAATTTGTATCAAAATGCTGAAATCTATGCCAATGAAAAATATCTGAGATTAATAGTTTTCTTTTTATCCTATATTCATATATTCCCCTAAATATAACAAACATCCATAACTCACCAAGTCACCAAAGACCATCCATACCCCCCAACTCTTTGGAATGTGGGCATCATTTTTTCTCCAAACTCCTTCCTGCTGTCCATGGATGAAGGCCTCTTTAGGATCCCTGAGAAAATTTGAGATAATGCCCAAGTCCTGGGAAGATCAGCTATTACCTTTGTTGATAGATAACACCTGTCAAGTTTAAGGAGGTCTCCCTTGATCAAAACTAATCCATATCATTCCCTAAATGAATCTACAACCTCTCTTCTTCTGTGGGAATAAAACTACACAGTGTTTTTTATTTCCATTTGAAAAATATATTTTTTGACTTTTTAAAATTTAAGATAGCTCTAAAGTATCTAGGTTGCTTCAGTTTTTTTCAATCCTATTCATAATCCCATGTCTCGTAGCAGCTGTACAACTTTGTTTATCAGCATTCAAAAAATTCAAAATTGACACAAAAACATATAGAATCTAAACTCCCTTGTATTTCCCATTTTTACTTGTTTTTTTATATTACTTTTACTGTCTTTTTAAAGATTTTTTTAACTATTTATTTCTATAACTGCCTATACCCATTTTCACTTCTTTCTTAAGCCTACACACATTGTAAAATATATTGAAACCTATTCAGAATCTTTTTCATCTGGACCTCCTTTACTGCATATCTTTAAGCCTTTTTTGACTGTGAGCAAACTTTGAACTGCTAATCTATAGCTGGGTCCTCCAAGTGGGTCTATTGGCTGACTCCATCCACTTCTCAGGTTATAAAAGTCAAGCCTAAAGGTCATGGCCTGGTTGGAGATGTATGACTAATAAAATGAATTCAGCTTTCCTAGCTCTAGGAAGCCAGTATCTGTGTTGCCACAAGTGGTTTTTATTTAGCTTGCTGTTTTTATTTATTGCTGCCAACTGAACAGCAGCACCTCTTAAAGGAGCTGTAACCTTTTACTTTTCTTTTCTTTTCTTTTGTTTTCATCTTTGTCAGGACCTATATGGAAATTTGGCCCGTGTTGGCATGTCAAAATATTGGTTTTTTGTTTTTTTTTTTTTGCTTTTTGGGGGGTGCCCACTGCCCAGGTCCCAAATAAATCATACATAGAGGCTTATTTCTAATTATAAATGTCCAACCACAGCTTGCATTATTTCTTGCCAGCTTTTCTTAAATTATCCCATCTACCTTTTGCCACTGGACTTTTATCTTTGTTTTTTTCCTGTGTACCTTTCTTTATTTCTTACTCCATGGCTTGCTTTGTAGCTGGGTGCCTCAACCCTAATGTACATCTCTTTCTTCTCTTGTCCTCTTGTTTTCTCCTTCTATTTATTCTGTCTGTTAGTCTCACCTATCATTTCTCTTGCCTTGCTATTGGCCATTCAGCTCCTTATTAGACCATCATGTGTTTCAGACAGTCAAAATAACACAGCTTCACAGATTTAAAAACACAACATAAAAGAATACAACACATCTTTGCATTATTAAACAAATGTTCCACAGCATAAACAAATGTAACATACCTTAAATAATATTCTACAACACTTGTTTGTTGCCATAGTAAGTAAAAGGAGATTCTACTTCAGTGGTTTTTAATCTCAATAACAATTACACTTACTCTCTCAGCACCAGGTTAGATGCTGTCTAATTCTGAACCTTTCTCAACCAAACAATTCAATACATTATCTTTACATTTAGTTTCACTCACAGTTTCAGGAAAGACGTAGAATAAATCCAGATTCATAGCCAAAATACCATATAAATGGCTCCCCTCCTGATTTCTGATCGAGTCTTTGTTTCCTTTTTAAACATCGTGAGCCAGGCCTTTAATTTCTCTATTTCCCTCAAAATTACTGCCATGCAAACTCCAGAAGAATGGTCCATTAAACTTTGTGTTATTCCTTTCACAGTTCCAAGGTTTAAAAGCCACATTGACAGGTTTATCAGAGAAACATCCCTAACTCTGGTTCCAATTTCTATCCTAATTTTATTTTGAAGATATGAGTAAATATTTTGAATAAATGACACTTAGGAGAGAAAGAAATTTATTTCAGCTCACAATTCCAAGATATGTTGTGTCATTGCAAGAAAACCAAGGCAGCAACTTCAAACATCTATTCCCATAAAATTCATAGTCAAGAGCAAAGTAAAATGCTGCATTATTGAGAGCTGCTGGTAGTGAAAGTCCATGAGAGTATACAGCAGTGACAACTAGTGTTGACAAGGTCAACCTATCAGAACTAAGGATTCTGTTAGAGGAAACCATCACACAAGGCATTATGGAATTACTGCCTTTTGAATGAATTGGTTTTCTCTTGTTGTAAACTTCTTGTGCAATAATAGCTATGATTCTCCCCATTTACCGTGCATCTCCATGTTACATGTACATGTACTCTCACGATTGCATCTCAATCTTGGGCACAACTTTCCCTATACATTTGGGGTAATTGGATAATTGTCCCCAGCTGCTTTTATTTTTCATTAACATATATCTGGCTAGGGCCATTCTCTGGACAAAAGTATTTCAACAAAGATACCTTCTTCCAAGGACAAAACTGCACATAGGTAAACATTAGCTCATCTCACTCACAGATAGAGAAAAGAACCACTAACAATTAAATCCTCAACCCCTTACCTTCACCCCGGGTTATTTACACATGACCCTAATTTAAGAGATTTACTGCTCACATTCCTGGGATGAGGTTTTAGCCATTTGCTAGATACTGAGTTAAGGAAGTCACTTCCCACTGACCCAAGGAGATTGCCTCCAGGCCAGGCAGGCAATAGGTGCCAAGCTTCTTTCTTGTGCAAATTAAGTTTTTATTCCTCCTCAGCCAGGTGGATTTTCTCCTCAGCAATTACTCCGAGTGAAAGTGCTTTTACTAACCAAATACTACATGCTCTGACATAGGTTGCTTAGCCACCTAACATATGTCCCCCTCCCTATCAGAAAGCAGCTGCAGCTGGGATGAGTGGGAAAAGTGGTGCCAAAGATAGTTTACTTTCTTGTGACTTACTGACCCCTAACATTTTATCTAGCCATTTCTAGATTATAGTTTGAGCACATAAATTCTCTAATTGGTCTAAGCCTTTAGTTGACCCTACCAGAGAACTCCCTTTTAGTCACTCCCCTGGGTATGAATAGTGATTGCTATCCTCTCTTGAAAATTTACATAGCATCTTCTAGGACAACTAAACTAATCCTTGGGAGTAGCATTCAAGTTATATCCAAGTTGAATCCTTTTACTCCTGTATCCAAATTATATGGTGTCCTTAGAAATAGGAACTTCAATTTCTCAGAGGTAACCAAGGTCAGCAGCAACTACTGTAGTAGTACTTGTTCATCTGGATTGCCAACATGGAGACTTACTATTAGTTACGAAAGCTCAGCCTTAGATTAGACTTTTCCCAGTGTCTCTTATAACGTAAATTAACCTTCTTATATTAATCTGTTACCTTTGTTTCATTCTCTATGTCAAACTCTCTGCATCTCCATGGTGTCTCCTGTGCACCTTGATAATCCTTTCCTACTTCCTCTCTCTGCCCAGAAGTCCCACCAGTATCTCCTGCCTAGAAATTGGCCATTCAGCTCTTTATTAAACCAGTCACAGCAATATATCATCACACAGCATACAAATATTCCACAACAAACAATTGATGTTGTTTTAGGAGTCTCTTGAACTTGGCTGACCAGTAATTCCAAAGATTCCTTATGTCTAGTACTCAGCTTTTTGTTAGATAGTTAGTCTATGTCTCTTCTGGGAAAGCATTATTAAATAATTCAATATGCACACACATGTATGTGTGTATTTATTTGCATGTAACATGTTAGTGTGTGTATGTATGTGTTTTAGTTTGAACATGTTTCTTTGTGTGTGTACATGTGTAACTTTAGGTAAACATAAAATAACAATTATTCCTCATAGCTTTATCAAACATTTGATGTGTATTTAAGCCTTCCTCACCCCATGATCCCTGCAAGATGTAACATTCTCAGCTCCAGCACCATGTCTACCTAAAGGCCACCCTGTTTGCCATCATGATGATAATGGACTGTACCTCTGAAACTTTAAGTAAGCCAACCATAAAATTATTTTGTTACTACTCACAATAGTAATTTTGCTACCATTATGAACCATAAAGTAAATATTTGATATACAGGATATCTGATATGCAATCCCCAGTGGGATTCTAACCCACAGATTAAGAACCACTGCTTTAGAATATGATGTACATTCCTTCAGCCATATTCCAAGAAGTGGTAGAACTGAGACATACAGTGGATTTATTTTTAGATTTTGAGAATTTTTCATACTTATTTCCAGAGGGCTGTCCCAGTTTGCAGTTCCATCAACAGTGAGTGAGCATTCCTCTTTTACTATATCCTCACAAGCATTGGTTAAATGTTTCAAGTTTTACATTGAAGACTTTGATTCTCTTACAGTTAATTTTCATGCACCTCTTGTATTGTCAGAGTTGATACTGTAAAAAGGCTTTATTACAAAATGTTTTCTACAGATTCAACAAAATTCATGTGAAAATACCAATGGTACAAAACAGTACTAAAATCCAAATGTAGATTGAGATTTGTGTGTGTGCAAGTGTGTAGATGTGTAGATATTGAAGTTTTTAAAAAGTAGTGAAAGAGATCTGATGGAGAAAGTGGGGAAAATTAACATAATAGAAGTGAATAGAAAGGAAATTAAGGCATATTTGGGATGGAGGGAACAGAACAAAGTAAAACAAGGATGGGAAAGACTAATAAGAGCAAATTATTATGAAAATATAATGAAACCCATGCTTGGTATATTAATTTAAAAATTAATAATTATTTTTTCAAGCTCTAAGTTATAAATATACTACAGAAAATATTTTAAATGTGTATTATGTCTTAAAATTCTCAAAACAGATTAATGTTTAAAGTATCAATGAATCTTATGGAAAATAATATCTCATGGAAATTTTAGATAGGGAAATTACCTAAAAACAATTGTAGTACTCTTATTATATACCTAGTCATCAATTCCTGAAAGAAATACATTATTTTTAATGATTTTCATACAATCAACACAATATCTACATAAAAATATTTATTGAAAATTATATTTAATTTGAATTTATTTATTTATTTTGTTAGTTTGAATAATTGAGTTTATTTTTATTTGCTTCCATAAGTTATCATATGGAGCAAATATCTTTTCAGTGCTTTAATATTTTAAAATAAACAATTTTAAGTTTGAATCATTTTATACAACACTTCAAAATTTATACTTCTTTGTTACAAAATGTATGCTAATAGTGTCAGAAATGTGATGATTTTCTCATTGTCATGTCCTCTGGGTCATCTTCATCTTTTCCATTGCAATAATATTACTTATTCATGTCAATAAGTTACTTTTCAGCAAATTTTTCTCTCCATGCACAGAATCTTTTGAACTGTTATTATGTCATGATCCCTAATGATCAATATCTTAATCTGAAGCTTCCCTTATATTTTATTCAAATTCTGGAAGGTGTTATTTACAGTATTGTAAACATTTCTGTCACAATGTAATAACAACAATATTGTGAAGGCACTTAGCAAAGATCAGAACATAAAGAATTATCTTTATGGTTTAATAAATTACCAGTATTTGCAATGAGTCACAAACACTTGAAAAATGTACTGTCTGCTTACAAAATACTGAACAAATTTTATGTATAAATAAGTTTTTTATGGTTATTGTTTTATAACACAATGCATCTGTTTGTATATTTTTAAATAATTAAAACCTCCTAAAGGTCTAAATATCATTCCTTTATTTGTGGTGCTGTGTATCAGACTGAGGACACCATATATGCTAGAAGAGTAAACTATACCTGAATATATACACATACTGTCAATGATTCCTTCTTTATAGTAGCCTGTTCTTATTTATTAAGTTTATTCCAAAGACATGGTTTAGTACATTTTTAAAAGGTTGTTCTATCTTTTTCTATGAAATATTCTGTTACTTTAGCTTATTTAATCTTTTTAGTTACTCATAAAATAATAAATGCAATGATTTTAATTTTCTTCTCTAATCTTTGTCAATAAACCCAAAACTATAGTCACAGACATTTTTTTTTTTTTTTGGAAAATGGCAAAAGTTCTTATACTGCCAGCTCCCCACAATTACTAGACTTCCATTTAAACTACTTCCAAAAAAAATTCTAAATGTTTACTTCTGAACAAAGTCAATCCACTGTGTTATTTATAAGAGGGGAGATCCCCTTAAAATTTTTGTAAACTTTTATTTTCTCAGAGTGTACTAAAAATGAACAATAGATTTGTCTCTCAAATATCTATTTGGAGACTAGTGGGTAGGGTTAAAGTAAGTATATCTTTTAAATTTTTGTTAGGAGGTATGTTAATATTTGATTCAATTCCATAAAAACCTGATTTATGTGTTTTTATTGATCCATTCCAGTAATAGCTAAAGACACAAATGCCGTAATATATCCTGATGATTTGCTACTAATAGCAGAACTAGAACTTTTTATAGCTACTATTCATGATGAAGATTAGAATGTATAGCAGTGGTTCTCAACCTTTACAGCGCTGTGACAATGTAATAAAGTTCCTCAGGTTATGGTGACCCCCTATCATAAAATTATTTTCATTGCTAATTCACAACTGTAATTTTGCTACTCTTATGAGTCATTGTTGCAGAATATTAATTTAAGATGTGTCAGGTTTGTTGTGCTGTGAAACATTTGTTTAATAATTCAAAGATGTGTTGCATCGTTTTATGTTTCATTTGTTTAACTCTGTGAAGCTGTGTTACTCTGCCTGTCTAAAACACCTGATTGGTCTAATGAAGAGCTGAATGGCCAATCGAAAGACGGAAGAAAGGATAGGTAGGCCTGGTAGGCAAAGAGAATAAATAGGAGAAGGAATCTTGGAAGAAAAGATCAATGAGTGAGAAAAGAAGGGGCTAGACACCCAGCTACAGACAGACACAGAATAAGAAGGAAAGAGAGATATACAGAAATGGAGAAAGGTAACAGCCCAGAGGCAAAAGGCAGATGGGACAAAGTTAAGAATAACTGGCTAGAAATAAGCCAAGCTAAGGTTGGTCATTTATAAGTAATAATAAGCTTCCATGTGTGATTTATTTGAGATCTTAGTGGTGGGCCTCCAAAGAGCAAAGAGTAAAGAGTAAAAAAATCAACAACATTTTGGCATACAAAAATGGGCACATACTTCCAAGTATGGCCTGATAAAGCTTGGAAACAAAACATAACAAAACAAATAACAGGACATAGATCCTTTAAGACTTTCTGCCAGACAGTTACTGCTGGACAGTGGACCCTTGAGAAGTCAGTACATTAAGTAGGAACAAAAAATAATTTTAAAAAATGCCTGCCACAGTGCAGGGCACCAGCATTATAAAGTAAGGGCTTGAATGCAGTTCCTAGTGAAACACAACTCCAAACAGGCCACACATTTTAGGCTTGGCTTTCATGACCCGAGAGCAGGCAGAACCAGCCAAGAGACATTGGGAAGATCTATGTATAGCTCAGCAGTTTAAAGTTTGCTCATGTGGTCATAAAGACTAGAGATATGCAGTAAAAGAAGTCTGAATGGGAGCAAAGCTCTAAACATGTTCTAGTGTGTTTTACAATATACATAAGCTTAACAAAGAAAGCAAGAATATGTGTTTAGACAGTCATAGAAAGAAAGAAATAGTTTTAAAAATAATAAAGTCTTTAAAGAGAGAACAAATATAAAGAAAGTCACTTAAGATGAGAAACACATAGGGAATCTGGATCCTGTATGTTATTGTGCTGAATTTGAACTTTTTGATTGCTGAAAAGAAAATGACAGGTGCTAGAAGACCTGGACTTGAAAGATGTACTGTTGAAGTAAACCAGCCTGTATACTTTAGGATTGCCTAACATTAAAATGGAAGTCAAAAATGTGTTTATAAAACATAACTTAGCCGGGCGGTGGTGGCGCACGCCTTTAATCCCAGCACTCGGGAGGCAGAGCCAGGCGGATCTCTGTGAGTTCGAGGCCAGCCTGGACTACCAAGTGAGTTCCAGGAAAAGGCGCAAAGCTACACAGAGAAACTCTGTCTCGAAAAACCAAAAAAAAAAAAAAAAAAAAAAAAAAAAAAAAAAAAAAAAAAAAACATAACTTAAAAGTGCAATGCTTTGGAGAAGCAATTTTGCCAGAAAACAAAAGTTTGTGGCTTTGCTCCAGGTTAATATGGATCAAGTTTGATCAAGTGAGACTTCCTGAATCTTGACAGGTGATATATTATATATATATATATATAAACAAAGGTTAGTGCTGGTCCTCCTAGTACTTGGCCATTATCTCGAAAATTTTCAGGGAACCTTGAAAAGGCCTTCACCTACAGACATAGGGAGCAGTCTAGAGAAAATGATGTGCAAACGATTGGTGGTGTGAATGGTCTGTTTTTTTTTTCATGCATTATCGATATTTGTTATCATGTAGAAGAATATAGTATATTGATACAAATTTAAAGTTATTAGAGTTATATTTTCCTTAGTTATGATAGCAAGTAAGTTAGGTATAAAATTTTGAACTCACTAAGATCAAGTAGATAATGTAGTATTTTCTCTGAATTTGGTAAATGCAAACGGACTGAGTATTGTAAATTGATTCTTACTTGATAATTATACTTGTTTTATGTAGTTTTACTATGTTAAAGTTTAAACCTTCCTTTTTTATTTAGACAAAAAGGAGGAAATGTTGTAGAATGTTAATTTAAGTTGTGCTATATTTGTTTATGCTGTGGCACACTTGTTTAATGATTCAAAGTTGTGTTGTATGCTTTTAGGTTTCATATGTTTAACTCTGTGAAGCTGTGTTACTTCACCTCCCTTAAATACCTGATTGGTGTAATAGAAAGCTGAATATCCAATAGAAAGGCAGGGGAAAAGGTAGGCAGGGTTGGCAGGCAAAGTAAATAAATAGGAGGAGAAATATGGAAAGAAAGGATCAAAGAGCAAGAAAAGATGGAGCCAGCTGCCCAGCCATGCAGCCAGACACAGAATAAGAAGGAAAGAAAAGATATATAGAAATAGAGAAAGATAAAAGCCCAGAGGCAGTGGGTAGACAGGATAATTTAAGTTAAGTAAAGGTGGCTAGTAGCAAGCAAAGCTAAGTCAGCAAATTTGTAAGTGATAATAAACCTCCTTGTATGATGTTTTGGCGAGCTAGGTGATGACCCCCCAAAGAGAAAAGAGTAAAGGGTAAAAAACAACTACCAACAAATAATAATGTAAATGTCTGTGTTCTCTGATGGTATTTGTCGACCCCTGTGAAAGGATCATTGGAACTCCAAAAAGTCACAACCCAGAGGTTAAAAAATCACTGATTTACAACCTTCAGAAATCAAAATCAATATTTTAAGATAATATCTAAAATAAAATTAGTGTTTATAGAATTATCAACCATAACACACATACACACACACACAAACATACATATACATCTCTAGGAGATTTGTGATTATTTAAGTATAACCATATAAAATTCATAGAAGTCTCCTTTTATTTTTGGCTATTCAGAAAATATCTCAAAGTTTTACACAAAAAAATACAGATGGGACATATTTACATTTGGTAGAGGTAGTATAATAGTGAAATATACATATTTTCAGAATGAGATTGAAATGAATCAAAAACTAGCTTTCTTAGAATTTGCTCCTGTCAATTAAAGAGCCTTGAAAATAAGTGCAATAGGTAATTAATACTTGTTTTCCCTTTAACCCATAGGCAACAAGCTACCTCCTTCCTTATGGCTCATGGCTTGTTACCTCATTTCTGCATGTTCTGCTTCCTCTGTATCTGCTAGCATCTCCTCTGACTGTCCATCTTCATCCCAGCATCCTTAGTTTGGTTGTCCTGCCCATACTTCCTGACTGGCTATTGGTCAGTCAGCCTTTTTATTAAAACAATCACAATAATGTATATTTTTTGTAGAATATTATTTTCAGGTGTGCTATTTTATTTATGCTCTGGAACATTTGTTTAAGGATTCAAAGAGGTTTGACATTTGTTTGATTAAATAAAATTATCCTGTGGTCAGAAGGCTGAGTCAGCAACTAACTGACAGGAAGTGGTAGGAAGGAACCAGGTGTAGCTAGAGTTTTCCTGCCTGGCCCACAGTCAGGACAAATCTCTCTCACCCACCAGTCCCACAGCCGCTCAGACCCAACCAAGTAAACACAGAGACTTATATTGCTTACAAACTGTATGTCTGTACCAGGCTTCTTGCTAACTGTTCTTATATCTTAAATTAATCCATTTCTATAAATCTATACCTTGCCACATGGCTCGTGGCTTACCGGCATCTTCACATGCTGCTTGTCATGGTGGTGGCTGGCAGTGTCTCCCTCACTCAGCTTCCTGTTCTCTCAATTCTCCTCTCTGTTAGTCCTGCCTATACTTCCTGCCTAGCCACTGGCCAATCAGTGTTTTATTTATTGACCAATCAGAGCAACACATTTGCCATACAGAACATCCCACAGCAGGTGGCTGAGTCAGCAACTAACTGACAGGAAGTGGTACGAAGGAACCAGGTGTAAAAATGCTTTTAAGTGGGGGCTGTAAGAAGAACACCTGGCTTTTGGGGAGGCATGAATGAGGAGAAGAGTTGAGCTATTTGCTATTCAGCCTCTCTGAGTGAGCAGAATTCCACCTCAACCTTCAAATCTTGAGTTCTTTAGAGGGACAGAGATTTAGATACATTCCAGTCTTAGCTTTGAAAGAGTCAGTGCCTCAGGCTGTGGGCCTTGCTTCCTAACCACTGCTGGCAGCAGCGGAGTTGCATTTGCTGATTAGGACAGCCACTACTTAAAAGGCTGCCACAGTTATAAAGAAAAACAATATATATTTACACAGTGTATAGGATTTTCCACATTTCCACCACTTTGTCTATTTAAAAAGGAAGGTTTTAACTTTAACACAGTAAAATTATATAAAGCAAAAACAGTTATCAGGTAAGAATCACTGTTAAGATATCTAGTTCACTTGTATCTGTCAAACATAGAGAAAATATTCTATTACTTATTTTATCTTTGTGACTCTAAAGTTTTATATCTAATTTATCTTTTATCATAACTAATTATAACTTTAACCATGAATATCTAGTACTCAATCCATCAAAGACCCCAGAAGGGTGTAATGATACCTGACAGGGACATCTGGGTGCCTGGACACTCACACTAAGTTCTTTTCTAACGTTGGGACATCCGTCTTTGGGCTATAGGGCTAGAATACCTGACAGACTTTTCTCTGAAGCAGGAAATTTTGAAGAACTGTCCTAACTTCACTTGTCAAAGTCTGGTGGCAGATGCTTTCTTTTGTATCATGCTCTTCCAGTTTGGACAATATACTGTCAGCAACTGAGGCAAGGGAAGTTTCTCTGCCCAAATGGCTAGCTTTGCCAAAAAGAAAGTAAATTCCACATGGGGTTTCTTTGATGCCCATCATATTCTTTGAAGTAGAATGCTGCCAGGAGCAGACATGTCTCATCGTCGTGATATGTTATTAAGTTATCTTACATTCCATATTTGGTAGAACTCTGAAGTGTTTGAAGACCATCTATCAAAATATATCTGTGTATGACCTTAAAATCATATCTAAAATGACTATAAATTTGACTATTAATTTATATTTCTTAATCATACATTTTTAGCTGAATTACATGAACACAATACTCCAAAAAAGAATAGAAACATATGTACAGTATAATAAAATTAGCTTTAAATTTACATCGATATGCCAAAATCCATACCAATGTGAAGTATTTAAGACTGGTAGTTGCTTTTGTAGTTTAAAGGTAGATTTAATAACGTACCCATTTATCCTATCATTTCTATATTCCTACTTTTTCTTTTCAGAATGAGATCCCTGAGATATAATCTTTAATTTTTTTCCATTATCAACAACAATTTTTGCTATGGATGATTGATTGATAAATAAAGTGCTGATTGGCTAGTAGCCAGGCAGGAAGTATAGGTGGGACAAAGAGAGAAGAGAATTCTGGGAAGTGGAAGGCTGAGGCAGAGAGACACTGCCAGCCACCTCGATGAGAAGCATATTGTAAGATATGGGTAAGCCATGAGCCACGTGGCAAACTATAGATTTATAGAAATGGGTTAATTTAAGATATAAGAATTAGATAGTGAGAAGCCTGCCACAGCCATACAGTTTATAAGTAATATAAGTCTCTGTGTGTTTGCTTAGGTCCAAGCACCTGTGGGACTGGCAGGTGAGAGAGAGTTGTCCTGACCACTGGCAGGCTGGGACACAGAAAACCTTCAGCTACAAATTTGTAATCTACCAACCTTAAATGATAACAAACATCTATAGCTAATAATTTTGGAATGTGGTCATTGTTTTCTAGACTACTTCCTTTTGCTTGGGGGAGCTGGTAGTGTTGGCTGTAATAGTCTGTGAAGCTGAATCATCTCAGCCAGAATCCTTGAAGCTGTTTTGGATGCTCGATCAACTTGGCCATCTGTTTTTATTGGTGTCTGCTCTCATTGCTCTGAAAATATATAAAATTTAAAGATAACATACATATCTGTATTAATACAAATGTAGATTGTGTATTCTGTACAAGTCAGTCAAAGATGATTGTTTTATGTTTGAGCAGATAAAATATACCTTATATGTTTTGTAATTTTTCTAGGTTTATTACCTTTTGTCTGTAGCCAGGGTTTCAGGGGATATTCTTTGATCAAAGCTGTTTATCTATAGCCTTGAGTGAACCCACAGCCTCTAATTTTTCATGGAAAAAAAACCATAACCTCTTCCCCAAAGTAACATATATTTTGACTTACATTTTGAAGTTTAGACATTTTTTTAAATATAGGTTGGTTTAATCAAGCAGTTTTCATAATCCAATGTACCTTAGCAGCTGTCATTCCTTCATTGGAAATTAGAAAATCTAAAGATAACACAATAACAAAAACAATCCAGATTCCCTGTGTATTTTTCATCTTTATGTGACTTACTATAATTTTTATTACTCTTTCCCTTTTTTAAGGACTTTATTATTTTAAAACTAAATTTTTTTAATCTAAGACTATATGTATTCTTTCCCTTTTCTCTCCCAAGACTATGTCTATTTTTAAACATACTGTGACCCATTCAGAAGCTTTTTTGCATGTCTTTACTGCATAGGTAAAGGATCACTATATGAGCCTTTAAACTGCTTTAAAATGACATGGCTATACCCTCTGCAACTGTTTTGGCAGCTGGTTCTCTCCCACAGGCAGCTGCCTGAAGACAGTTTTCTGTATTGCAACTGGCATGAGAGACTGTGGGAATCCACCATGTAGCGTATCCCGTGGTGCACTTGTGGCTCAAGTCACAATCAGCAGATAAGAGATATGTCCCTATACTACAGCTGGCATGAGAGATAGGATACTAGGAAGTGGCTCTTGGCTCCATTTCTGTGTGTCTAGAACCCTTTCCTAAGCTGTCTCAGCTCTTATATGGAATTAGTCGACAAATGGTCAGGTAACATTTGTTGGTGCAAGTTTCTTTCCTGTGCGCCAGTTCCCAAAAATCCAAGATGGATACTTAATATTAATTACAAATGCCCAGGCTTAGTATAGGCTAACTCTTACATTCTAAATTAACTCATATTTCTTATCTACCCTTAGCTTGGTTGTCCCACCTATACTTCCTGGCTTGCTACCCACCAGTCAGCTTTTTTATTAAACCAATCAGAGCAACACATATTCACAGAATATATAGGAATATTCCACACTCCAGTTTTATGTCAGCTTCTGCTTGTTTGTCCCTCTTATTCATTGTGAAACATGAAAATTAGTGGGCACTATAATTCTTAGAGTTATTTAAACAATGATAGAATAACTACTTTTTGTTATTATTTGTCCCAATGAAAGTTTCCTCTCCCTTCCAACTTCCCAGTTCCTGCCACCTCCTCCCCCTCTCCCAATGCCCCATCCACTCCTCCTATACTGTTTATCTTCAGATATAGGCAGGACTCCCATGGATAATAGCCAGCCATGGTATATCAAGTTACAGTGAGACTAGGCATCTTTTCTTCTGTTAAGGTTAGATGAGACAATCCAGTATGAGGAATAGGGTACCAAAAACCAGTGAAAGGGTCAGAGACAGCCTCTGCTTCTAGTGTTAGGAGTATAACATAAAGACTAAGTTACACAACTGAAACATGTAGAGGGCCTAGGTCAGTCACATGAAGGCTCCCTCATTGTCAGTTCAGACTCTATGAGGCCTTATGAGCCCAGGTTAGTAGGTTCTCTGGGATCTCTTGTGTTGCTCTTGATACCACTCAATCTTACAATCTTTCTTCTTTTCTTCTAGAGGATTCCCAGTGCTCCACCCAATGTTTCACTGTGGTTCTCTGCACCTGTTTTTATTGGTTGCTTAGTGAAGCCTCTCTGATGACAGTTATGCTAAGCATCAATCTATAAGCATAGCAGAATATTATTTGGAATCATTTCACTAGCTTTTTTTGGCCATCCATGTTCAGTTCCATCTTAGGTCTCTGAGGAATGCTGCCTCTGGGTTCTGGCCCACTAAGGGAGCTCCCTCTCAGGGTATGGGTCTGCAGTTGTGTCAATCATTAGTTGTTTGCTCCAACAATTGCTGTGCCATCTTTCACCCAGAACATCTTGTAAGCAGGACAAATTGTAGGTTAAAGGGTTTGTGACTGCATTGTTGTACCAGTCCCTCCACTGGAAGTTTTGCTTTGTTACAGGAGATGGCTGGTTAAAGGTCTATATTACCTAGTGATAGGAGTCTTAGCCAGAGTCACCCTAATAGATTCCTTGAGTTTGTATTGCTCTAGGTTTCCAGCTAATCCCAGAGATGCTCCCAGATCCCAGTTATCTCTCTCTAAGAACTCAAAAAATTAGACATCAATAAACAAAATAAGCCAATTAAAAATGGGGTACAGATAATTTTCAACAGAGTAATCTCAAATGGCAAAGAAGCTCTTAAAGGAATGTGCAACATCCTTAGCCATCAGGGAAATAAAAATCAAAGTGACACTGAGATTCCATTTTACACTTGTCAGAATGGCTAAGATCAAAAACACAAGTGACAGCTCATGCTAGTGAGGATGTGGAGGAAGGGGAACACCTCTCCACGGCTTATGGGAATGAAAACATGTACAGCAACTTTGGAAATAAATATGGTGGTTTCTCAGAAAATTGAGAATCTATCTACCTCAAGATTCAGCTATACCACTCCTGGGCATATACCCAAAGGATACCACACCATACCAGGAGGACACTTGTACAACTATGTTCATAGCATCTTCATTCATAATATAGAGAAATTTGAACCAACATGACTCAAAAAGAAACACTTACACAGTGGATAGGGAATGTGATGCTTTTACACAATTCTAACAGCTGTTGAAAACAATGACATCAGGAAATTTGTTTGCAAATGGGTGGAACTAGAAAAGATCATCCTGAGTAAAGTAATCCAGACCCCGAAAAACAAACATTGTAGATATAATTCTAAATGGTCTTATTAAATAAGAAACACAGAGCCAAATGCAGAGTTAAAAGTTCAGAGATCAAGCAGTAGCCAAAAGCTAAGACAACCTTCTTACCCCTTGCTGTTGCTGTCATCCTTCCCCCGAGAAAGAGACCTACTTTCTGTGTGTCTGTTTTTTATTGACTTTCTGCTCTGCATTCTAATTGGTTGTAAACTCAACCACATGACTCCTCATCATTGCCTATCTATACAGACCTCCAGGTCTCTATGGTTGGTATTGAGATTAAAGGCATGTGTCTCCAAGCTGGTTATGTCCTTGAACACACAGACTCTGTCTGCCATGTGATAAGATTAAGGGTGTGTGCTACCACTGCCAGACTTCTGCTAAATGGCTTGCTCTTAGTTCTGATCCCCAGGCAACTTTATTTATTAACATAAAAAATCACATTTCAGCACAAATAAAATATCACCATATTTCCCCCTTCTATTCTAATTGAAAGAAAAAAGGAAAAAAGTTATAACTAATATAAGAAAAACTATATACAAAACGTACAATAACTATATACAATATATACAAGCAATAAATACCTAAACAATGTCTAGTCCATTTGCATTTGGCAAATTCAGAGAAAATAATTCTATTATCTATCCTATTTTGGTAAGTCCAAAATGTACCTGATTCCCTTTCTATCCTAACTTATATTACTAACAGAACTACCTTATAATATCTTTCAAATTTATACACTTACACCTCTTTAGGGAGTTAATTCTTAACAAGGAAAACTATAACTATCTAAAGTTAACTATATGACTATCTAATCTTCAACTCCCTCAGAGACCAAAGAAGGAAATAATATTACGTAAAAATAAAAACAGGAAGTGCACACAAATGGCTTCCAAAAAAAATTGTGAGTTGACAGAAATAGTCAGCTGCATGGACAATCACCCAAGGTTTCTCTGCAGCATTGGGGCATCATCTTCAGCCTATAGGCTTAGTGTATCTGACAGATTCATTTGTGAAGTAGGATGTAAACAAGGCCAACAATTCAACCTCACATTTGGTGAGAGTAGTCCATGTACCAGAAACACCTGAATTCCACTAGTATCCTGTCATGAGTCAGGATTTCAAACTCTGTAAATTGTTGATGTTTCTTGAATTTAGCTGTCCATACTTCTTGTCTTGTGTTTGTGGCTTCATCTTGGCATCCCATTCTTCTCCGCATCCCTTTCTTCTCAGCTTGTGGGTGGCTTCAACTCTTTTATTGAATGCCAGTCTACCACTGAGAGGTTCGACTCCATCAGATTAGTTACTCTTTCAAGAATAACTATTTCAGTTGCTGTTCCACTGTACATCAGAAGCCATCGGCCCACTGCTTGTTCAGCTGCCTTTGAAGAAAAGGGCACTGTACCTTTTCTGGATTGCAAAGGCCACTTCAGCGATGGTGCAATATTGTACTGGCCTCAGAGAATGCCTGTTGCTAAAGCCACAACCACACTTCTATTGGCAAGAATGGCTAGTCCTTTGTTTCGTGTCCTGTCTGTCCATTTTGTCCTGTTTGTCAGCAGTCAATTCAAGGATACTTTGTTGTCTAGTGGCTAACTTTTGCCACAATGGAAGTTAAATCAATATGCAGTTTCTTCAATGCCCATATCTTCTCTGAAGTAGATTGGTACTGACAGGAGCTACATGTCCCATAGTCATAACAAAAAGAAAAAAAATTCTAAGTTATTAAAACATTTTATATGCCATATTCTGTAGATCTCTGAAGGGTTTGAAGATGACCTGTCTATCTAAAATATATCTGCTCGATCTTGAAAACATACCTAATATGACTACAAGTTTGATTGTAATGTCTAACTATTAACTTTGATTTCTTTATATCCTAATAGTTGGTAATAATAACATTCAAGGATTAGCAAATTGCATTACATTGTTAAATGAATGGTATAAATACAATATCTTGAACAAGATTAGAAATATGAGTATAGCATTTTCTAACAATATCAATCTCACTATATATAATTTGTATACAATATACAAAAATCCAATCCAATGTAAAGTATTTAAAACTAGTAATTGTCTTTTAAAAGTAGATTCAATAATCTATCTTTTATCTACGTCATATCTATATCTTCTCTTTATTTTTCTGAGTAGATTCACTAATCTACTCTCCATTCTATCATTTCCATATATCCTTTTTTTGAAACTAGAACAATAAATCTAATCTCCTTTGTTTAGCCCATTTCCTAACTCTTAATAACAACTTGTAAACAACACTTATAAACAATGAAAATTAACCAAGACCCAAAACCCATTAAAAGACCAGAAAACCACCAGCCCCACACCACCTCTTTGGGAATATGGGCATCATATTTTTAAAATTGCTTCTTGTTGGATATGGGTGAAGGTATCTTTATTCTGAAAAGAAAATTTTTGGGTTAATTGTCAAACTCTAGGAAATGTAGCTACATCCTTTGTTGTCCAGTCTGTGCACAATGCCAAAGTTCAGGGCTTATCTCAAGTCCTTATTCAAGTAGTCTGTGGAAATTGAAAATCTCAGCTAGCCATCTCAAAATTGCTCTGAGCAGTTTGTAGTCCAAAGCTGATCTGTAGATGACATTTGTCAGCTTAGTGGTATTATTATTGTCCATGTGGAATTGTTGTTGTTGTGGAGCCCCATCTTCTTCCTGGAGACTTCAGTTGCTGTTAGGCCTGGTCATGATTTCCTGCATATGAGTCAGCTAGTAAAATATGATCCATATAATGATAAATAATAGATTTAGGAATTTTTTTACATATCACTTCCAATGGCTGTTGCACAAAATATTGGCACAGGGTTGGGCTATTTAACATTCCCTGTGGGAGGACACTCCATTGATATCTCTTAACTGGTTGAGAATTATTATAAGTATACCCTGTGAAGGCAAATCTTTCTCTGTCTTTTTCTTGTAAGGGTATTGAGAAGAAACAGTTTTTCAAATCAATAACTATAAGAGGCCGTTCTGCCGGGCGGTGGTGGCACATGCCTTTAATCCCAGCACTCGGGAGGCAGAGCCAGGTGGATCTCTGTGAGTTCGAGGCCAGCCTGGGCTACCAAGTGAGTTCCAGGAAAGGCGCAAAGCTACACAGAGAAACCCTGTCTCGAAAAAAAAAAAAAAAAAAAAAAAGAGGTCGTTCTTTTGGTAATAGAGTAGGCAAACAAATTCCAGACTGTAGCGAGCCCATTGGCTGAATTACTTTGTGAATTACTCTAAGGTCTGCTACCATTCTCCATTTATGAGATTTCTTTTTAATAACAAATACCAGAGAATTCCAATGACTGGTTGATTCTTCAATATGCTGAGCATTTAACTGCTCTTCTACCAGCTCTTCTAAAGCCTGGAGTTTCTCTGTTGTTAAAGGCCATTGCTGAACCCATATAGGCTTGTCTGTTAGCCATTTTAAAGTTAGAGCTGTTAGTGTCTTTGGAAGTTCATCATTTGTTGTGCCCTGTTCTTTTACAATCTAGATGGCTGGTGACCACTCATTAGAATAATACCTTCTAGTATTTCTCTCAGAAACATTGCTAGTTCCTGATCAGTTTCTGAGGTTGGAGGGATGTTAATCTGAATATTTCATTGTTGTAACAGGTCTCGACCCAATAGGTTCATAGCTATGTTAGCCACATATAGTTTTAATTTTCCTCTCTGTCATTTTGGACCTATACATTCAAGCCATCTTGCACTCTGTTTCATTTGAGATAATGTTCCAATTCCTAACAGCTGAACATTTACCTCCTGAAGAGGCTAAGTTGGATACCAAAATTCTGGTGCAATTATGGTCACGTCAGCACCTGTGTCTACCAGACCAGACAACAAAACATCATTTATTCTTATTGTTAATTTTGGTCTTTGTTCATTTATAGAAGTTTGCCGGGTGGTGGTGGCACATGCCTTTAATCCCAGCACTTGGGAGGCAGAGCCAGGCAGATCTTTGTGAGTTTGAGGCCAGCCTAGTCTACAGAGCGAGATCCAGGAAAGGTGCAAAGCTACACAGAGAAATCCTGTCTTGAAAAACAAAAACAAAAAAAAATGTTTGCCAAAAATTTTTCTTTATGGTTTCCCATGAATTTTCTGTTTTCTCTGTGTCAGCTGTTCCATCACCCTGAGCAGCCTGGTTTATTCCAATAGGCATTTGGTTATTTAATTGCACTTAGTAGGGGTTTCTTCTATGACTGCAGGAAAGGTCTGAACTGGATTTGCTGTGGGGGCCTGCCTCAGCCCCCCCTGGGAGTTTCCCAAAGACTGAGGCAAAGTATTACCTTGTCTGTCCCTTGTTTATCTGCATTCATTGGTCCAATGTTTACCCTTATCACACCTTTTGCATAATCCAGAAGGAAGGGGCATTCTGTTGCCATTATTCCTTGAAGAAACATTGTTTCTATGAATGCCCTGTTTACAGTCCCTTTTCAAATGTCCTTGCTTTCCACATCCAAAACATCTGACATTCCTCAAACCTCTTGAAATTACTTCTCCTATCCACATATCATCATGGTCATGAGACTCAACATGTCTTTAATCCAATCTTCCAAGGGTGCAGATCTTGCCTTTAATGGCCTGATTATTCTCTTGCATGATGCCTTCTTGTTCTCAAAAGCCAAAGATCTGATTATTATCTGGCTAGCTTCTGAATTTGGGACCATTCTATTTACTGATGAAGTCAGTCTTTGTAAGAAATCTCTGAAGGATTCTTTTGGGCCCTGCATAACTTTTGTAAATGACTCAGTTTTCTTTCCTGCTTCCTCAATTCTGCCCCATGCATTCTCAGCTGCCATTCAACAGAGAATTAGTGTTTGGTTATCGGCCTTCTCCAACAAGCTGATCCTGGGAAATTTGCACACCTCTAGCCTTCCACTGTTTTTCTATGTTTTTAGCTTCATCTCTGAACCAGGTATGCTACTGCAACTGGGCCCTGGGTTCCAGGATTGCATATACCAGCTCTTTCCAGTCCTGTGGTATAATCTTATTACAAGTTGACCAGGAGTTTAACATTTGCTTTACAAATGGGGAATGCATGCCATAAGATACTATTGCCTCTTTAAACCTTCTTAAATCTAACATTTCAGTTGGAGTCCAGTAATTTTGTGCATTCACTTGACCAGGTATCTGCTGTATGTTTGATTGTGTGAAAACAGGCTTTCTTTCTGTAACCTTATAATGCAATCCTGTAATAATTTCACCCTTAAATTCATATGTCTGAGTCTGAATTTCTCCATAAATCATTTTATCAGGTTTTTCTAAAGATTTTATCCTGGCACTTAAATTGATTCTCTTTTTAAATAGTAAAATAAGGATAAGGAAATTAATAATGTGCATAATTGGTGTAATGTACATCCCATCAATATTAATCTTCTCATAATTGTTCCATTTTCAGACTGTCTAAAATTTTATCAAACAAAGTCCAATTTCTCTTCTATTGTACACATAATACCCATTTTTTTAATGTGGAAAAAATTTTCACTTTTAAGTAGTTTTTTCCTTTAAAATGTCTGATATCTTAATTGACTAACCAAGTCTGTGTAGAACAGTAGAAATCTGAGGGAATTTCAAAACAGCTACCTAGCATCCAAGGTGGGAATCCAAAGAGAGGGAGAGAAAAGCCAGTAAGCCTGCGAGCCAGGCCGCTGGGCCACTGGGCCAAACTGGGGAGCCGGGGAGCTGGGAAGCCAGGTGGATTTTAATGAATTCTTGCCACATGGGCGCCAAATGTAGATGTAATTCTGAACAGTCTTATTAAATAAGAAACACAGAGCCAAATGCAGAGTTAAAAGCCCAGAGATTGAGCAGCAGCCAAGAGCTAAGACCGCCTTCTTACCCCTCGCTGTCACTGTCATCCTTCCCCTGAGAAAGAGACCTACTTTCTGTGTGTCTGTTTCTTATTGACTTTCTGCTCTGCCTTCTCATTGGTTGTAAATCCAAACATATGACCTCCTCTTCACTGCCTGTGTATGCAGACTTCCAGGTCTCTATGATTGGTATTGAGATTAAAGGCATTTGTCTCCAAGCTGGTTATGTCCTTGAACACACAGACTCTGCCTGCCATGTGATCGGATTAAGGGTGTGTGCTACCACTGCCAGACTTCTGCTAAATGGCTTGCTCTTAGCTCTGACTCCCAGGCAACTTTATTTATTAACATACAAATAAAATCATATTTCAGCACAAATAAAATGTCACCATAAAACATGGTATGTACATACTCATAACTAAAGTAAAGGAGAAACATGGTACAACCCACAAAGCCAAAGAAGCTAAGTAACAATGAGGGATCAAGAGGGGGTACATGATTTTCAAAGTGAAGGGGGAAATAGAATGGACATTGCCATTGGAATTGTAGGGGAATGGAGTAGGGAACAGGAGAGGATCAGGTAGGTGGAGGACAGATTAACTATTTCTTACCCTGTGATAATTTGATACTTTTTTCCTCAGTTCCTCAAGAATGTTCAATTGGCAAAGAAAAACTACCTTTTCCCCAAAATTTGTTGTTGTTTTTGTAAAAAACAAAAACAGAAGTAAAAATATATAAAACCATTGAGAAAAATATTCCTTTTTTAATCCATAAAAGTTAATAATGCCTTTCTAACCTATATTATAAGTGTATGCCAATGTGAAAACTGACTCTAGAATATAGGGTCATGATAAAGCTGCATCTATATTCAATAACTATGTTTTATGTTATTTGAATAATCTAAAATTTAGCACAATATTTGCATTTTTCATTTAGAAAGTTCCCACACTTTGCTTTAATATTTCCATATCAAAGTAATTTTCTTATCTCTGGAAATAATGCAAATAAGACAAATTATCTAAAAATCACTTTACATGATAGAAATCTATATTATGAATCCCAAATACAGATATGTCTTACTAAATGCAAAGAGCTACTTCAAAAGCAGTTTTGCTTGGATGGAATTTACATTTTTTAATACAAGCAAAAATTAGTTTAATTTTCTCTTTTGAAAAATGAGAAGCAATATAAAGGCAATTAATTATTTGTTTAAATATTTACTTGTTGCTGTCAATGCATTAGTGGACAAACAAACCAAGCAAGTACATGATTGTATTTATTTTCCTTTTCTCTATGTATTCTTCATTTAAAAAACAACCAAGGTTCTCTTAGTAATCATGGATTACTTACTTTGAGTTTTATATTGATGTTTTTCATATCACCCTAAAGAATAAGGGACAGCTTCAGCCAAAATATTACTAAAGGTTGACCATTGTTTTCTTTCAGAATGTGAAGCACTAAATATCTGCTGGTTAGTAGATTTGTTTGTCAAATTTTTTAGTTCAGTTTTGGGTTACTTACTATGGAGTTGTTGTTTAATGAGCCCACACAGTCCTGTAAAACAGTACAGACTATTGGCAGTGCTCCTGGCACTATTGCTGAAGGTCCGCAATGTTTGGTTGGAGGACATAGAATTATCAAGGGGAACTGGAGTTGATGGAATTGACTTGGGATCATTAAATTGTAAGCTTTCAAACAGAAAAAGTTATGCAGACTACTGAGAAAGAAATGACCTGTTGTAAAACTGCCTTTGGAATACTTAGATTTATATCTATAGATTAGTAATGCTCTTACAATAGGTCACCAAAAAGTCTCTTTGCAGTGGTCAGCAGGTAATATAGAAGCTATAACTGGTCCAAATTATGAGAACAAGTGACTGTTGATTACTGAACTCTAAATGTGACACCTATATAACACCTGCAAGACTCACAGAAAATTGATGAAAGGGGATCAGAAAGATTGTAAGATCTAGAAGATAGGATACAGTTCTGAGAAACTATCTTCTGGAAATCACATGGCACATGGTCATTGCACTCATGAACTCACAGCAGCTGTACATATCTTTACTAGGTTTGTATAAGCTTGATCCTGTTAATGTTTCATGAAAAAATATATGAAACTGTCCCATAATTTTTTAAAAAGTAGTATTTTGTGAAATATGCCATCCTATTTGGTTTTCTGTATTAGAATGGTCATATCACATGACTTAAATATTCTTTCTTTTTCCTGTATGGCCAATATTTAAACTATAAGATGATATGTGTAGGTTCTTTATTTGTCATGTATGTTTAGTGTCCTAAAATATTTATGCACCAAGTTGTTCAACTCTTTACAAAGATTTTGAAAATTGTTAGTTGTTTTATTGAATATATTTTCTATGCCTTTAGCTTTTATTGTGTAGCTCTTCTTCTAAGCATACAATTCTTAAGTTTGGTATTTTAATTGCATACCAAAGGTCATCTATGTTCTATTATTGCTTTCTTAATTTTTTTCTCATTATCTTCTAAAATATTCCAATTTATTGTCCTTATCTTCAGCTCCTGGCATTCCATCTTCTATTTGCTGCAGTTAGTTGTGATTTTTTTTTTTTTTTGCGTATAGTAGTTTATTCTCACTCATGGACTTCCTTGCACTCTGATGTCTACAATGTTCTTTCTCTGTGTAGACATTTCTTGGTTATACTGACTTATTGTTTGCATTCACCACATTATCCTCAGATTTAGTGTAAATCGCAACTGTAGAAGTCTTCCAAGGATACCTCTGGATTCTTCTCTTTCTAGCAACATCCAGGAAATTTTAAACAGACAGTAAGTTAAAAAATTTAGAAAACTCATTTTATTTATTTACATTTCTCATAAATTACTACCATAACATGTATTCCAATGTTTTCAAAACTATTCATGTATGTTATTCTATTTTGGGTTGCCTCTGACAAGTAAGTGTAATCTATTTTACTGTATCATAAATAATTAATTGCATTAACTCTGTTGTTGTGATTTTAATGACATAGTATTTCTAGCTTTCTTTAAAAGCCCCAGATTATGTTCATGGGCATGAGCAAAAAATGAAAAATTCCTTAGGAGCTCCTTGTGCATAAATTATGACTCCTTATATCATGCTTAATTAGTGTTTACTTGACTTGTCATGAAATATGCTGATTAGGTTGGTACATACCCTACCACAGGAACACACAAATGTTCAATATGTGTATAGCCCACATTTTTTGATTGGAAATTTTTCCACTATATTTAATATGCACACCAAGAGATAGATTTCTTTCATTTCAGAGAGGAGAATAATTCAAATTTTTATATTCCTACTTTCATTCCATTTATTATTAACAGCCAAATATTGCTGTGAATACTATTTTTAAGTGTGTTACATTTGTTTATGCTGTGGAAAATTTGTTAAACAATGGAAAGATGTATTGCAGTTTTTATGTTGCATTTGTTTAATTCTGTGAAGCTATGTTACTTTGCCTATCTAAAACACCTAGTGGTCTAATAAAGAGCTGAATGGCCAATAACAAGGCAGGAGAAAGGATAGGCAGGGGTGGCAGGCACAGAGAACAAATAGAAGAAGACATCTGGAAAGCAAAATGAAAAAGAGCAAAACCAAAAAGAACAAAGAGTAAAGTGTAAGAGGAAAAAACTATCAAAAACATTTTGGCATACCAATGTGGGCCCAAAGTGAGAAATCCACAGTCTGCTTAAAGGGCAAGAGGATTTATTAAGAAAGGAAAAACTTTCCAGGTGGTGGTGTCACACACCTTTAATCCCAGCACTCAGGAGGCAGAGGCAGGTGGATCTCTGTGAGTTTGAGGCCAGCCTGGGCTACAGAGTGAGTTCCAGGAAAGGCGCCAAAGCTACACAGAGAAACCCTGTCTTGAAAAAAAAAAAGAAAGAAAGAAAGAAAGGAAAAACTCACAAGACACAACAGAGGAATTGTTGCAGGGACCTGGAAAGATGAGGCACAGTCCCATGCTGTTCTTCCACCTGAGACTGTCCCAGCAACCAAGTTCCATGAGAGAGCAAAGAGAGTGGCCTACGTGCATCTTACGTCTTAAGGGTAGTCATGAACCATGCTCCAAGGACAGGTAATTCAATGTCATAGGTAGGTGGGACAGTTACCTGCTACATATCCAGGGGCAGTGTTTCAAGGTCATAGACATAACAGCTATCTACTACATCTATCACTTTTGCCTAAATAAGAAAGTTCTAACCTAATACAAAACTATATACAATAGAGACAATTACAAGTATTGTCCAGGAAAGAAGAAATGTAATATTCAAACAAAAAATAGAAATAAAACCATCAAGACAAGAGACAAATTTAAAATCCAGAAATGTCCAGAACATAGGTGAATGGCATGTTACAGAGATTACTCCAATAGCTATTTTATCCTAAAGAATCTAACTTTATTATGAAATGTTCTTAGCTAAGATATGAGAGGATTATAACTGTAACTATCTAGTCTGCAAAGACCTGAGAAGGAAAATATTACCTGAAAAATCAGGAAGTGCAAACAAGCAATTTCTGAAAAAAAATGCAAGTATAGACAGAGACAGCTTGTAGCCTAGTCACCTAAAGATTCTCAGCAACACTGGAGCATCCATTTTGGCTACAGGCCTAGAATATTTGACAGACCATTTTCAGAAGCAAGAATTTTGAAAGACCATTTTACCCTGTCTTGGCAAGTTTCACTAGTCACTTTTCTTTGTGTCCTGCTTATCCAGAAAGGACAGTGAACATACTGTCAGCTGTAGAAGTAAGGGCAGTTCTTTGCCCAGAAGGCCATTTTGTGCCAAGAATACAAGATTCCAAATGGAGTGTCTTAGAAGCCCAACATTCTCTCAGCAGTAGATTGGTGTTGCTAGGAACAATTGTGTCTCATGTCAATAGAATTCAAAGTTATCAAACCATTTAAATGCCATATTCACTAGGCCTATGAAGTATTTGAAGATTACCTATCCATCCGACATAAGCATCTATAAATCTGGAAAACATAACTAACATAACTGTGGATATGACACTCATGGGTGACTATTCATCTGAAAGTATAATTTACCTAAATAACCTAAGGACTAAGGGTTCACTTAAACAGGGTAAACAATCTCTAAACAGATGTACAGTATAAGGGCAATGGCATCAAAATCATGACAATATACAAAATATCTTAAACAGAGGTAGAAATGTATAGTGCAATATGATTACAATATCTTTAATACATATCAATATACAAAGTGTCTTAAGCAGAGATATCCATACAGTATGGTGAATATAATTTTACATTAATATCAATATACAAAATATCTCAAATAGGAGTAAGAATGTATGTAATATGTGACAATTATAGTTTTGAATTTATATCAATACACAAATTATCTTAAATACAAGTAGAAAATAGTTTACATCTGTATCACTATACAAGAATGCTGTGGATATCGCTCTATATAAATAAAGCACTGATTGGCCAGTGACCAGGCAGGAAGTATAGGCGGGACAAGGAGAGAGGAGAATTGAGGAAGGAGGAAGGAAGGAGAGAGCAGCTGGAGCCACTGCCAAGACAAGGAAGATGTAAAGTACCGGTATGCCACGAGCCACGTGGCAAAGTATAGATTAATAGAAATGGCCTGAATATAAGCATGAGAGCTAGACAATGATAGGCCTGAGCTAATGGCCAAGCAGTTTAAATAACGTAAGAGTCTGTGTTTTTATTTTATAAGTGGGCTCCGGGACTGGCGGGACTTGGTGGTGGGAGCTGGAGAATTTTGGAGAAAAATTCTCCAGCTAGACAAGAATCCATATCAGTGCAAATTATCTAAGGCTGATAGTTTACTAAATTAGTTTTCTAGTATATACAATAATCTACATAAATATACTATATTTATGCATTCCACTTTTTTCTTTTCCAGAAAAGAATACTGAGTCTAAGTTTTATTGTTCCCCCAACCCTATAACAACTTATCCATAACACTGAGAATATGAAAACTTTTGGGAGAGGGGGCATCATTTTCTTAAAATTGCCTCCTAGTATTTAGGGGATGATGATGTCTCTGTGGGATCCTGTAAGAAAGCCAAATGTTTAACTCTCAATAGGCCTAACTGTAGAGTCTGTAGCCAGTCTCAGAGAATTGGGTAAGATTATCTGAGATTCCTGCTAGAAGTATAATATGATGTGCCATCTTATCTTGGAACTGTTTTGATTAGTTTGCAGTCTAAAGCTGATCTTTGAGTGTTTATTATTATTATTATTGTTATTATTATTATTATTATTATATTATTATTTTGGCTCAATGGCATCATTATGGACCAGGTAATGTTGTTTTAATAGGGTGCCATCTTCCTTCTGGAGACATCAGAGATTGCTATTAGAAAGTTTATTTTTCACTGTGGGAACTTTAACATTATTAATATCAAAATGGAAAGTTTGGATTATAGGATGATGTGACATGTGAAGATGGACACCCAGAAATCAAGGATAAGCAAAGAAAGAAATAGAATCTTGACAACAATGGTCCCTAGATTATTGCTTTTCTTCCTTCTCACACAAGTTGGGTGTTCTGATATGAGAAAGAATCTAATTTTTCATTTGGCAACATGCTTGGTTTTTGAGGAAAGAGCCACGTTCCAACTTCAAAGACAGCTTGATTTTAATTGAATAAGTACCACAACTGTTCTGCAGTTAAAGAGATGTTGATGTTAGGTAGTAAGATATTACCATGTAAAGTATATTGGTACCAGTAGGACCTTCCATTTTGCTGTTGACATCTAGGTGTCCAAGGCATTATGATTTCTAGAAGATGGGTTTTTCTATTATCCTGTAAAGGCAAAAACAGAATCCTGCCCCAACCCTCATTTGTTGTTTTCATTACAATTGTAGAAATGTCACATTGGTGAATGAGCTATTTCTTCTTCTCACCAAGGGGTTTCTCCCATTCAAATAGAATTTTTACTAATTTTGTTGGTATCCAGAGCTTTTTTTCTCCTGCAGAAATAAAAGTAAAACCCACTCCCCAATGTAGGATGTACCCTGGTTTCCATTCCAAGGTCAACACAATTTTGAAATAAACACGTTGGTTTAGCTAAGGAGGTATGTGTGTGTGTGTGTGTGTGTGTGTGTGTGTGTGTGTGTGTGTGTGTGTTGTCCAATGTCTCTCTGCAGCTGCTGTTCCTTTCTCATCAGCATTGAGAAAATTCAATGTTAATAAAGCATTAGGTAATATTAATGACCTAAGGTTCATTGTTACCTCTTTCTATTTATTTATCATATCCTTTAAAGTTCAATTAGATCTTTCCTTTTTTTTTTCTTTTCTTTTTTCTTCTTGATATGAGTGCTCTGTCTGCATGTATGCATGCAGGCCAGAAGAAGGCATCACATCTCATTATAGATGGTTGTGAGCTACCATGTGGGTGGGTGCTAGGAATTGAACTCAGGACTCTGGAAGAGCAGTCAGTGCTCTTAACTGCCAAGCCATCTCTCCCACCCCTCGATTAGATTGTTCTATGACTGCTTGGACTGTGGGATTTGTGGTATACCTGTGGGATGTATGGGGACTCCAGACATTAGTTTATACTATACAATGTGAAAAAAGACCCATTCAGTTCTTTTTGTGAATACCTGTGGTATAAATATACTTTATATTGTAATAGGCAAAAAACTGTTTCTTTTTACTTGAGACATATGCTGGAGCATTGTCAAGTCTTAATTTGTACAGGTATTGCCATGATGGCCATAACTTCTAATAGGTATGTAATTACAGAATCAGCCTTTTCAGAACTCATAGGAGTCATGCATTGAAATCCTGAATAGGTGTCAATGGTATGGTGTACAAATTTAATCTTCCAAATTCTGCAAAATGAAGCATGTCCACCTGCCAAATTTCATTTCTTTGTATACCTTTTGGATTGCTTCCTGTGGATAATGGAGTTTGGTTACAAAAGGAACAAGTAGGACATTTGTACACAATTTCCTGGCAGGTTGCCAAGTGATAGAAAAGTCCCTTTTTAAGCCTTTGCTATTTACATGGTGTTTCTTATGAAATTCTGAAACTTCCAGCACATTACTTATTATTAATTGGTCAATCTTATTGTTAGCTTGTGCTAGAGGATCTGGCAGAAGCATATGGGAACTGATGTGTGCCATATATATATATATATTTCTGATGATTTCTTGTAACTGTATAAATAGTTAGGTTAATTCTGTATTATTAGGAATAAATCCAGCAGTTTCAATATGTAAAACAACTCTCCCTGTGTATTGAGAGTCAGTGACTATTTTGAGAAGTTCTGTGAAGTCCATCAGTACCCTAAGAATGACATACAGTTCTACTTTTTGTACAGAGTTGTATGGAATTCAAACCACTTAAGTCTCCTTATTTGTATCCTGCTTTTCCTGATTTATTTGCATCAGTATAGAGTGTGGGGACTCCAGACATTAGTTTATACAATACAATGTGAAAAAAGACCCATTCGGTTCTTTGTGTGAATTCTATTCTCTTGCTTTTGTGACAACAGTTGCTAATCTTTCCCTCCAAAAATTACTGCAGGCTCTTTGCCAGTATCCATTATCTTTCCATGGTGAAAAAATTTCCTCATTAGTTATAGGTACTACAGTTACTGCTGGTTTATTTCTATCCCATTGATGAATCTTTATTTTCCTTTTGGAATGAAATCAGAAATCTTTTTCACATATATCTTTAATTTCTCACTTGGTTTGCATGGTAGAAATATCCATTCCTATATAATATCTTTCCTCTGTATCAAAATCCCTGTGGGAGGGTGTCTGAAGGGTAATATGACCAGAATGCTATTAAGTTCTGTATTCACACGATCTACATGTGCCTCTCAAATTTTCTTTTCTACTAGAGCCAATTCCTTCTCAGCTTCAGCTAATAACTCTCTTGGACTATTTAAATCCTTGTCCCCTTTTAGGGTATTGGCTACATTTATTAGTCCATCTTTAGGTATTCCAATGGTAGTCCGTATGTTGGAAATGCCTCCTAAATTTTTTTTAAAATCATTAAGAGTCTGAAATTTATCTCTCCTGAGTTGTGCCTTTTGGGGTCTAATATTTTTGTAGATCTATCTTATAACCTAAGTAATTAATATTATCTCCTCTTTGTATTTTTTGGGAGCAATTTGTAATCCCCAATGAGGCAAAGCTTTCTTTACTTCTTGAAATATGCTTTCTAAAGTATCTGATTTCGGATCAGCTAAGTTATCATCTATATAATGGTAAATTATAGATTGTGGAAATTGCACATGAATTATTTCCAACAGTTTCTGCACAATATATTGGCACAGGATGGGGTTACTTAACATTCCCCTGTGGGAGGACTTTCCATTGATATCTCTTGACTTGTTGGGAATTACTATAATTAGGTACTGTGAAAGCAAATATTTCTCTGTCTATTTCTTGTAGATTTATGGTAAAAAATATTTTAAGTCAATAACTATAATAGGTAATTCTTTGGGTAACAGAGAGGGCAAGGGAATTCCATTCTGTAGGGAGCACATAGGCTGAGTAACTTTATTAGTGGCTCTCAGGTCTATCAGCATTCTCCATTTACCAGATTTCTTTTAAATAACAAATACAGGAGACTTCCAAGAGCTGGTAGATTCTTCAATGTGTTGAGCATTTAACTGCTCCTGAATTGGCTGTTCTAAGGCTTATCTAAATGGTTGGTGGCTGTTTTTTTATAGTGTCTTATAATATTATTCCCAGACACATGAATTGGTAGACAGTCCACTTCTGAAACTGGAGGAATTTTAATCTGTGTATTCCATTACTATAACAGAGTTTGGCCCTAAAGATTCACTGCTACATTAGCCACATATGGCTCTAGCCTCCTTCTCTGTCTTTCTGGCCCTGTTCAGTCAACCCATCTCATACTTTATTTCACTTGAGATAAGGTTTCAAAACCTAGAATTTGAAAATCTACCTCTTGAAGAGGCCAATTCAGATGTCATTATTTGGGCATAATTATAGTCACATCCACATCTGTGTCCAATAAGCCTTCTAGTATAATGCTATTAATTCATACTCTAAGCTTTGATCTTTGTTCATTTATGAAGGTCTGCCAAAATATTCATTTTATGGTGTTTTTTGGAGTTTTTGATCCATCTATCAAAGATATACTGTCATCCATTGCAGTATTGTTCTTTACATTAGCAAAGGATTATTCAATTGTCCTAGGCAGGAATTTCCTCCACAGTGACTGGAAATGACTGGACCACGTTCAATTTGGGGGCCTACGAGAGGCTCCTTGAGACATTTCCCAATGATAAAGGGTTGCCTCAGATGTCTCTTGTTGATCTGCATTCATTGGTCCAATGTGATCCTTTGCCCCATCTTTGCATAATGCAGAAGGTTGAGGTCTTCTGATTGGGTTATTTCTAGAAGAAACATTGCTTCCAGGAGTTCCCTGTATACAATTTGTACTAATATGACCAGGTTTACCACAGTTAAAACATTTGGTACTTTGATGCCTCCTTTCACCTTTGGAAATTACCTCTCCTATCCAAGCCTCATCACAATATTCAGAGACTCTATAATGCTTCTGTATTGGATCAATTCTTCTATGGGTGCTGATCTGATCTTTAGATGTGCAAGTATCCTTTGACATTCTGTATTAGCATTATCAAAAGCCAAAGACTGAGTTAATATTCATCTTATTTCTTGGTCTGATATTATATTGTTTAAAGCCTTGATCAGTCTTTGTAAAAAATCAGTAAACAGTTCTTTTGGTCCCTGGAAGAACTTTGCATATAGCTCCGTTGGTTTTCCTGGTTCTGGAATCTTTTCCCAAGCATTTAAGGCTGCTGTATTGCATATGGATAATGTATGTTCATCATTTTGTGCACTTATATCAGTGACATAATCTTGGGATCTCATAACCTCTTGCTGCTCAAAGGTCTTAGCTTCTTCTCTCAACCAGCTTTTCCACTGTAACTGCTGGTTATATTCTAACAAGGAGGATATTAACTTATTCCAATTGTTAAGCATGATCCTGCTTCTAGAAGATGTTAAATTTAACATCTTTTTGACATACATTGAATGTATACCATAGATAACTACAGTTTCTTTGATATTCTTTAAATCTCTCATATGAATACGCTGCCAAATATATTCTAAAAATCCTTCAGGATGTTTATCATTTGTTGGCTTTTCACAAATGGTGACAGTATAAATCATAGCATGAGCGCCACCTGTTGTTACCATTGGTATGTCATCTCTAACTCTGTAAGGTACTGGTGATGTTATGACTTCCATAGCCTTGACGTTCTGCTTATTGTCACCCTTAGTCTCAGTTCCAGCAGACTCCTCCAAAGCTTGAAATAGATTAATCAAAGCCTTTTCGAGAATCTGGACCTCTTGTACTCTAAATAATTCCAGTGACTTCATGGAATCAAACAAATTTTTATGTTCATCAGAAACATATGATATCAAAGTTTTTTTTTATTAATTAATGATGATCATTCCTTCTTAGAAATTATCTGTATGGCATTAAGAATGCTCTGAATATTTACTGTTCTATCCATTAGGTAATCACATTTATTATCAATAGAATTAAATCTGCTTGTCCAGTTATTATTGGAGGACTGAAGTTTTTGTGGTAAGTGAGCAGATTCCAAAGAAGAATCCTTTTGTTTACATTCTCATTACCACTTTGAAAAGTCTGTATCAGTCCCATTAAAGCCTCATGTTTGGTGTTGTTATTAAACTAATTTTTCAATGATATGATATGAATTACTATGCTAATCACCAATGTGGTGAAAATTTTATACATTCCAGGAAGGTCATCTATGTCTTATAAAATTTCATCCATAGTATAAACAAAGAAGTTTGTAAATTCCTGAATGGCTATATTATCCACCATGGCATGAGAGAGAGCTAAAATTTGTAAAATAAAAAGTTTTTTATGTATAATTTAATTAATCACTTTAAGGTATAAAGTTATCAAGTAATTTACCTCAGATAAGATCCTCGAGAGATTGTCTTAAGTGTCCTGCTGTTCCAGATGTAATTAACCAAGTTGGGCGAATTTCGGGTGTAGTAGAGATGTTTGGCCAACAGGCATCCCAGATATAGTGCTAAAACGGGTATGGTGAGAGCTGACTCAGCTCCTAAATGAACTCCTGTGAATCAAATACTTACCCCTGGAAATTTCCACCCATGAGTAAAGGGCAGAGAAAACAGGATCACAACAAATGAAGCAATACACCGGGCCATTTGAATTGTTGCTTGGGACACCTGCAGACAGCTCTGAGGCTGGAGGTGATGCAGGGCTAGCTTCACATGTGTGCACACTGAGGCAGCTGAGCACAAAATGGTGGCAGCAGCAGCTGGGAGAGGGTATTTCAAAAGATGTTGTTGGCAACAGCCACACCAAATCATTTTAAAAGTAAAGGAACAGTCCTAACAGTGCCACCTGGCTCACATGCTGTGACACACCCTTGCAGGTGGGCAGGAGGGCAGGTAATGTGTCTGCAAATCAGCCTTGATCCCTGGCTTGGAGCACACTGGTGCTGGTCAGGTGGCTCACTGGTGCATGGGAGTCACCCCAGTGGCTCTGTGAAAGGTCACTCAGCCACGTGGAGTTAACCCTGGACCACTGAACACAGGCACAGGTTAGATGGTGTGGCAGGTGTGTGTCTGGTGGAGCAGAAATTACTGGCCACTGTGGGCAGTATTTGAGCTGCTGTTTTCAGAGGAATTGTCACAAGGTCCTGGAAAGGTGAGGTATGGTCCCACATTGTTCTTCTGCCTGAGACTATCCCACCAACAAAGTCCCATGAAGGAGTGAAGAGAGCAGCCTATGTGCATCTCAGATCTTAAGGGTAGCCCCAAGCCATGCCCAGGGGCAGGTACTTCAATGTCATTGGTAGGTGGGATAGTTACCTGCTATATCTCTCTGGGCAGTGTTTCAGGTCATAGATGTAACAGCTATCCACTACATCTGTCCTTTTTGTCTAAATAAGAAAGCCTGCATGGGATTGGACTAGGCCCTCTGCATAAGCAAGACAGTTATGTAGCTTGATCTGCTTAAGGGATCCCCGACAGTAGGATCAGGATCCATCCCTGGTGCATGAGCTGGCTTTTTGAAGCCCACTATCTATGGTGGGACACCTTTCATACCCTTAATGAATGGGGAGGGACTTGGACCTGCCTCAACTGAATGTACTAGGCTCTGCTGACTCCCCATGGGAGGCCTTACCTTCTTGTAGGAGGGAATGAGGGGTGGTATGGGTAGGGAGGCTGGAGAGGGGGAGGAGGGAAAAGGGGGAATCTGTGGTTGGTATGTAAAATGAATAAAAAATTTCTTAATAAAAAAATATCCACTTTAAGGAAAACATTAAAACTAAAAATGCAATGTATAAATAAGAAATGAGGTTAGTAGTTAATGTACAATAATTAAACTTGTAGTCACATTAGGTGTGTTTTCAAGGTTAAATAGGTATATTTTAGATTAAACAGTTTTCAAAAACTTCAAAGATCTGCAGCATATGGCATTTAAAATGTTTTGTTAACCAAAGGTTTTTCATGACAATGAGACACATCTGCTCTTCGCAAAACCAATTTACTTCAGAGATGATGGGCATTGAAGAAACTCCTTATGGAGTTTGCTTTCACTGTGGCAAGGATAGCCACTGGGCAAAGAACCTGTTCTTGCCTTTGACTGCTGACAATATGCTGTGCAGACTGGTCATGGAAGACACACTGAAAAAAGACTGTTGAACTTTTCAAAAACAAGGCAGGACAGTCCTGCAAAATTCATGCTTCACAGAAGAGTCTGCCAGATATTCTGTAGGACACAAAGGAAAGCAACAGGACAGTCCTTCAAATTTCCTGCTTCACTGAAAAGTTTGCCAGATATTCTGGACCTTTAGGATGAAGATGGATGCCCCAACATTGCAGAGGAACTCTGGGTGACTCTCCAGGCAGCCAAATGTCTCTGTTGTTAGATAATATTATATCCTTCTGGGTCTTTGATGCAATTAAAGACTAAATAATTATAGTTACAGTTTTCCTTAGTTATGATAGAAGGTAAATTAGGTGTAAAACTGGATTCTCTAAGATAGGCTAGATAATGGATTATTTTCTCTGAATGTGCTAACTACAAATGGACAGAATATTATAAATGTAATTCTTATTTGATGACTGTTTTTGTTGTGTCTAATTTTACTATGTTAAAGTTAAAATGCTTCTTTTTATTTAGATAAAAATGGGCAAATGTTGTGGAATATTTTTGTTTTGTTTTGTTTTTCGAGACAGGGTTTTGCTGTGTAGCTTTGCGCCTTTCCTGGAACTCACTCTGTAGCCCAGGCTGGCCTCGAACTCACAGAGACCCACCTGCCTCTGCCTCCCAAGTGCTGGGATTAAAGGCATGTGCCACCACCACCTGGGTGGAATATTATTTTTAAATGTTACATTTGTTCATGCTGTGGAACATTTGTTTAATAATGGAAAGATGTGTTGCATTTTTATGTTGCATTTGTTTAACTCTGAAGCTGTGTTACTGTGCCTGTCTAAAACATCTGATGGTCTAATAAAGAGCTGAATGGCCAATAGCAAGGCAAGAGAAAGGATAGGCAGAGAGAATAAATAGAGAAATCTGGGAGGAGAACAGATAAAGAGCAAGACCCCAAAGAACAAAGAGTAAAGAAGAAGAGGAAAAAACTATTAACCACAAAATATTTCCCCTAAAACACTCCTATGTAGTAGGAAAATAACATTACTGTTTGCCAAGCTCTATAGAGGATAACTACTTAGAACATATATAGCCTAAGGAAAGCTAATTTTTAAAAGTAATTTACTCTCTGCTTTCAGTAATTATAACTGAGCATGGTCACCTAAATATATTTTAAGTGGCACTGCAAAAATTTTATGGAAATAGGCTGTAAAAGAAATGACAATATATAAAGAGAACCCTTAGAGAGATGGGTTTTGTGTAACAGAAAGCATAATGTAAGCATATTGCTATAACTAACATATATGGTAGACATTTTAAAGGATGATGAATAATTTTGTGTAAGTATATATGTATCAGATACTTTTCTATTGCTGTGATAAAACCACCTTGACCAAGGTACTTCATAAAATAAGGCACTGAATTGAACTTACAGTTCAAGGGTGTTAGAGTCTATGATGGTAGAAGTAAGGCACAGTGACAAAACAGCTAAGAGCTCAGATCTCCAACGATAAGCCTGGGGCAGAGAACAATGTATATGGCAAGATTCTTTTAAAAACACAAATTGCAACCTCAGTGAAGTATTTCCTTCCGCATGGCCATACTTCCTAATCCTCTCCAAAGAGCCCCAAACTGTGCACCAAGTACTAAAATATCCAAGATTTATGGGGATCATTACGTTCAAACCACCACAGTCTATAAATGCATTATTTTTGTAGTAGCAAATTAACATCCTTACTTGTAAAGCATTACAATTTTTATTTCAAATTATTTAATCTTTATAATAAGACTACATTTTGCTATAACATAAACCCTAACAATTCCATTGTTCACTCAGTCTTCAACAAAATTTGTTTGAAAAATAAGCTAGTCCATAACAATATAATCTCTATTGAGTTGCATTCAAAATACTCATTCCATAGTCTAATTCTGGGTCGAAATAAATCCTAGATGTTGCAATAGAAACTAAGCTCTAATATTTTATTGCAATAGCCCAGTGTAGGAACAGTATAAACCTTACCCCTCTTTCATAAGTGTGGCAGGTAAAAGAAAGACATCACTTTTCTTTTGTGTCGCATTCTCAGATAACAAATTTTCAAGTTGTCACTGACCACCACCAAAATAAAATAAACATCACTTAACATGGAAATATATTACATTATCATGGCAACCATAATTGAAATTTGCCTGAAGGTATGGAACAGATGTTTGGAATCTGACCCCTTGAGTTTCATCCCAGTATAATGACCTTATATGTCAAGATAGGTGACTTTTAGTCTGCATTTCATGCAAATTTTAAATTTTTAAGGTATTCTGTTCATTCTAATTCATAAAAGATACACTGTTAAATGTTTCATGTAAGAACCTGACTGTTACCTTGTAAAAGTACAGGTTAATGTGAAGACTGATCCCTTTTGTTAAATTTTTGAATAGAATATTCAAAATATTCAATTTGAGTACAATTTGTATAATTTTAGATTCGTTGAATTATTCAGATGCATTCATTTATTCTTGATTAGTGAATCAAGTTCATAAGAATATATTTTACTTTATGACATGCAGCATTAATAATTTATCACTTCACTCACTCCTGTTTCTTTTAGGAAAGCAGTAGGAAACATTCAGTAAAAGTAATTCTCAAAATCACAGAGGTACTAATTCCATGTAGCCACAGCATAAGAAGAACAATCTTGGTGAATTTGACAAGGGATATTAATGTTCTGAATATCCCAGCCACATGAAGAAATACAATTTTAAGAATTTACAGTGATATGTTTTCTTCATGATTATATCAGTAATTGTATCTAATCAAATACCTTTTAGTTATTGTTTATCTTAATATTCTAAAGTGGCTTTCCAGCATTACTCTGTCTTTCCAACATTTTAAACATGGCTAGCCTCCTTTGAGTTAGTTGACACATTAAATGGAAAGAGGCCCACTTCCTGCAGTTTGATTAGTAAATATCCAGTGGAAATCTATAATGCAATAATTATAGTGTATTTCATAATTAATATACTGAGTCTCAACCAGTTCTATGTGACAAACCTTTCCCAATGTGTTGCCAAAATTTGGTCAAAGTGCAACTATTTTTAGTATAAGTGAACACTTAACAAGCCTCTATCTGTCAGAAGGAATACTTGGCTGAGCAATGAAAAAGGCTAACATTCAGTTGCTATTAAATTAAAATCTAATGTTTGTTGAATCTGAAGAAATTTGCCTTATGGCTATATATAAAAGAGTAAGGTCAGTAGAAAATGTAATTACTTTACTGAAGAAAAGAGAAAAATGAAAGGATTATGTTTTAATGTGAGTGACACTATAGCCTCTATGAAATAATGTTATACTGCAGTGATGATTATTTTATGACTATAGTTGAACTTAGTCTTGATTTTCTGCTTCAATGACAAAATATCACAAACCAGGTGATTTAAGACAAGTGGATATTTATTTTGTCATAATTTGAAGGCTGAAAACTCCAAAATGAAGGGGCTAACACCATGTAACAGCCTTATAATTTTGTGATCCCAAGGAAAAAAAGAGGTAAATGACTGAAAGGTATGTAAATTTGAACATCTTTTACTGTCTGCATTCCCACACTCAAACAATTATAGTGTTAATAACCTATTGATGTGTCATTAGGCCTTACTTTTGAACACTGTAGTATTAGAGATTATGGTTTCATTAAAGCAAACAAACAAATAACAACAGCAAAATTGTTTTAGGAGATACACATTCAAACCATAGCAACAAGGTTAGTGGTCATTTTAATGCTAATTTTGACAACTTTGTCACAGAATACTATATTTCAAATATTTCAAATGTGTTCTGTAGTGCTTGAAAATCAAAATATCAATCTAAACATAAATGTTGGTAAGGTCATTTTCCTCAGCTGAAGCTACCACAGAATTTGTAGCTTTAAAAAGCTTTTTTTTCTCTTTTCCTTTTTTTTTTTTTTTTATAATTTACTGAAGATATGGTTAATGCAATGTTTAGGTATATTTCTTACAGTAATTCATTGAAAGAGTAGACATGAGAGTGTTCTTTTATATTTAGGCATTTTTTTCTTTGCACTTCTGATCAAATCTTCTCCATGTATTTCACATTGCTTTTAGTGCAAATTATCTGATTCAGTGAAATCTGACTTGTGGTTTCAAGAATCTCTATTTTATCTTTGAAAGTTATGCTTTGATGTATCTTCCTGGTGGACCTGCTCCTCTGGGAAATAGAAGTGACCCAGGAATCAGAGTGATCAGAAAATTTATGATGTACTTAATACCATGTCTTACACCTCAGAAAGTCACCAATTAATTTTTAAATGCCACATAATATTCATTTTAATATTAATACCAATGCTATTTCCATTTTCCCTTCTTCAAAGAACACTTCCTTTTTTCTCTATAAGTGTATATATCAGGGTGAGAATGATAAAAAAAAAGGTGAAAAGAAAAAATAGATCAGAAATGGAGAGAATTATAAAGAGAGAAAATAGTGGGAAGGGAGAGAAAGAAACATTCAAATTAAAAAAAGAAAACAGTGAAGACCCAAGTTATATTTTCAGTTTTGTAGTTTGTGCAAGATTGCTTTCTCAGATTGATTTTTTTAAAAAAAATCACAAATACATTGGCAATGAAAAAGGGCATCAGTTTTTCATATATTATTTCCAAGAATAGTAATATAGATTTATAATTTTTTTTGGTAAATCAAATAGGTCAAATGAATTGTTCACTCTTTAATTTCACTTTCCATACAAGGGCTCTTAGGCATCAGTCTATATATTTATTATCACTGTTTTTTTCTCATATAAATTATTTAATTATACCATTTTCTTATTTTTTTCTAGCTAGGTTTTTGTGTATGTTTTCAATTTGAAAGATCTGCATTTGTTGAATCAAAATTTTTTCCGTCTCTTAAAATTCAAATGTGTCTTCCTAACAATTACCTTTTAATTTTTCGTGTATAAACACAGAAAAATGTTAAGCTTTATAACCAAGTATTTATTTTACAGCTTCTTTATTTACTATCTCAAAAATGTTTCTGGATATATATATGAATATTATATATAATTATATATTTAATTAATATATTATAATAATATAATAATGATTTTATTATTAATATTGTGATAATTAATAATTATATACAATTATAATATATTCTAAAATATCAAAAATATTATTGGTTTAATTTTCAGACTAATACATTAATCTATCTAATATTTATTTCTGAACATGGTATTTTATAGAAGTCTAATTATTTTCTCTAAAATTGATAATGAGTAATTTTAATGTAACTTGTTATATAAATTATTTTTATTTCTGAAAACAATTGTCCATGCTTTGATAAGTATACAAAACATACACACACAAACACATACACATATACACACACAAATACACTAAGATCTCCTTCTAGGTTGTTTTGTCTCTGATCCAACTATCTATGACTTTTTTTGTAATTTTTGAGTTTTTTGGTTTTGTGTTTTTTGTTTTGCATACAGTTTCAGCATTTTGGAAAAGTAAAACTGATTAACTCCATGTTTTTCCATGTTTAAATATTTGTATGATTTCCTTTTATTTTTCTAAATTAAGTCATTTTCCAGTAAACTTCAAGGTAATGTCATACAATCTTGGCAATAATCTTGTGTGCTGAGTTGTATATGGGAAACAGAAGCTCAGGCCATAGGTCCTTATAAAATTATCAGTTGTGATAAATCCAGTTACAATGAACTTGATAGAAGAGAAAGTAGGAAGTAGTCTGGAATGCATTGCACAGGAGACCATCTCCTAAATATAAAACCAGTAGCACAGACACTGAGAGAAACAATTAATAAATTGGACCACCTGAAAATGAGAAGCTTTTGTAAAGTAAAGGATACGGTCAATAAGACAAAACAACAGCCTAAAGAATGGGAAAAGGTCTTCACCAACCCCACATTTGGCAGAGGGCTCATCTCCAAAATATATAAAGAACTCAAAAAGCTAGACATCAAAATACTGAACAATCCAATTTAAAAAAAGGGGTACAGAGCTTAACAGAGAATTCTCAACAGAAGAATCGCAAATGGCTGAAAGGCATTTAAGGAATTGCTCAACATTCTTAGTCATTAGGGAAATGCAAATCAAAATGACTCTGTGATACCATCTTACACCTGTCAGAATGGCTAAGATCAAAAACACTGAAGACAGCTTATGTTGGAGAGAATGTGGAGCAAGGGGAACACTTCTTCACTGTTGGTGGGAATGCAAACATGTACAGCTACTCTGGAAATCAGTATGGTTGCCTCTCAGAAAATTGGGAATAAGTCTTCCTCAAGACCCAGCTATACCACTCTTGGGCATATACCCAAGGAATGCCCAATCTTACCACAAGGACACATGCTCAAATATGTTCATATCAGCATTATTCATAATAGCAAGAACCTGGAAACAACCTAGATGCCCCTCAACTGAAAAATGGATAAAGAAAATGTGGCATATATACACAATGGAGTACTGCTTAGCAATAAAAACAATGATATCATGAAATTTGCAGGCAAGTGGATGGAACTAGAAAATATCATCTTGAGTGAGGTAACCCAGACTCAGAAGGACACAGTATGTACTCACTCATAAGTGGATACTAGATATGAGGGAAGAGATGGCCACACAACAACCCACAACTCCAGAGAGGCTAGCTAACAGGAAAAGACTCTAGGAGGGACACATAGATGACCCTGTGAAGGAGAAGTGGATGAGATCTACATGAGCAGACTGGGTATGGGGGTGGCAGAGGGCAAGGAGTTGGTTTGTCTTAGGATTCTCATTCTTACATTCTACTCAATTTACGAATCAGTCATGTAGGACAAATCACTTGACCAAGAACTGAGGAATCATAGTCATTGAGTTATAATTCAGCAGAGCTGAGATCCATCAGTCAGCCTCAACTTGCTAACAGAATAAGAGAAAATATGGGATGAATCCACCAGCAAATTCCCAACAAAATTAACCAGTAGCTTGGTCAAGAAATTGCCAAAATGACTTGAATTTATTAGAGATAAATGAATATCTGAATACTATGTGTGTCTGTTTTAATCATAATTGCATCAATGCCCATAAAATGAAATTAGATGTATATAGATTGTAAATTTAAAAGAACGAACTATATAATTTTATAATTAAAAACTATGAAATCGGGGTATTTTATTAACTTTAGTGACAAATATTGCTACTATTCATAAACAACCAGTTCCCTATTTATTGTCATAGCAGAAATTTATAAATCATGTATTAAATTTGTGTGTGGTCACATAAATAGCATTCAGCAATAATGTTTGAACATCTATTACCAAGTAGAAATATTTAATTGATTTTCTTATCTCTAGTTTATTCCTTCACTATCATGCCTACTGTGTAAACACTTGTAGGACTGCAAGTGTACAAAAAATTCAATAGGTATGGAATGGTAAGGAAGCCATTAGCATAGTGTTCCTTTGCAGAATCATTTGGAGCCTCATCTCTCTTCATATATGGTTGTTGAAAACTGTTGACATATTAGGATTGTTGCTTTAGTCAGAGTTATCTAACTTCATATGACTATCCTAAGACTATCATATCTTAGGAATAAAGATACTTTTATACTACAATTTATTTTCCTTTACATTTTAAAGAATGAGCCGGGCGGTGGTGGCGCACGCCTTTAATCCCAGCACTCGGGAGGCAGAGCCAGCCGGATCTCTGTGAGTTCGAGGCCAGCCTGGGCTACCAAGTGAGTTCCAGGAAAAGGCGCAAAGCTACACAGAGAAACCCTGTCTCAAAAAAAAAAAACATTTTAAAGAATGAGCAGTGAAAAAATAATAGACTAATACCACCAAGATTAAATGTTTTTTCACCATAGGAAATATAAATGTATTTTAAATTTTAGGGGATAGCATTATTATAAAATTCATACAAATTTTAATAACATAACATGTATAATGTCAACCTTCTAGGTAGAAAAAATACAGAAATTAAAACAGTAAAAAGGAAAAGATCTAAGAAGTAATACAGAAACAATAATTTTGAGCAGCCTAAACACTACTATTACAACAGGATTGAGAAACATTAAAACCAACCTCCTCCCTTTCTGTCAATAACTTTTAAAACAATAAATGAAGACTGAAACATACTAATTACCAGTTAGAGGGATGAGACCTAAGTGATATCTCTAGCCCATGGAGGAGAGACATGACATCCTGGACTACCTGGAAGAGATTAAATGATATCTATGTCAGATGGTGAATTGAATTTAGATTTGGCCCCATTGGAATATTTTCTGTAATATTGCATTCATTTTTCTTTCTCATCTAATTTCCTTAATCTTTTAATGACTTATCCCTTTGCAAAAAAATGGCCATTAATGTTCCCTGCTCCTCTCAGATCCTATTAGTTGATTTACATAAAAGAAATTCATTTACCTGAAAAGGACATGCAGATGCTGCCTCAAAGAAAACATGGATCAGCCTTAAAAAAAGAAAACACAAGCACAGAGATAGTATATTGGAGAGAAACACCTCACCCAGTGTAGGAATTTCTTGCCCAATATCTTGCTGTAACTCACCCATGGTCCATAAAACATCTTTATAATGCCTAATCTGTATATAGATTAGGATGATACAGAGATTAGGGGTAAAGGATCTTCTTTATCTTCTTTAAGGCTGGCTTCAAAAAACTTAATTTCTTCCACTGGCCTCTCTGTCTCAGGCCTCCATTAGAACCATGGAGACCACAGATACTGTTAACAGTGTTATTATGATATGGAATCTTTGAGAAGGTAATAAGGACATAAAACAATGCCCTTATGAAAAGCTATCACACATACAAGAAAGAAGCTCTTTCACCCTTTCATGTGAAATAGTATTTGGAAGGTTCCTTTTATGACATGGAAAGTAGATATTAAATTGGTATAATATTTCATAGAACCAATTTCTATTATTTGAGTGTATCCTCCAAAGTTAATGCATTTGGAACAAAATTTCTTATATGATAGTGATGAAAACTGGATATTTAAGATTATATTACTTGTTGATATTTGGGTTCTTAGGTATTATACCACTTGCCCTCATTAATGGATAATTGCTGTCATCCCAGTAATAGGTTATGAATTAGAACCCTTGCTCTATCTCACACATGTATAATACTTTCTATAATATTATAACTCAATTCAGCTCTTGGTCTCTAGGTCTGGGTATACTGTAATAATTGCCTGCCAAATACTTTCATGTTCACTGTGAGTCGTTTGGTTTCTAAAACTCAGTTATAGCAATACAAAATAGACAATGACACAGATTGTGCTTTCTAGACAAACAGAAGTTAAGAAAATGATGTTTTCTATAAAATATGTATGAAAATTAGAGCAAAAATGTGAAATAATTGCTGAAATATTAATCTCCTATAATAGAAATATGACTGCCCTGGTAAATTAAAAGAAATGCTTGAACTTGTATCACAAACAAAATGAAATTATGACAGTCTTATCTGTTCCAATATATAATTTGAACTTCAACAGTTCCTCAGCCTCCTATTATAACAGTATAATTTATGTGTCTAATTTGCTTTCTTCTTCAGTGTCTAGCAGTCATTTGTTTTCCAATATTTTTTCTTAATATAATATTAATACCTTGGCTTTCTTTATGGCATTTTTACAAAATATGTATATTTGACTTGATATGTCATAGACTCACTTAATGCACTAATGAATTCTCCACTCAGCCTAAATTTATATTAATATTTTTACTTTACTTCTAGTGTTAATAACATAATTTATCATTACTATTATTAGCTATTATGCACATATTATTTGATTATATTTATAATTATGCAATACCATCAATTTTATGTGCACCGTCATATAATGTACCACAAAGTAATAATAGTACTGCCAATTCAGCTAGTTTACATTTTGTTACTTATAACTTCTATTTTATTGCCTTAAATGTTTTTAAACTCTTATTCAGACATAAATTTCATAACATGTTACTCTTTTACTTGTACCCTACCACCACATTCCTGGGTCAAGTTCTTATCTCTTGCTTGCTTCAACGTGAATTACTTACCTTATTGTGAAATGATGCAACCAATCGCTTCCCATATTACAGAACAACTATGAACTACAGAAATCATTATATTCATAGAGTAATCTATGACATATATTCAATGATAGTTATAAAAGTCTAGCTAATAGAAAATACTGGTAACAGGAGTGAGGCCATTTGAATAAGTCTGTCTATCTAGAATGTTTTAATGGTTCTTAACAGGTGACTTTGCTGTGGAATCAGAAGACCACACGTCTGGTAGAATTGCAAACCCTAAAAGATTCTATTGCAAAATGGAGAAAAGGACACTATTATTAAACCAGGGCAAAGAATCTGGACTCTAAGATTTTGCACAGAAGGCCAAAATTAAAGTCATTAATTCGTTTATTTGGTGGTGGATATTTCAAAACATGAAAGCATTTAGGGTGTAACCTGGATATTATTCGTCACTGCTAATCACTTTTACATCGAAAATGTTTGGAAAAATGAAGTACATCAGGAAGATTAAGAAAGGTCACAGAATCACCAGTTAAAGAGTGAAAAGTCATGTAAGAGTATATATTGAGGGTTAAGCCGATTGGCCTCTTATTAAAAGATTAGCAGGGATTTAAATTTAGCCAAGTGCTTTGTGTCAGAAAAATAGGGCATCTCAACAATCTTGCAGAGCAGAATTGTTTGGGATAATGCTCTTGGAAACTGATTTAATAAAACACTGATTGGCCAGTAGCCAAGCAGGAAGTATAGGCAGGTTAAGCAGACATGGAGAATTGTGGGAAGAGGAAGGCTGAGTCAGGAGATGCCAGCCCGCCATCCAGAGAGCAGTATGTAATGGTGAAGTCATAGAACACGTGGTGACATATAGATAAACAGAAATGGGCTGAGTTTAAGTGCAAGAGCTAGTCATTAGTTAGCATTAGTTTTAATTAATATAAGCCTCTGTGTGTTTACTTGGGTCTGAGTGTCTGTGGACCAGGTAGGACACAGGAAAACTTTCAGCTACAATTGTTTAAGGAAAGAACCTTGCCTCATCTTATATTCCTGGGAAAACCTAACAGAATTCTGGCTTACTACTGAATACTCAGTAGATATAGTAATTGAAATGCACCTAGGTACAGCAAACACTTTTGACACCTTTTACATGTTTATAGCTTTACAAAACACAGAATGCAAGAAGTAATGATTATATGAAGATCTATATTAGGATAAAAAAGAATTCCTCTAGGTAGTATGCCACTGTGTCAGAATTCTTGTCGCCCAAGGGCTTATTCCTAGTGTGTTGGAGTATAACAGAAAAGGATGTCCCCCAAAATTATTAAAAATAAAACCAGCAAAATTATACAACAACCTTGGAAATGATGAACAAAATTTGCATCTCTTTATAGTGTCTCAGATGTCACATTCAGTGTTACTCTGGTTTACTGAGTTTGCTTTGATCAAGGAAGAAACTTTTCATAATGTGACAGGACCGCAGACCTCAGGACAAGTAATGGCAAAATGTAAGTACCATCCAGGCCTTGGAACCCAGCAAGTAGGCATCAACACTTGCCAAAATGAGAGCAAAGATCTAATCCATTAAAGTCCATAGTTCTGGGAAATTTCGCGAATGTATTAACCTTGCTTCTTAGCTTCTGTAATTCTGCTTCTGGCTAACCGTTCTTGCTGAGTTGTGTCAACCCAGGATGTGGATTTGGGCTAAAAAATTTATCCTGAAAAAGGGTTCAGGACTGTATTTAAGTCCCAAACACCCACCATAGTACTGCTGGCTAATAAACGTTTTCTATTGACTTAAACTCATGTCCCAGTAGTCTATTTTGGTGAATACCTCAAAACAATAAGACAATTCATATTGGTGAAAAAATTTTTGTCTCAGGGTTGTGGGATACTGTAGCTAGAGTTTTCCTGCCTGGCCCACAGTCAGGACAAATCTCTCTCACCCGCCAGTCCCACAGCCGCTCAGACCCAACCAAGTAAACACAGAGACTTATATTGCTTACAAACTGTATGGCCATGGCAGGCTTCTTGCTAACTGTTCTTACAGCTTAAATTAATCCATTTCTATTAATCTATACCTTGCCACATGGCTCGTGGCTTACCGGCATCTTCACATGCGGCTTGTCATGGTGGCGGCTGGCAGTGTCTCTCTCACCCAGCTTCCTGTTCTCTTAATTCTCCTCTCTGTTAGTCCCGCCTATACTTCCTGCCTGACCACTGGCCAATCAGTGATTTATTTATTGACCAATCAGCAACACATTTGACATACAGACCATCCCACAGCACTTCCCCCTTTTTTTTTTTTTCGAGACAGGGTTTCTCTGTGTAGCTTTGCGCCTTTCCTGGAACTCGCTTTGGAGACCAGGCTGGCCTCGAACTCACAGAGTTCCGCCTGGCTCTGCCTCCCGAGTGCTGGGATTAAAGGCGTGCGCCACCACCGCCCGGCTCCCCTTTTCTTTTCTTAAAAAGGAAGGTTTTAACCTTTACACATCTCCAAAGTCAGCTTGGCATATTTGGGAATTTGGGCGTAGCTTCTCTTACTACTTCCTGCTGGAGGGGGGCGCTGTATCTTATGGGGACACAAAGAAAATTTTAGGGTTATGGAGTAGTCCATGAGGGTGTATCGTCTGAGCCAGTTGCTTTGAAACGGTTCTGGATGTTGGATCATCTGGGCCATGGTGTCATCGGAGACCTTTCAGGTGGTCTTGGCTGGTCAAACCTGATGTGTCTTAATCTGGAACAAATCCATAGCCTCTGGCTTTCTGTGGAAATAAAAGCAGAGCCTCCTTTCCAAAGCAACATATCCTTACATCCAAATTTTGAAGTCAAGTTACCTTTAAAATATACATTTTGGCATAACTCAACAGCTTTTGTAATCAAATGTTTTTCTTTAGTTACGAATATCAAAGAGAACATAATCCAGATTCTCTGTGTGGTAGCCATCTTTACGTGGCTTATTTTTTTATATTAGCTTGAGCCTATTGCTTTGAACTGCAGCCTTCTAAACCTGAAACTGCGCTGGTGCTGCTGGCCCTGCCCACTTCAGCTTCCCAACATGGCGGTGATACGTTTTCCGCCAGCTCTGGGAGCCATCAACTCTCAGAAATAGTGGGTCTATGCTTCTATCAAAGCAGCGTGTAGCCCAGAAACCTCTTTTTTTTGTTTTGTACTAGCAAAGGCTAAATCCACCACACAGCTTAATGTGCCACTTGCAGAGGCCTCGTTCCCACCATACTGCAGGTCGAGCATGCACACACGCTAGGAACCCGCCAGTAGCTCAAACCGGCAGGCTGCCGCTAACTTGAAAGAGACAACTAGGAACTGTTTTTAGCTCCGTTTTAGAATCTTTTTTCTCAGGTTTTAGGTGGAAACTCTTGCCACCACGTTGGACACCATTTGTAGCTAGAGTTTTCCTGCCTGGCCCACAATCAGGACAAACTCTCTAGCAACAGGATACAAAGACCACCATAATAAGAACAAACAAACAAACCAAGAAAGAACATGATGTAGAGTAAATGTTACAGTTTAAAAGAACCCAATAGATATGACAATCAAAACTAATGTATAGTTACTGATTGTATCTTAGGTTTTAAAAGCATTTAGACACTGCTCAGCCTAGTTTCTGCCAAGTGCTAGCTTCCTTATTCACTGAGTCTGGGGAATCATATTTTAAAGATGGAAGGTTCCTGTATTTCCACCTACATATGGCTATTAAGCACTAGAAGTCTGCACGGTGTAATTAAATATTAGAATTATTTCTGTTTAGTTGAATATTAAGTTCTGTAGAAAAGAAGTCTCTTCTTCCTTATAGGCTCTTTTGTAATATATGTAAAGGGTGAAATTGTATTGTTAAAGGAAGGTATTCAATTATGACAATACACTTCCTATTCACAATTCAGAATGCTCTTTAGTAGTTGAAACTAAAAATATTTACAGTAATTTCATAAAGTGACCAAAGTGTGTTGTGTTCTTAATTTTTTCTTATTTTAAAGATAAATAGGCAAATGTTAATTACTATTTCATTGGAGCATAAAGACCAAACCCATGTCATCAGGTCTGTTCACATAATAACCATATACATATGGACTCCATAACCCACTAAACACCTACTTTTTTTAAAGAAAGCAATGACTATCTGTAGCCAGAAGATTTCTCCAGTCCCATTTGGCACTGCAGTCCTGCAGCCACTTATAAAGTAATCACTCAGAGGCTTAATATTATTTACAAACTGTATGGCCTATGACAGGCTTCTTGCTAGCTAGCTCTTTCATCTTAAATTAACTCATTTCTATTAATCTATGTTTTGCCACATGGCTGTTGCATTACCAGTCTGCTGTCATCTTGCTTCTCCTTCAGCAGTGGCTGGCATCCTCCCTGGCTCTACCTTTCTTCTTCCTGTCCCTCTCCTTGGATTTCTTGTCTGGCTATAACCTGACTCATCATAGGCCAGAGCAGCTTCTTTATTAACCAATCATAGCAACACATATTCACAGCATACAGAAAGACATCACTTAGCAACTATCTCTGATATTTCTGGACTCAGAGAAACAACAAACAAATGAATAAAACAAACAAATTGCTCTCTGCAACAGGCTTTCTTGGACCGCCAACCATCTCCCAAATAAAGACACAGGGACTTACTACCAATTATGAATGCCAAGCCTTATATTATACTTGTCACACTAGCTTTTACAACTTAATTTAACCTGCTTCTCTTCATCTACGTTTTGCCTTGGGTTTTTGCTTTTTTTTTTTTTTTTTTTTTTTAACCTTTCTTTCATTCCATATGTCCTACTTTTCCTGCTTCCTCTGTTCCTGGCTGGCTGAACCTAGGCATCTCCCTCTCTTTTTCCCTTGTTCTCATCACCCCAGAGTCTAGATTCCTCCTTGTTTTTTATTCCTTCTGCTAGCCAGCCCTGCCTATCCCTCCTCTGCCTCAGTATTGGCTGTTCAGCTTATTATTAGACCAAGTGCCTTAGGCAGGCAAAACAACACATCTTTACTTTGTTAAACAAATATAATATATCTTTACATAGTAAAAGTAATATTCCACAACAGCTCTCTGGTTGGTCCTAAAGTTTTCAATTTGTGTAATATTCTCTCTGCCCAGATCAAGTACTAGAGGCAGGCCTGGTTGTCACCTTTGCACCCTGTGACAGTCTCAAGGCTGGTACAAACAGGGCTTAGCTATCATGAATGAACAATACATGTGCCCTGAAAATTAGGATGCACAAACATGAACTTCTTGATAAAACCAAGCTGCTCCCACAGACAGGAGCAGTCACTGAAGTTGATGAAGATCAGGTTTGCTCCCACTGGCAACAGAGTTTTCTAGAATCACCCTCTAGAAAATTAAGAACATCTTCTTAGTTATCACAAAACCAAATGCACACAAAGAGCCCAGTTTTATATATTTACCTAAGGATGCCAAGATTGAGGAATTATCTCAGCTACCAGATGTTGAACATTCAATGTTCAAAGTGAAGTTGTCACAGACATGCAAGAAAACACACAGCTTCTATCTGTGCTGATGAGAAATAAGTTGTTGAAACAGGTGTAGAAGTTAAGGACATAGAATCAGACAGATCTTAAGAACAAAGGAAATGTAAGTCTTGAAGAGCAACAGTAATGATACTACAAATGCTGTTACAAAATTAAAAAGGGGCTGAATAGATGGCTCAGTGGTCAAGAGTATACACTTCTATTGTGGAGACTAGAGTTCAGTTCCCAAAACCGAAGTCAGGGAGCTTATAAAGATGTCAACCCCAGCTCCATTAGATCTGTCTGATCACCTCAGATACTTTTACACATACTCACATATCCCCCAATCCACACACACACATATGTATCATTAACAATAAACATAAGTCTTTTCAAAAATTGAAAGGGAGAGTTAAGACTTTTTCCCCTAAAGAACAACTTAGTTTGTGTTAAAATTTGTATTGTTTCAATCATTCTCAAAGTTATAGATTTTTACTGGATGGTAAAGGGTGGGGAATGTGACTGGGGCTCAGTGTAGAGAACATTTCTAGCAAGTGTGAATAACTGGATGTGATGTGTTTAACTGGTAACTGGAGGAGGAAGAAAGGGGGAGGGATGGAAAAAGGGGTGAGAGGAAAGGAGAAGGGAATGGAAGGGAACCTTATTTTCTTGAGTTTTTTCATTTAGAGTAGGAGTGAACATTCTGTCCGGCACTTTTCAAAGTTGACCTCAGGCAAGATACTATGGTGAATGACTGTAACTGTAGTGTTTAGGAGGCAGAGGTACAAGATCACAAATTCAAGGCCAGCCTGATCTATATATCCAGACCATGTCTCAAAACAACAAAAACAAAAGTAATGCAGCAGTTACAAAATAAATGAATGAATGAATAAAAATATATCAATAAATAAGAAAGCAATGTCTATGAAATAGAAATGAAGACTGTCTGAAAATCCTCTACATGGAATTTGCATAAAAAATTTGTGTTCTTAGAAAAAAGAGGATTCATTTGATGTATATAAACTGTAGTGATGGCACAACATATCCAATAGATTCTGGGCTTTAGTAGTAAATTTTAATGTAATTTACATGTATTTTACAAATAACTTCATTTTGAGTAATTAATAAATGAAATACATAAATGAGTTAACTTATAAGTTATAGGCACTCAATGATGTTATGCTTCTTATATGAAAACATAACTCCATTTTTTAAATTATTTTTAATTTTATTTTTTGGGGGACATTTCTCCTTTTATTTATAAGTCATATCATTTTTTCTGTAAGTCAAGAAATACTATTAACAAAAGTACAGAAAGAAAGGTTGTCTATTCTACATTGTGTATGGTAAGGGATGTGGCATGTATATGACTTGGCACTGTGGTTCTGAATCTAGTTTTATTTTATTTTATTTTATTTTATTTTTCTTTATTAAGAAATTTTCTACTCACAACTCATGCTATCCACAGACACCCCCTCCTCCATCCGCCCACCCCCCAGCCCTATTTCCCAAGCCACCCTGCATCCCCACATCCCACAAATCGAGGTCTCCCATGGGAAGTCAACAGAGCCCAGCACACTGAGCCTAGGCAGGTCCAAGCCCCTTCCCACTGTACCAAGGCTGTGCAAGGTGTCACACCACAGGCACAGGATTCCCAGAAGCCTGCCCATGCACCAGGGACAGATCCCGATCCCCCTGCCTGGGTGCTCCCCAAACAGTTCGAGCCAAACTACCATCTTCCATATCCAGAGGGCCTAGCCCAGTCCCATGGGGGCTCCACAGCCACCAGTCCACAGTTCATGGGCTTCCACTAGTGTGGCCAGTGTCTCTGCATGTCCTCCCATCATGATCTCGATGTCCCTCACCTGCAGTATCTCTCCTCTCTCTAATCAATTGGATTCCCAGAACTCAGCCTGCTGCCCGGCCATGGATCTCTGTATCTGCCTCTGTGAGTCACTGGACAAAGGCTCTATGATGACAGCTAGGTTATTTGCTAAGCTGGTCACCAGAGTAGACTGGTCCAGGCACCGTCTGACCATTGCCAACAGACCAACGTGGGATCAACTTTGTTGATTCCTGAGAGCCTCCCCAGCACCCTGCCTCTTCCTATTCCCATGATGTCCTCATCTATCATGGTATCTTCCTCCCTGCCCTCCCACTCTGTCCCTGTTCTAGCTTGACCCTCCCATTACCCTATGTTCTCATCTCCCACTCCTCACCCTCTGCTACCCCCCCCAAATGCAGTCCACTCATGTAGATCGCATCCTCTTCTCATTCACAGGGTCATCTATGTGTCCCTCCTAGAGTCTTTTCCTGTTAGCTAGCCTCTCTGGAGTTGTTGGTTGCAGTCTGGCCATCCCTTCCCTCCCATTTAGTATCTACTTATGAGTGAGTACATACTATGTTTGTCCTTCTGAGTCTGGGTTACCTCACTCAAGATGATATTTTCTAGTTCCATCCACTTGCCTGCAAATTTCATGATATCATTGTTTTTTTACCGCTGAGTAGTACTCCATTGTGTACATATGCCACATTTTCCTTATCCATTCTTCAGTTGAAAGTTATCTAGGTTATTTCAAGGTTCTTGCTATTATGAATAATGCTGATATGAACATAGTTGAGTATGTGTCCTTGTGGTAAGATTGAGCATTCCTTGGGTACATGCCCAAGAGTGGTATAGCTGGGTCTTGAGGAAGACATATTCCCAATTTTCTGAGAAACCGCCATACTGATTTCCAGAGTGGTTGTACAAGTTTGCATTCCCTCCAACAGTGGAGGAGTGTTCCCCTTGCTCCACATCCTCTCCAACATAAGCTGTCTTCAGTGTTTTTGATCTTAGCCATGCTGACAGGTATACGATGATATCTCAGAGTCATTTTGATTTGCATTTCTCTGATGACTAAGGAGCAATTCCTTAAATGCCTTTCAGCCATTTGAGATTCTTTTGTTGAGAATTATCTGTTTAGCTCCGTACCCCCTTTTTTAATTGGATTGTTCAGTATTTTGATGTCTAGCTTTTTGAGTTCTTTATATATTTTGGAGATGAGCCCTCTGCCAAATGTGGGGTTGGTGAAGACCTTTTCCCATTCTGTAGGCTTTTGCTTGGTCTTATTGACCATGTCCTTTGCTCTACAAAAGCTTCTCAGTTTCAGGAGGTCACATTTATTAATTGCCACTCTCAGTGTCTATGCTACTGGTGTTATATTCAGGAAATGGTCTCCTGTGGCAATTTGTTCCAGACTACTTCCTACTTTCTCTTATTTCAAGTTCAGTGTAGCTGGATTTATGTTGAGGTCTTTGATCTACTTGGACTAGAGTTTTGTGCATGGTGACAGATATGGATCTATTTGCAATCTTCTGCAGGTTGACATCCAGTTATGCCAGCACCATTTGTTGAAGATGATTTCTTTTTTCCATGGTACAATTTTGGCTTCTTTTTTGAAAATCATATGTTCATAAGTGTGTGGATTAATGTCAGGGTCTTCAATTCAATTCCATTGGTCCACATATCAGTTTTTATGCCAGTACCAAGCTGTTTTATTACTATAGCTCTATAGTAGAGCTTGAGGTTGGGGATAATGATGCCTCCAGAGGTTGCTTTATTATACAGGATTCTTTTAGCTATCTTAGGTTTTTTTTGTTTTTCCATATAAAGTTAAGTATTTTTCTTTCCAAATCTGTGAAGAATTGTGTTGGGGTTTTGATGGGAAATGCTCTGAATCTGTATATTGCTTTTGGTAAGATTGCCATTTTTACTATGTTGATTCTACCTATCCATGAGCATGGGAGATCTTTCCATTTTCTGATATCTTCTTCAATTTCTTTCTTCAGAGACTTAAATTTCTTATCATACAGGTCTTTCACATGCTTAGTTAGAGTTACCTCAAGGTATTTTATATTATTTGTTGCTATTGTAAAGGGTGATGTTTCTCTGATTTCTTTCTCAGTCCCTTTTTCATTTTTATATAGGAGGGCTACTGATTCTTTTGAGTTAATCTTGTATCCTGACACTTTACTGAAGGAGATTATCAGCTGTAAGAGTTGCCTGGTAGAATTTTTGGGGTCACTTATATATACTATCATATCATCTGCAAATAGTGAAAGTTTGACTTCTTCCTTTTCAATTTGTATCCCCTTGATCTCCTTTTGTTTTCTTATTTCTCTAGCTAGAACTTCTAGTACTTTATTGAATAAGTATGGATAGAGTGGATAGCCTTGTCTTGTTCCTGATTTTAGTGGAATTGCTTTGAGTTTCTTTCTATTTAATTTGATGTTGGCTGTCGGCTTGCTGTAAATTGTTTTTATTATGTTTAGGTATGTTCCTTGTATTCCTGATCTCCTAGAACCTTTATCATGAAGGGGTGTTTGCTTTTGTCAGACTTTTTCAGCATCCAATGAGATGATCATGTGTTTTTTTTTCTTTCAGTTTGTTTATATGGTGTATTACATTGACAGATTTTTGTATGTTGAACCATCCTTGCATCCCTGGGATGAAGCCTACTTGGTCATGGTAGATAATTTTTTTGATGTGTTCCTGGATTCGGTTAGCCAGTATTTTATTGAATATTTTTGTATCAAGGTTCATGAGGGAGATTGGTCTGCAATTCTCTTTCTTTGCTGCATCTTTGTGTGGTTTGGGTACCAGGGTAACTGTAGCCTCATAAAAAGAATTTGGTAATGTTCCTTCTGCTTCTACAGTGTGGAACAATTTGAAGAGTAATGGTATTAGCTTTTCTTTGAAAATCTGGTATAATTCTGCAATGAAACCATTTGGTTCTGGGCATTTTTTGGTTGGGAGACTTTTAATGAATGTTTCTATATCCTCAGGGGTTATTGGTGTATTTAAATAATTTATATGGTCTTGATTTAACTTTGGTATGGGGTACCTATCCAGAAAATCATCCATTTCTTTCAGATTTTCCAATTTTGTGGAGTACAGGTTTTTGAAGTATGACCTGATGATTCTCTGGATTTCCTCATTGTCTGTTGTTATGTCCCCCTTTTCATTTCTGAATTTGTTAATTTGGATGTTCTCTCTCTGCTTTTTGGTTAATTTGGATAAGGGCTATTCTATCTTGTTGATTTTCTCAAAGAACCAACTCTTTGTTTCATTGATTCTTTGTATTGTTCTCTTTGTTTCTATTTTATTGATTTCAGCTCTCAATTTGATTATTTCCAGGTGTCTGTTTCTCTTGGGTGAGTTTGCTTCTTCTTATTCTAGAGCTTTCAGTTGTGCTGGTAAGTCACTAGTGTGAGATTTCTCCAACTTCTTTATGTGGGCATTTAGAGCTTTGAATTTTCCTCTTAGCACTGCTTTCACGGTGTCCCATAAGTTTGGGAATGTTGTACATTCATTTTCATTGAATTCTAGCAAATCTTTAATTTCTTTCTTTATTTCTTCCTTGACCCATTGGTTATTCAATTGGGCATTATTCACTTTCCATGTATGCTTTCTGTAATTTTTGTTGTTGTTGAAGTCTAACTTTAAGCCATGGTGGTCTGATAAGACACAGGAGGTTATTTCAATTTTTTGTATCTGTTGATATTTGCTTTGTGACCAAGCATGTGGTCAATTTTGGAGAAGGTTCCATGGGGTGCTGAAAAGAAGGTATGTTCTTTTGTGTTAGGGTGGAATATTCTGTAAATATCTATTAAGTCTATTTGATTCATAATGTCTGTTAGTTCCCTTATTTCTCTGTTAAGATTCTGTCTGTCAGACCTGTCCATTGGTGAGAGTGGAGTCTTGAAGTCTCCCACTACTAGTGTATGGGTTTTGATGTGCTAATTAAGCTTTAGTAATGTTTCTTTTATGAATGTTGGGGTCCTTGTATTTGGGGCATAAATATTCAGAATTGAGACTTCATTTTGTCGATTTTCCCTGTGATAAATATGTAGTGCCCTTCCCGATCTCTTTCAATTGATTTTAGTTTGAAGTCTATTTTGCTAGATATTAGGATAGCTGCACCAGCTTGCTTCTTGAATCCATTTGATTGGAATGTCTTTTCCCAGTCTTTTATTCTGAGGTGGTGTCTGTCTTTGAAGTTGAGGTGTGTTTTTTGTATGCAGCAAATGGATGGATCTTGTTTTTGTATCCATTCTCTTAGCCTGTGTCTTTTTATAGGTGAATTGAGACCATTGATATTGATGGATATTAATGACCAGTTATTGTTAATTCCTTTTATTTTTGGTGGTAGTGTTGTATGTTTCCCTTCTTTGGTATTTGATGGTATGGGACTATCTATTGCCTGTGTTTTCATGGTTGTATCTAACTTCCTTAGGTTGGGTTTTTCCTTCAAGTGCTTTCTGCAGGGCTGGATTTGTGGAGAGATATTGTTTAAATCTAGTTTTATCATGGAATATTTTGCTTCTCTATGTTGATTGAGAGTTTTGCTGGGCATAATAGTCTGGGTTGGCATCCATAGTCTCTTAGTATCTGCATAACGTCTGTCCAGGACATTCTAGCTTTTAGAGTCTTCATTGAGAAGGCAGGTGTTATTTTTATGGGTCTGCCTTTATATGTTACTTGTCCTTTTTCCTTGCAGCTCTTAATATTTTTTTCTTTATTCTGTATGTTTAGTGGTTTGATTATTATGTGGCGGGGGGAATTTTTTTTTTTTTTTTTGGATCCAGTCTATTTGGTGTTCTGTAACCTTCTTGTAATTTTATAGGTATTTTCTTCTTTAGGTTGGGATATTTTCTTCTATGATTTTGTTGAATATATTTTCTGTCCCTTTGAGTTGGTATTCTTCTCCTTCTTCTATCCCTATTATTCTTAGGTTTGGTCTTTTCATGGTGTCCCAAATTTCCTGGACATTTTGGGTCATGACTTTGTTGGTTTTAGTGTTTTTTCTTTGACTGATGAATCTATTTCTTCTACTGTTTCTGATGGAGCCATATTGGTCTTTATATTGTTGACTGTATTTTTGCGCTGGCGTCTACCCATCTCTTTCTCCACTTGGTGCAAGTGGTGTCTGTGCCTGTGGGAGCCTTTCTTGGTCTGATTGATACTCTCCATCCAGTGGGAACTCTTGGTCTAGTCGATGCTGATGGAATTTTTCTCTCAGGATTCAGCTCTTAGTCCAACTGGCACTAGTGGACTCTGTCTCAGGGAGTAGCTATACTCTTACCGTGTGGTAGATGTTGGTAGTCTGACCTGTGTGCAGGATGTCTGCCTGCCAATTGGCCTCTTAGTTCAGTTGGGTGCTGGCAGGCTCTATCTTAGGGAACAGTTGCAGTCTCAGAGGGTGGGTGGGATTTGGGAGAGGTGGGGCTTGGGTTACAGGGTCTGATGGGGGATGGGAGTAGTCTGACCTGTGTGCAGCAGGTCTGTCTGCCAACTGGCCTGAAACTGGAACTGCAATGGGTGGGGTTGTAGGGGTGTAGGGTTGTGTCCCTGGGCCTAAAGCCTAGGGGCTAGGGTGTTCAGGTATGAGGATAAAGACTCACCTCTTAGTCCAGTTGGGTGCTGGCAGGCTCTGTCTCAGGGAATAGTTGCAGTCTCGGAGGGTGTGTCCATTTTGTTTTATTTTCTCTTGTTTTTTCACTTTGCCTTAATTAATTAATTAATTATTCAATAATTGATTGTTTCCTGCACAATCACAGTTTCCCCTACCTCCCTCCTCTTCTCCCAGTTCCTCCACCCAATCTTCTTTCCCCACCACTCCTCCTCCTTTCTCTTCAGAAAATGGTAAGCCTTTTGTGTATATCAGGCAGACATGGAATATCAAGCTGCCATAAGACTAGGCACCTCTTCTCATATTAAGGCTGGAAGAAGCAACCCATTTTGAGGAAGGGGTACCAAAAGCAAGTAACAAAGTCAGAGACAGCCCTTGCTCCCACTGTTAGAAGCCTCACAAGAAGATCAAGCTACACAATTTTAACATATGTGCAGTGGACCTATGTCAGTTGCATGCAAGCTCTCCTGTTGGTGGTTCAGTCTCTGTGAGCACCTATGAGGCCGGGTTAGTTGATTCTATTGGTTTTCCTGTGGTGTCTTTTAATCTTCTGGCTTCTCCAACCCCCTTTTACACAGGAATCTCTGAGCTTGGCCTAATGTTAGACAGTAGGTCTCTGCATCTGTTTCCATCAGTTGCTGGATAAATCCTCTCTGATAGCAGTTGGACTTCATGTTTTCTGTTTCTGCTAATATTTATTCTCTGACATTGCACTTAATCTGGATGTTTATTTTAACATATAATAATTAAATCATATATTTACTCTTTAATTTACATCTAGAGTATTTCTATGACCAGATTTTGTAAAGAAAAATATGGTTTATACTCAAGCAATAAAACATCACTCCTTATTTTTTGTTAGTTTACTACTCAATTTGGTTAATGTACTTGTTTTAGTTTTTGTTTATACTTACAATTTATGTACTTTATGGTGCTTTTAAATTCTTTTTAGGCTTCCTTTGAACAGTTTCTCCCCCTTTGGGAATAAGAGATTGTTTATTATAGAGAGATTATGAATGACCATCACCCAAGAACATAGATTTAAGCTACCCCAAATTCCATGTTTCAACATGGAAGCAGTTTCATGAACTTCTATAGTTTTCAGAACAAAAAAATCATAAATATAAGCAATTTTAAAATACATGATAGGTACAGAAAAGAGGCAGTGACAGCAAGACAGAAGTTTCCTAGAAGCTCAGGATGTTGTGTGATGGCATTCTTAGCTTTTGGCTTGGAGAGCTTAGAGCTTGGTCTGCTAATTTACTAGATTCCAAAGGTTTCCACCTCTTAGTCATAAAGACTGTTTTCTTAGCTTCATGAAATAAAATAGATATTGTCATCTTCTTCCCTGTACAGAATAAATTTTTAAAATACAAAATTCTTCCTAAAAGAAATAGGGAAAAGTTTTATTAGCAATGTCTTCTTGTATGCAGTTCCAAAAGCACAGGTAAGAAAAGACAAAAGAGAAAAAATTCTACAAAATTGAGCTCAATGCCTTTCTGCACCTATAAAGAAACATCAATTGAAAAGACAACCTGCTGAATGAGAAAATATTTGAAAATTGGTGAGGGCACCATATCCAAAGTACATATGGAAATCTAGCAAGTTGTGGAGTGCTATTTACAATGCAAGAAGAGATGTCTAAGAAGAAGTCCAAACCACTAACACTTTTGCTATCTTTTCTATTTCCATAGCTGTGATTTAAAACAACCAATCTCTCTATCCAGCTTGGGTTCCTGGCCTTCCAGGCAGTTTATAGAATTGCTCTTGCGAATTTGGCGTAGAGTTAGACCAGTCATTGGTTGGCTGCTCTTACCCCAGTACATCTTTCAAGCAGCACAAATTGCAGGTTGAAGGTTTTGCAACTCAGTTGTCTTATTCCCACCACTGGAAGCCTTGCCTAGTTACAGAAGATGGCCATTTCAGACTCTGTTTTCCCCATAACTAGGAGTTTTTGCTAGGGTCAACCTCATAGATTCCAAGGAGTTTCCACTGCACTTGGTTTCCACATCATCACCCCAACTTTCCCAATTCCAGTCATTTCTCCCTATGCTTAAGATAGGCCCAAACATGAGTGATAAAAATAAAAGAAAAAGAAAAAAAGCAATGACATGATTCCTAATGATATTCTGCTATGCTCATAGATTTGTGTCTAGCCTAGTTGACAACAGAAAGAACTCATCCAACAACTGATAGGAGGGGAGTCAGCGATCCATAGCCAAACATTAGGCAGAACTAGGAGAACTCTGCAGAAGAGGTGGAGGAAGGATTGTAGAAGCTAGAGGAATCAAGGGTACCACAAGAAAACCCAAAGAATCAACTAAGCAGGGCTCATAGGGACTCACAGAGACTGAACTGCCAATCATGGAGCCTTCATGGACCTGCACTATGTCCTTTACATACATGCTATGGCTGTTTAGCTTGGAGTGTTTGTAGGAATCATAACAGTGGGAGGTAGGTTTTCTCCAACTCTTTTACCAGCTCTTAGAATCCTCTGCCTTTTACTGGGTTGCCTCTTCTAGCCTTGATATGAGGGTTTGTGAATAGTCTTACTGTATCTTGTTGTGCTGTGTTTAATTGATATCCCTGGGAGGCCTACTCTTCTCTGAAGGGAAACAGAGGAGGAATGGATGGGGGGCGAGGTTTAGGCAGTATTGGGAGGGACTAGAATGAATGGAGGGAGGGGAAATAGCAGTAGAGATGTATTGTTGAGAGAAGAAAAAAATCAAGTTTCTGTTTTTCTGATGACTGCCCAAGAAAATGAATATAGGTAGAAAGTCAAACAAAATATATTAGTAGAAGACAACCATAGTCATATTTCCATATGAAAACAACATGATAATATATATGTAAAATCCATGTAAAACACAGAAGGGTTTTAGAAACATCACAACAATTAACAAGACAATATAAATTAAATTAATTCCATATAGTCAATTAGTTCAAATACAGTGTCACTTATAATTGCATGAAAAGAATGAAATACTAAGGAGTAAATTTGAAAACCACATATGTAAAACTAGGACTCTGAAAACTATAAGAAAGATCATTGAAACAATTATTTTTGTGGCCAAATATAAAGAGAAATACATTCACTGTTGCTAGATTATAATACTTGATTGATTGGTCCTATGATAAAACTTTTTACTTATTCTTGGAGGTTTTCATACAAAATATTTTAATCATATTATTTCCCCTCCTGACCTACTGCCGAATCTCTTACTTCCCTAACCTTCCAACTTTGTGATATTTCTGTCTCTTCAGAAAACTAAAACCAACAAACAAGTAAAAATACTAAGTCCATTTTGTGTTTGCCAACTAACTACTCATGGGTATCTTAACCTGGAGTGTGGTTACTATATCCAGAATCACTACAATTAACAAAACCAAGTTTCTTTCTCCCAATACATATCTACTGCAAATACCTTCTTGTCTATGAGTAGGACTTTTTGTCTACTTCCTTTTCTATGAGGGAATTTTTAATGTGATATGTGTTATGCTGAACACAATCACATAGTAACAAAAGAGTGATGTGATACAAATTAAAGTGGATAAGTTTATAGCAATGTGTCAAAGTAAAGGAAAAAAGAGAATAGGTCTAACACAATTGCAGTGAATGACCTTAATTTGCAGTTGGAACAAGTCATTGATACAGACATGAGAGGTAAGGAACTGGAAGCAGAGATTACAGGAAGGAGCTTGTAAACATTCTATTAAGGGTGCTCCAACTTTCTTGTTGAAATAATAAACCAGGTTATCAGCTATGAATGAATGAAATAAATATCTAAAATATACCTTTAATATTCACTTTTCTGTTATACATACTTTGCCTTTAGAGGTTGTCCTAATCCAAAGGCAAACATTCTGTAATATTTTCCAATACATTTTTCTTTCTTTTTATGAAAATGAGTGAATTGTGGCTGCATGTACGTGTTTTTTCATAGGTTCACACATGCATAGGTGCACATGTGTGTGGGTGCAGTTGCATGTATATGAATATATATGTATGAACAAGCTTGATATTGTGAGTCTTCCACACTTTTCCACCTTCTCTTTTTGATGCAAAATCTCTCAATCAAATCTTCTTTACTGCCAATATGGCTAGTCTCTGGAGCTAGCTTCCTTGGAAGTATCCCTTTCTCTGTGTTGCTTTTCACTCTGTATTTCCAGGCAGGATACAACACCTTCCCAAGATTTATATTTACATAGATTTTGTGGATCGAAACTTTGGTCCTCTTGTTTGCACAACAAACACTTCTAATTCTAAGCCATCTCTTCATGCCCTATTAGCAGTTTTATGGTTGCACATTTTGCACTTATACTGTGAATTGATTCTGACTTAATGCTTTTATAAGATGAAAGGCGTGAATCAATTTCTTTTTTATTTTGGTTTTGTCTGTGTACTTTTAACCGTTCCATTGCTATTTATTGAAAAGTCTATGTTTTCTTCATAGATCTTACACCTTAGTAAAAAAATAAAAATCACTTCAGTGTATTTTTGTACTGACTAGTTCCTGCATTGTCTTCTATTGACCTATATATTTATTATTTTGCTAATAGTACACTGCCATGAATAGTGGTACTTTCCATAAATGCTGAGATTATGTCAAATTAATCCTCCAAATTGTTTTTCCCTTTAAAAAATGGTTAAAACTTTTATCTTGCTATATAAACTATACATCTGTTTTAATTATATACAACAACAACAAAAACCTATCTGGAAATTTGGTGGAGATTACATCTGAGAATTTTGTAGAAAATTTATATAGACAATTTTGAATTTAGATATCAATTTGGGGGCATTGATATCATAATAATAATCACTTTTCCTAGCAGTGAACATGATATGTCTCAGTTCATTTATATACACTTCAATTTATTTCATTAAGATTTTATTTCCATCATGCAGATGCCACACACACTTTGTTAGTTTTAAATAGTCCAATATGTCTGTGAGTATAGACAGCTTTATTTCATTCTTTTGAATTTCTGTTCCTTTTGGGGTTTTTTTTGTGCTTTATTGCCATAGCTAGATTTTATAGTACTACACTGAATAGTTATCAAAGTGGTCAACTACATTGTAGTTCCAATTTTAGGGAGAAATTATTCAGAATTCCATATAAAAATACAATTTCAGCTATTTATTTTCTAATTGTTCATGTCAACTTGAAAAAGTGCTTTTGTATCTCATATGCTTATGAAAATGTTCTACAAACATCACTTTTGATCAAATTGATGATGTTAAGTATTCTATGTGCTTACTTATTTTCTATTTGTTCTGTCAATTTCTATGTAATATAGGATCTATCTTTGTGGATATATTTATTACTTCTTGTATATATAACTGGTTTTGTTTCTTGAAGCTCTATTAATAGAAGTATATTCTAGTTATGTTTTTTATCAACCTGACAGAATTCATCATCTTCTTGGAAGAAGGACCTCAATTGAGAAAATGCCTCTGAAAGATTGGCCTACAAAGAAGCCTGGCTGTGGGACAGTTTCTCAATTAATGATTGAAGTCAGAGGGCCCAGCTCACTGTTGTTGATATTACCCATGAACAGGTGGTCCTTAGTGGTATAAGGAAGTATACTTAGCAAGCTTTGGGGAGCAAGCCAGAAAGCAGCATGCCACCATGGCTTCTCCTTCAGTTACTGACTTGAGTTCCTTCCTTGGATTATCTAAATTGACTATGACCAAATATACCCTTTCTATCCCAAGTTGCTTTTTGTCTTGGTTTCATCACAGCAATAGAAATTAGATTACAGTGACTCACATATATACATAGAATTGATATATTGTTTTTCAGAAATGATTTTTTTAGCAATGAGTTACTTGTAAATTGATCACATTTCTTGATCAGAAGTCAACTTTTTACTGGTATAGTGACATTATTTCTACTTTGTTATTATTGATTGGTACATTATGATTATTGAATTGATGTCTACAGACATTTGATAATGTTCACAGAATCTCATAAAAAGAGTTTTAGCATGTATTATATATTTTTGCAAATATTTATTCTATAGTTTGTAATGCTGTTAATTATCTAATCCACTGTAATTTCAAAAAATTAATATTATGTAAATAAATTATCTATAAAAATATAATATGAGGCTGTAGATATAGATAAAAGGTTAAGGACCTATATTACCTTGCAGAGGATCCAAGTTTGAGTCCCAGATCACAAATTGGGTAGGGTTAAAAAGCTTATAATTCTAGCTCCAGCCTATGTGATGCTCTCATCTGGATGTTGAGGACACTTGGGCTCACATGTACACATGCCAAGACACAGATATAGACATATATACTGATTAACTGAAAATTAAATTATTACCATATTTCATTATGATGACTATATTTTATAATTTCTATTTCAATAAGCCACAACTGTGGATTAATCTAATTTATTCTTAGCTAACCAGTTGGTTTACTAAAAGTGGTTTTGCTTACATTTCTGAAGCTTCTCTCAATTTATTTCATTTGTATATGCTTTCACATGTTAGTTAACAGTCAGACTTCAACTATGAATTAATAACCCTGCTTCTCTTCATGTTAAAAAATATACCACTGGAAGCTGATGAGGTGGGTTAGTGGTTAAGGGAGTTTGCTCTTCTTCCATTAGAACCGAGTTCATTTTCCACCACCCATATCAGGCAGCCTATAATCGCCTGTAACTTCAGCTCCAAGTGATCCTACTCCCTCTTCTGGCCTCTGTAGCCACATACACACACACACACACACACACACACAGTAGATCTGCCTAGTTTCAGATCTACTGACCATACCTACCTTTGCAAGGCAAGTCTCTTCTTTCTTTCTTCTTTTTTCCCACCCTCTCTGTCCCACCTGTGGCCAGCTACATACCACAAGCTTAGTTTTAGACCTGCAGGTTTGTTCAAGAACCATATTTTCCCTGATAAGTCTCTACTTTTCGCTGTCTCATCTTTCACTCCACCTGTTGATATCTCCACACACACACACACACATGAGCCTAGCTCAAGACCTGTGGCAGCAAGCCATCTTTGCCTGTTCCAATTCAAAAGTTCATTCACAAGCTTTCCCTGGCTTAGCTCCAGTCACAAGAATCCTGTACAGGCCAATCTAAGTTATGCCAGATACTTATACCAGACATACAACAAAAGAAAGAAATACACAAATGTAAGTCAAGTAGTAAAATATAAACACACACACACACACACACACACACACACACACACAAAAAAAAAAAAAAAAAAAAAAAAAAACATGAATTTCCAAGACAGTGTGACTTCCATCAAAGCCACTGGTTCTGTGAAAGTTGTCTAAAAAGAACTACTGAGATGAACCTCAGGACACAAACTTTAAAACAATGATCATAAACTTTATCAAAGTGTTAAAGCCTTTAAAGAAGACATAAACAAACACACTACACTGAACTCTATAGGATTACAGTAAATGCTTGAGTGATGTCTGAGAAAATACACATATATGGATTACTGATATGAAAAATATAATTCAGGATTTTGAAAACTTAATTCATTGAAGAAAGAACAATCTGAATTGAAGATAGACTTGAAAAACTCAATATCGCAATTCAAGAACTCAGAGGAAAGTCTTACAAGTGGAATTTACCAAGTAGAAGAGAGAGTATCAGGAATTGAAGATAAAGTAGAGGATCTAGATAAACAAGCAAATAACATGAAGAACTTTAAAAAGCACAGTAAAGAAACATGCAGGAAATTTCAGACACCAAGGAATAGAACCTTAAATTACTAGTGTATATGAGAAAAAAGGAACCCAAGTCTATGGCAAACTGGTTCTCTAACCAGATTACAGAAGAAAACTTTCTGAAACTAAAGAAATACTATTCATATAGAGAAATATGATCCAACCTAACAAGGTAAGACTAGAAAACAAACTCCACAAGGCATATCATAGTTAAAACACTAAACTTGTGGAACAAAAAATAGTTGATTACTGCAAAAGAAAAAAGACACAAGTCATGTATCTAGAAGAAGCCATAGTAACAACATCTGATTTCTCAATGGAAACTCTAAAAGACAGATGATAAGACTAGAGCAATGCATTCCAAATTCTTAAAAACCACAACTACCAACCTAGACTATTGTACCCATCATAATTATCTATCACAGTACAAAGAAAAAGAAAATCTTTCCATTATCCAAATACATAACCTAAAAATTTCACATCTAAAACCAAACAACAGCAACACAAATTAAACAAAATACTGGAAGCAATATTTTGAACTGATGACAAGAACCAGCAGTTAAGACAATCTAGAAAAAAATGAAATTATAAATGAAAACAAACCACAATTAAGAACACATACTAGTAAAAACTTTGAAACAACTGCAATCCATATATATTTCAATAATATGTCTTAATAATGGCCACAACTTTCTAAAAAAAAGACACAGACTAACTGAATGGATTCAGAAACAAAAATCCATCTTTCTCTTTTCTACAAGAAACCCATCTTAGTTTTAGAGATAGGTACCACATTAGGGTGAAAGGAGGGAAAAAGTGCTCCAAGAAATTAGCAGGAAACAATCAGGTATTTACATCCTAATATATGACAAAATTGAATTTAAACAAAAACTCTTCAAAAGAATGCCACATCATTCTAATCAATGGATTAAATTCTCAAGAAAAATATGACAACAATATTAAATTTTAGGTACCAAATTCTGGGGCACCCAATTTTATCAAAAGCATGAAATTGAATTAATGTCGATATTAAAATAAATCCAATAATTATATGTGATTTCCTATCCTACTTTCTCCAATAGATAGGTCATTTGCACAAAACATTAGCAAAGAAATCACAGAATTAAGTGATATCTTACATAAAAAGAAACTAACAGATATTTACAGAATATTCCACTCGAATGCCAAATAAAATACATTGTACTTAACATGTGGAAGATTCTCTAATGTAGACCACAGGCTGGAACACACACATACACACAAAAAAAAAAAAAGAAAAAGAAATACAGAAAGAATTGAAATAATTACACACGTCCGATTTGACCATTGTATAATTGAGGTAATGTAGAACCAGAAAGACAACAACATATGTTCTCTCTCTTCTGATGTTCCTAGCTCCAAATCTTCAGATGTGCACATATAAAATGGAGTAACGACAGAAGTCAGAGAAGTCTAAAAGGACCAAACTAAGGGAGACAAAAAGGCTAATAGCAGGATACAGGTGATAAGGGTGAAATGGGAATATTGGGAGGGGGCTTCCACTGGAAAGAGGACAGAGAGTTCAATACAGAGAGAAGAGGGAGGTGGAACAAATACCATTACAGTTGTCTTGTAAAGCTTCAAGAAATATTATTATATATTTATCTAAATTTATACATATTACATATGGTGTTCCATCACTCGGAATGATGAAAATCCCCATGAGAACCACTAACTAACAAAATTCAGCACCTGGCACAAGAAATCTTCTTTGGAGTGGTTCATCTGGTTAGTCCATACAACTCTCAAAATAATGTAGGCTGTTGCTGTGCCCCTGAATACATCTCAGATAGTCAAGGTAAGCCCCAATTGTTGAAAATAACACACACTTATGAGACAGGATGCAAATCATTTGAGCAAGTTCTAAACTGAATGTTTCTTTCTTGAGGAGGAAATTAATAATCATACATAGCTGTAACACCTATGAACCACAGTGATACCAGTACAGTAATGTGTCCATATAGATACAATAGTGATACTTATATGCTGGTGTTAACCAAATGTTGGATATGTGGACCTAAGTCTCACTCAAAAGGACAGAAATTGAGGTCGACCATCCACCCTTGGACCTTCCCCACTTTCTTGGTTCCCTTGGACCGATAACCCCTGCTCAACCATAGGCCATGCCTGCCAGTAAACCAGATAGGCCACCTGTTCTCTACCCTAGGATTTTCCCCACTCACTAACTTCCAACAGACACAATAATCAGTTGTACCTCCCACACTCGTTGCTCTGTCACTTCCTCCAACCACAGCAAACACACCCTTCCCAAATATAGGCCACATCTGCCAGAAGACCAGCTAGGCTGTATACCAGTGGACCTCCTCCACTCTTTTGGTGCCCTCCTCTGACACTTTCAGCAATCTCCCCCTTCCTTATTGCCATATCACAGCCTCCAACTCAGGCAGAGCCTCCCTGATAGACCAGAGGCCACATGGGTTGCCAGAACTTCAGTCTCCAACTCGGGTGCAGACAACCTGAGACAAGAGACCACACAAAGCAACAGAAGTCCAGCCTCTACATCAGATGGAGAGCCCCTGCTCAACCACGGGACACACAAGCCAAAAGGCAATAGAGGAAACAGAAACCAAGAGGGGGAAAAAACACCTATCCATTAAAGCAAAGCCAGACATTGGCACCCAAGATGTATGGTCACCCCCCAAGACAGATGTCTAAATGCCAGCATAAGAACAAAATAAACAACAGCCATGGCAATATATCATCAAAGCCCAGCCATCCTACCACAGCAAGCCTCAAATATTTTTACATAGCTGAAGCACAAGAAAAAGTCCTTAAAACCAACTTTATGAAGATAATAGAGGTCCTTAAAGAAGAAGTGAATAAATCTCTTAAGGAAATTGAGTAAACAACAAGAAATTGGAGAAAATGAGTAAACCCCTTTAAGAAATCCAAGAAAAACAAAACAAAACAAAACAAAAACAAACAGTTGAAGAAAAGTGTTCAAGATGTGAAAATGAAAATAGAATCAATAAAGAAACAAGCTAAGGGAATTCTGGAAATGGAAAATCTAGACAGGTGAAAATGAACTACAGACACAAGGATCACCAACAGAATATAGGAGATGGAAGAAAGGGAAGCATATAGAAGATCAAATAGTTTAGAACAGAAAAGAATATCTGCTCTCAAGTTAATAATCAAAACACTAAGCATACATAATGAGAAAAGAACAGTGAAAGCTCCATGGGGAAAAGAACAAATAAGATATAAAGGTAGATTTATTAAACTTACACCTAACTTCTCAATGGAGTTTCTAAAAGCCTGAAGGCCTGGACAAATGTCCTGCAGACTCTAAGATAACACTGATGCCATCCCACACTAATATATTCAGCAAAACTTTCAATAACCATTGAAGTCAAGTTTAAACAATATTTATCTACAAATCCAGCCCTACAGAATATACTAGACAGAAAACTCCATCCCAAGACAGTTAACTACAACCATGAAAACACAGGAAATAAATAAATAAATGATCTCACAAGAGCAAAACAAAGAGAAGGGACGAACAAACACAGACACAGACACAGACACAGACAGACAGACACACACACACACACACACACACACACACACACACACTGCCACCACCACTGCCACTACCATCATCACCACCAAAAACAATACCAGCAATAAAGTAACAGGACTTAACCATCAATGGTCATAGGTATGGATATCTGTCAATATCAATGGACTCAATTCCCCAATAAAAAGTCATAGACTAACAGAACAGATGAGAAAACAGTATTCATCCATCTGGTGCATACAAAAAGCACATCTTATCATAAAAGTATACATTTCCTGTGAGCAAAATGTTGAAAAAAGATTTTCCAAGCAAATGGGCCTAAAAATCAGGCAGGTAAAGCTATTCTAACATCTAACAAATTAGACTTTAAACCAAAATTAATCAAAAGATCTGTTTTATTTCACCTCTCCAGTGAGATCCATAGTTGCCTTAGAGCACTACTTGTTACTTAGCCTTTTTGTGTCTGTGGATTGTAGTGTGATTATACTTTATTTAACAGCGAATATTCACTTATAAGTAAATGCGTACCATATTTGTGTTTATGGGCCTAGATTGACTTACTCAGAATAATCTATTTCCAGTTCCATCCATTTGCCTGCAAATTTCATCATGTCATTTTATCTAACACCTGAGTAATATACCATTGTGTAAATGTACATTTTCTCTATCCATTCTTTGGTTCAAAGATAGCTAGATAGTTTCCAGTTTCTCGTGATTATAAATAAAGCATATATGAACATAGTTGTAAATTTCCTGGAACCATATGAGTGTGACCCTAGTGAGGACTCCTAGTAATGGAGGATATGGAGCCTGAACTGGCCATCTTCTGTAACAAGTCAAGGTTTCCATTGATGGGACTGGTATGTCAACCCATCCACAAAATCTTGGACCCACAATCTGTTCTTCCAGCAAGATGTGCTTGGACAATGGTGGCTCAGAGCTTGAGGGAGTGGTCAACCAATGTCTAGTCTAACTTAAGTCCCAAGACATGAGAAAGATCCCAGGCCTGACACTGCCTGGATGGCCAGGCATGAGAAGCTGGGTAGCCCAGAGGCCTAGGGTAGAACCAAACATGACTGACAAAAAAAGTTAATCAAATTGCTCCTAATGATATTCTCCTATACTCTTATTATCAGTTCCTAACCCAATCATCATCAGAGAGGCTTCCTTCCTCCAGCAGCTGATGAGAGCAGATACAGAGACTCACAATCAAATATTAGATGGAGGTCAGGGAACCATTTGGAGGAGAGTGAAGAAGGATTGTAGGAGCTAGAGGATTCAGGAGTTGAGGATATCACAAGAACACAGATCAGAGAATCGAAAAGGAGGCCTCCTATGAGCTCACAGAAACTGAAACAGCAATCATGGAGCCTGCATGGATTTGCACGAGGTCCTTTGCAAATATGTTTGGTTGTTTAGCTTGGGGCTTTTATGGGACTCATAACACTGTGCCTAGTCTTATTGCAACTAGGTATGGCATGTTTGTCTGATATCCCTGGGAGGCCTGCTCTCTTCTGAAGGTAATTGGAGGAGCAGTAGATTTGGGGTAAAGGTTGTTACTTTTTCTGCTCCACCAAGCAAGGTTCTTCTGTTCAGCTCCCCCTTGCTCAGCCCCCAAAGGAAACTTCTCAGCAAGGTTCTTCTGTTTAGCTCCGCTTTGCTTAGCCACCCCACCCCCAAGGGAACATCTCCGCAAGGTTTTTTTCTCTCAGTCAGTCCACTAAGGGATGTCTTAGCAAGGTTCTTCTCTGCTCCAGCACATGGATCTTCACACCCAAAACTCTTTTGAGAAAGAGATTTCTTTGGGAAGGAGGAGTCCAGGAGAGCGGCTGATTCTAGTAGGATGGGAAAGAACAGCCACAACTGACCAGGCAGGGTGGTTTGTATAGGACCTCTTGGGGGCAGAGTTTCTCCAAAGAGAAGATTTTCTGTCCAGAGATTGGTTAGTTTCTTTTCTGCTCAGGGATTGATCAGTTTTATGGGCTAGGTACAGAGATAGCCCTGATTTCAGAGCCAAACTATGTTTCTTTCACTAGCCTTTCTTAGCTTTTTGACTCTCATTCTAAGGCCAGGGCATATTTCTTTCACTGGCTCTGATTCTAGGGAAAAAGTGTGTTTCTTTGGTACTGGTTTCAGAGTCAGGGCATGTTTCTTTGGTTATGGGTTTGTGAATGAAGTGTGTCTTTCTCTGGCTCAGGTCCCAGATCCAGGGTGTGTTTCTTTCCCTGGTTCTGAGCTCCAATGTCAGGGTGGGTTTCTTTAGCCAGCCCCCTTTTCCTACATTTACACAATGGATGTGGTGATATTTTATTTGTGCATTAATAAAATAAAGCTTGCCTGGTGATCAGAGGAAAGTCAGTCACTATAGTAAACACAAAAGTCAGGCAGCACACACCCTTAATTCCTTAGCAGACAAGGTCTCTGTGTGTTCAAGGCCACACTAGGGAACAGTGCCAAGCATGGGGACACATGCCTTTAATCCTAGTACCAACCATAGAGACCTGGAGGTCTGTACAGACAGAAAGTTACAGAGCTGTATAGGAAAAGGAAGTGAGATAGCTGGGCTGAGAGTCAATGGGAGGGCAGAATAGCAAGGCATATAAAGCCTGGGTAGACAGGAAGTCAGGCGCATTTGGAAGCTGAAGAGTTGGTGAGGTAAGGTTGGCTGATGGCTTTCCTTATTTCCCTGACCTAAGGCTTTCACCCCTATACTTGGCTCCTTTCATCCTGAGTGAGCTAACCTAGACCTAGAAAGACAAACATGCTATGTACTCACTCATAAGTGGATATTAGCTGTAAAGTAAAGCATAACCAGGCTACAATCCACAGCCCCAGAAAATTTAGGTAACAAGAAAGGCTCAAAGAGAGATGCATGGATTTCCCTGGGAAGGAGAAATAGAAGAGATCTCCTGGGTAAACTAGGTGGGGGTGTGGAGATATGGGAACATAAGAGATCAGGTTGGGAAGGATGGACAGGGAGAAAAATGAAAGAGACATCTTGATAGGGGAGAGCCATTTTGGGATTAGGAGGAAAGTTGGTACCAGGGCAACTCCCATGAACCCACAAGGATGACCCCCAGCTAAGACACCTAGCAATAGTGGAGAGGGTGCCTGAATTGGCCATCTCCTGTAATTAGATGGTGACTCCCCTAATTGTCATCATAGAACCTTCATCCAGTAACTGATGGAGCAGATGCAAAGATCTACAGTCAGGCATTGGACCAAGCTCCAGGAGTCCTGTTGAAGAGAAAGAGGATGGATTGTACAAGTCAAGGGTGTCAAGGTTATGACAGGGGAACCCACAGATACAGCTGACCTGAGCTCGTGGGAGCTCAGCAGCTCTGGACTGACAACTAGCGAACCAGCATGATACCAACTTAGGTCCTCTGCATGTGTCTCACAGTTGTGTAGCTTGGTCTGATTATGGGGCTCCAAGCAGTGTCCCTGGTGCTTATCTGGCTTTTAGAAAGCCAATCCCTATGCTGGGTTGCCTCGCTTAAAATTGATGCTGGGCAGCAGGATCTTGGTCTGCCTCAAATTTATATGCCATGTTTTGTAGACTCCCATGGGAGGCCTGCCCCTTTCTGAACAGAAAGAAACAGAGGAAGAATGGATTGGGGTGGATAGAACGGAGGTGGGGGGAAGGGAACAAATAAAGAGTGAAAAAAGCCTGCATAACTAAGACCTGAACAATGACAATATCAGGAGACATGCTTATGTGAAATGAGGAAATTCCAAGGAGTTCATTTCCAGGAAAGTAACTACAGATAAATAAAGACTACTGAGGGAGGAAGAATTTGCCTGTCCCTGGGATGAGCAAAAAATGGGCTATTCAGTACAAACTGGGAATCGCTGAAGCAATTTACATGCAAACAAATAAAATGAATTCATCAGGTTGTATATATATATATATATATATATATATATATATATATATATATATATTACACAGATATATGTGTGTAAGATAAATTACTAAAAGGTTTTATTAATAAAAACCCCGAGTGTAGTGGGTAGCCATTCCAGGTTTGATCTGGAAGTTCCAACCCCCATTAAGGTTTTGGTAACTGTCATGCCTACAAAGTAGGGCGAAGAGAGGACCCTGAAGACCCGAGACCCAGATGCGCTGGCTCCCTTGGTTCCTGGACCCTGGACGCTGGAGGTAGATGCAGCAGAGTTCTCCAGAGAACACCGCCGGACTACGCTACGCCATTCCCAGACCCTGTAACCTATTTATCCCTTCGTTTGTAAGTTATGCCACTAAATAAACCTCCCTTTTAACTACTTGGAGTGGCCTTAATAATTTCACCAATATCTGGCACCCAATGTGGGGCAAATACCAAAGGCCTGGGTGGCTCCCGCCCTCAGCTTCCTCCCCAGCTGGCGGGCACTTGAAGCTGCAGGTTACTGCCTGCAGAGTTCCGTAAAACCAAAAAAAAAAAACCTACATGGTTCCATTCCTGAAAAGGAGCTTATCCGGTCTCAGTTCCACGGCAAGTTTAACACCCAGACCAGCGAAACCACTGTGAATGGGGCGTTCCGCCTCCTCCCTGAGTGCCAGCTCCCTGCCCTAGCCCAGGCTAGCCTCGAACTCATGATCCCCCTGCCTCTGCCTCCTTCAACAAATCTTACTGGTGTGCGCCACCAATTGGAATGGATAGGTATAAGATATTATGGTAGATTATTGTATATACTAGTAAACAAATTTAATAAAATAAAAGTCTTAGATAATTTGCACTGTAATTTGTACTGTTACGGATCCTTATATGTTGATACAAATGTAAACTATTTTTATATTCCTGTTTAAGATAATTTGTATATTGATACAAATACAGAACTGTATTTGTTATAATGTACATATATTTCTACTCTTATTTGAAATATTTGTATATTGATACAAATGTAAATTTATATCTGTCATACTGTATGTATGTTCTACTTCTGTTTAGGATATTCTGTATATTGATATAATTTTAAGATTATTGTCATATTGCATATCGCACTATACATTCCTACCTCTGTTATAAATATCTTGTGTATTATCACAATTTTGAAGTCATCGTCCTTTACCGTACATTTGCTTACAGATTGTTTATCTTGTTTACATGAAGCCTTAGTCCTTAGGTTATTTTGGTAGATAAGACTTATAGATTTATAGTCACCAATGCTTGTTATTTCTATAGTTATGTTAGTTAGGTTGTCCAGATTTACAGATACATAGGTCAGATGGACAGGTAATCTTCAAACACTTCATAGACCTAGAGGCTATGACATTTAAATAACTTAGAATTCTGTTGATGTGAGACACGATTGCTCCTGGCAGCACCAATTTGATCCTGAGAGAATGTTGGGCTTCTAAGACATTTCCATTTGGAAGTTTGTATTCTTGGCACAAAATGGCTTATTGAGCAAAGAACTGTCCTTACCTCAACTGCTGACAATATGAGTACTGTCCTTCTGGACAAGCGGGACACAAGGAAAAGTGATTTCTGAACTCTGCCAAGACAGGGTAAGATGGTCTTTCAGAATTCCTGCTTCTGAAAATGGTCTGTCAGATACTTTAGTCCTGTAGCCAATTTGAATGCACTAACAATGCTGAGAAACATTAGGTAACTGTCCAGGCTGCCAGATGTCTCTGTCTACTGTCGCAAGATTCCATCTTCCATTTCTCAGGTACCATTATATTCCTTCTCAGGTCTTTGATGGGATTGAAGACTAGCAGTTATAGTTACAACTTAGTGTGTGTGTATTATATATATATATATAATCTTAAATAGAACATATTAAGTATTAGATTCAGGTTCTTTAGGATATGACACCTTTTGGAATGATCTTTGTAACATGCCATTTACCTACACTCTAGACTTCTCTGGGTTTTAGTATGTGTTTCTTGCTTGATGTTGTTCACACTGGTTGTAGTTACATCCTGTCTAGGTCATTATCCCTCATTATTCCTGGACAATATTTGATAACCATTCCTTTGTATATAGTCTTGTATTAGGTTAGAACCTTCTTATTTAGACAAAAGGGGGAAATATAGTGGGTAACCATTCCAGCTTTGATCTGGAAGTTCCAACCCCCATTGAGGCTTCAGTAACTGTCACACCTACAAGGTGGGGCGAAGAGAGGACCCTGAAGACCCGAGATCTGGATGTGCTGGCTCACTTGGTTCTTGGACCCTGGATGCTGGAGGTAGACGGAGCAGAGTTCTCCAGAGAACACCGCCAGACTGCACTATGCCTTTCCCAGACCCTGCAACCTATCTATCCCTTTGTTTGTAAGTTATGCCACTAAATAAACCTCCCTTTTAACTGCATGGAGTGGCCTTAATAATTTCACCAATACCAGAGCCAGATACTGGGGTTAAAACTGAGAGATCAGAGGAATAGGACAAGCCACAGCCAACCTTACCTCACCAACACCTCAGTCTTCAAAGAGACCTGCTTCCTGTATACCTATGCCTATATGCCTTTCTGTCCCACCCTGCAATCTCACTTCTTCTCTCTGCCCTGTTACATCACTTCCTCTTCTTGCCCAACTCTGACACTTTCTGTCTGTCTATACAGACCTCCAGACCTTTATGGTCAACTAGTGTTGGAATTCAAGGCATGTGCCAACATGCCTGGCTCTGTTCCCCATTGGCCTTGAACACACAGAGATCTAGATGAATCTCTGCCTCCAGAATGCTAGGATTAATAGCATGTGCTATCACGGCCTGACTTCTATGTTTACTATAGTGGCTGGCTTTTTCCTATGATCCTCAGATAAGTTTATTAGGGTGCACAATACTTTGGGAGACACAATATATCACCACATATGTGTATATCTGACAATAATATTCAAAGAAAAAGGATATCAATTTGAAAGGTGGGTATGGGAGGAGTTTGAAGGAGGAAGACATGATAGGAGCAAAAATAAGGAAACTAAAGATGTAAGTAATATAAATATATTTAAATTTAGAATGTTATTAAAAAGATAAATCTTAAAAGAATAGTGTTGGTAATTGTGGCTCATGCCTTTGACCCTAGTACTCAGTAGGCAAAGGAACACAGTTCTACATAAAATGTTATATGAGTAACCATCTACTTTTAGTTGAGATTTAAGGTTCATTCTATGAGAAAAAACCTATATACATGACACTGCTAAAGTGGCCCAAATCATGAGACTAGATCGCTCATAGGCCTTAGGGGGAAACCTGTAGCTGAAAGTTTTCCTGTGTCCCACCCAGTCTGCAGCTGCTCAGACTCAAGTAAATACACAGAGGTTTAAATTAATTAAAACTGCATGGCTATTAGCTCAGGCTTACTACTGACTAGCACTTACACTTAAATTCAGCCTATTTCTGTTAATCTATATATCACCATGTTTTCCATGGCTTTACCTATGTGCCATTACCTGCTGCTCCCTGTACAGTGGGCTGGCATCTCCTCACTCAGACTTCCTATCCCCAGAATGCTCTCTGTCTGCTTATCCTGCCTATACTTTCTGCCTGGCTACTGGCCAATCAGTATTTTATTAAACCAGTTCACAAAAGCATTATTCCACAGCATTTCCTCTTTTCTGTTTAATTAAAAAGGAAAATTTTAACTTTAACATAGTAAATTTATATATAACAAAACAGTTATCAAGCAAGAATTACAGTTACAATATTTAGTCTATTTATATTTGGCAAATTCAAAGAAAATATTTTCTTTATCCTATATTTATGAGTCTAATGTTTCATACTTATCTTTTATCATAACTAAGGAAAATTATAACTATCTTGGATATAATATTACCTAAGTAAATAGGAAGAACATTGTAAGCAACTTCCAAAACTCTGGAAATGACAGAAACAGCTGCCTGCCTGGACAGTCATCTAAAATTCCCTTGGATGTATCCATCTTCAGCCCATAGGTCTAGTCTCTCAGTCATTTTTTTCTCTGTGTCCTGTAGAATGTCTGGCAGTTTCTTCTGTGAAGCAGGAACCTGAAGGACCATCTCTCCTTGCAAAATTCAGTGGTCACCTTTCTATGGGTCCTGCATGTCCAGTCGATACAACATTTTGCCAAGTAGTCTAGGGAAGAGCAGTTTCTTGCCCAAAGGGTTATTTTTGTCAAGAGAAGATAAACTCCATATGGAGTGCCTTTGATGTCCACCTTTCTCTTTGAAGTAAATTGGTACTTCCAGAAGCAAATGTGTCTCACTGTCCAGAAAATCTAAGTTTTTAAATCATTTTAAATGCCATATTCTGTAGGTCTTTGAAGTGTTTGACAATATCTATCTAGTTGAAATATATCAATGTATACCTAGAAAACTTAACTAATATGACTGTAAGTTTGATTATTATAGGTGACTAATTATTAATCTGTATTTCTCAACTATACACTACAATTTCAAATGAGTTGCTCAAACAAAATACTTTAAATAAGAGTAGAAATATGCATACAGTATAACAAAATTAACTTTAAATTTGTATCAATAAACTAAAATCCATAGCACTATAAAACATTTTAAACAAGTTGATCTTTAAAAGTAGGTTCAACAATCTGCCCTTTTATCCTATCATATCTATAGCCTATATTTCCATATTATATCCTCCTTTCTTCTTTTAGAAAGATATTGATTATGATGTAACAATTTGTAACCAGCTACCTAAACAAAGACAAACATCCATAATCTATTTTTTGGGAATGTGGGAGTAGATTTCTAGGCTACTTCCTGCTGATAGAGGGCGCTGTATTCTTATGGGGATCCTGAGAAAATTAACAACTATGGCCCAGTCCTGACTGGAGTAGTCTTTAATGCTGCATTGTCTGAGCCAGTTGCCTTGAAGCTGATTTTGGATGTTGGATCATCTGGAGACCTCTCAGGGGATCTTCCTTGATCAAACAAATGAGCCTTGGAAGCAATTCACAGGTTCTCATCTTCTGTGGAAACAAAAGAGGAATCTTGTTTCCAAAGCAACATATCCTTAAACATAAATTTTGAAATTAAGACACCTTTAAAATATATATATTGATTTAGCTCAGCAGCTTTTACAATCAAATATTTCTATGCAGTTAAAAAGTCCAAAGACTATATAATCCAGACTCTATGTGTGATTTCTAACTTCACATAGCTTATTTTTTATATTATTTTTATTATCTCTTTTAAGACTTTATTTTTTTAAAACTAATTCTTTATATAACTGTCTATATTCATTTTCTTCTCTCTTCCAAGTCTATGTACCTTTTTACATACACTGTAAATCATTTAGAGTCTTATTCCTTCTAAATCTGCCTTATTGTGAATTTATTGCTTTAAACTGCAGTGGCTGGTACTGAAGCCTTGGCTGCTGACTCCACCCATCTCAACTTTTCAACATGGTGGAGATAATTCACACCCAGCTCTGGGAGCCAGGCTGTCTGTTGATTCTGGGAGGCAGTTGGTCTATGTGTCTATCAAAGCAGTGTGTAGCCCAGAAACCTCTTTTTTTTTTGTCTATACTACCAAATGCTAAATCCATCACAAAGCATAATGTACAGCGTGGAGACACCTCTTTGTACCATGGCAGGAATCCCACATGCTGCAGGTCAAGCCCACATGCCATGAATCTGCCATAGAGTAGTAGCTCAAGCTGTGGCTGGCCTGAGAGAGACAACTAGGAAGCTGTTTTTAGCTCTGTTTTAGAATCTTTTTTTTTTTTAAAGCTTTCTCAGGTTTTAGGTGGAAACTCTTGTCCCACACTTTGGTGCCATTTGTAGCTGAAAGTTTTCCTGTGTCCCTCCCAATCCACAGCCACTCAGACCCAAGTAAATACACAGAGGCTTATATTAATTAAAATTGCTCAGCCATTAGCTCAGGCTTACTACCGACTAGCTCTTACACTTAAACTCAGTCCGTTTCTGTAAATCTATGTGTTGCCACATTTTCCGTGGTTTTACCTGTGTGCCATTACATGCTGTTCCCTGGACAGCAGGCTAGTGTCTCCTCACTCAGCTTTCCTCTTCCCAGAATTCTCCTTGTCTGCTTATCCCGCCTACACTTCCTGCCTGACTACTGGCCAATCAGCGATTTATTAAACCAGTGTACAAAAGCATTATTCCACAGCAAAAACTGATTCCTGTCATTCTGCTAAATAAATATAGTAATAAAATAATTTATAATGTCATATTGCTAAACCTATATATCAGTGTGTAGATATAACCATCTTATTAAATAAGAAATGCAGAACCAATGCAAAGAAGAAAGCCAAGAGGTCAGAGCTAAGACCTAAAACCTTATCCTTCCTCCTGCGGTGGTCCTACCTCTCCGATAGAGAGCTACTTCCTGTGTTAAAGTCTTTATATAGACTTTCTGTTCTGTCTTCTCATTGGTTGTAAACCCAAACACATGACCGCCTCATCACTGCCTGTCTGTACAGACCTCCAGGTCTTCTATGGTTGGTATTGAGATTAAAGGCATGTGTATCCAATGCTGGCTGTATCCCTGAACACACAGAGACTTAACTAGCTCTGCCTACCAAGTGCTGGGATTAAAGGCATGCGCCACCACCACCTGGCTTTCCTATGGCTTGCTAATAGCTCTGATCCCTGGGCAACTTTATTTATTAACATACAAATAACATTTTAGAACAAATAAAATATCACCATATCAGTGCACTGCATATCCTTTATCAGATAAACTTCCTCTTGGAGTAGTTAGGAATTAGAACAAAGAAACACTATTGGACAATGTGGAAAAAGTAAGAGACTTGGAGCACTCAGTCACAATGAGATGTCTTTAGCATTTCCTTTCATTCAAGGATCAGGGATTTATGCTAAGATGAGGTAGAAAGATTGTAAAAGCCAAAGGTGGTTGGTAACTTCAAGAAAACTGTTTTCAAGACACAACAGAGCTGATACACAAACAAATTTACACAGATTGTGAGAGCATTCACAAATTTTGCCTGAGTTCAAACCAAACAAAATCCCATTAAGGGAAATGGACACAAAATCTCAATCTTAACCAAGAAGCTATTTTCAATTGATACCTGCTAGGATAGGAAAATTCAGTTTTCCCCAATACAGTGGTAGTGGATATATCAAACATGCTCCATGGCAAGCATCATGCCCAGTAGTTTTCCAACAGAAAACAGACTACATTCTTTGTATATGCTTTTTGTTTGGGAATTTTTTGTATTGGTTTCTTTATTTGTTTTGATTTTTGGTTTTTACTTTTATTTGTTCTTTTGAGAGAGAGAGGGGAAAAGACACTATGTAGTTGAATAGAGAGGGAGGTTATGAAGATCTAGGAGGGGGATGGCACAAATCATGATCAAATTATATTTTATATGAATTTTTTAAAATAAATAAGAATCTACCATTGGGAGATAAGAACAAATTATCCTAAGAAAACAACTACAGGAATTTCTGTACTTTTCAGGATCAAATATTTATATTTTTCTGTTATTTTTTCCTTCTTTGGGTGCTAGAAAATTTACTCTCCTTGTTTCTTCCTTCTCTAGGCCATCATTTCTCTTTGCCTGTTGTTATCATTCACAATTCAGCTCCTCTAATATGCCTTATCTGGGTGTTTTGGTTTGGCCACAGAAATCCATCCTATAATTTAATTTATTATGGAATTTTATCCACTTCAACAATAATTGGTTTAAATAATATAATGGTGTGATAGAATTTTGAGGAATAGTCAGCTGGTAGACTCCAAAGAAAAACTGTCCTTATTTTTAAAAAGAACTCTGATATGGTAGAGCATACCTTTAATGTAGCACAAATTTTAAAAGTTCTTATTAATAAAATCAAACCTGGAGCCAGGTATTGGGGTGAATGCTGGAAGATCAGAGAAGCAGAACAAGCCACAGCCAAATTACCTTGCCAATTCTTCAGCTGAACCTCTTTCCTCAGACTGGAAGCCTCTGTGTCCTCATCAGAATGGGTCTCTGCTGAACTGCTGCTCAAAAGCCTAAAAACATAACCAGGCCAAAAGCTTCTAGTTTCTGGTTTTCATGACTTATATACCTTTCTCTTTCTGTCATCACTTCCTGGGATTAAAGGCGTGAGTCTCCATGCCTGGCTGTTTCCAGTGTGGCTTTGAACTCACAGAGATCCAGGTGGATCTCTGCCTCCCAAGTGATAAGAGTAAAGATGTGAGTGCCACCATTTTTTGGCCTCTATGTCTGTCTAGTGGCTGTTCTGTTCTCTGACCCCAGATAAGTTTATTAGGGTGCACGATATTTTGGGGAACACACATTTAATCAATCAGAGGGAAGAAGCAAGTGTACTCAGTGAGTGAAAGACTAACTTGGCTTATGTAGCAAGTTCTGGACCAGTCAGAGCTCATAGTGAGATATTATTTCTAAAAAAAAAAAAATGAACCTGGACTGGAGGAATAGCTCCGTTAGTAATGTACCTGCTCTGTAAGCAGGAGGTTCTAAGTTTAGAAGTTTAGAACTCTGGAATTCATGTAAAATGTTAGGTAATACTGTATATGCCTATAACCCCAGAATTTGCTGGCAATGACAGGCATATCCCTGAAGCTCATTGAACAATTATATTAGATTTAATGTGCTTATTAAAAGTCAATTTTTCAAAAATATAGGTGGAATGTGGCCAAAGAAAGATACCTGTCATCAATGTCTTGTATTGACAGCTATACACACACACACACACACACACACCTTATCTTAATTCTTAGGGCAAATACTGCTGTGTGCCTACATGTGACAGTGAAATGAAAGCAGTCCTGTTACTACTATTCTGAAGTTGAATACAAAGAATATTAAATAAAACTAATGCAATTACAGGGAAACAAAGTTAGAGCCTGATTTACTGTGTCTGAACTTCCTTACTTAAGACAGTTCATTTGAAGTAAAAAATAATTAAGCTCCCCATCTCTTGCAAGTTTTATGCTGCCTGGAGCTAAAACCACCTTAATATACTACCTACATAAAATTTTGAGCTTTTACTATTTAACTTTGCTGATTTTATAATCTCACAACTTTCCCAAAATTCTTATGAATGTATGAATATATGCACTCACTTATGATATCACAAATTCCATTATAGAAGTGCCTATACTCTTCATTGTTTTATTTTGTCAACCGTGTATCTTTAGGTCATAAGCTTCATTTGATGGTTAGTATCGATTGTAAATTTAGCAGGATCTCATTTCAGCTAGGAGACAAACTTCTAGTCATACCTGTGGGAGATTTTTTTTTTTTGATTAAGATAATGGAAGTTGGAAGACCCACTCTAAAACCAGGAGGAAACATGCTTTATTTGGGACCATCCTGAGCTTCATGAAAATGGATAGAGCCAGCTGAGCACCAGCATTCACCTTATTCTGCATCCTGACTAAAACTACAATGTGGCCAGCTGTCCCAAGCTCTTGCTGCCATGACTTCTATGGTGGAGTAGACACTTGAGCTGTGAGCCCAAATAAATTTTTTCCCTTAAATTTATTTTGTCAGGATATTTTATTATAGTAATTAGACAAGAACCTAATGAGCTCTTTAAGAACAGGAACCCTGTTTTCTTTGCCCTCATCCCTTCTTATTGCCTACAATAGTATTTGGTACAATGTATACACTTATTAAATCCTCAAAATTTACATATTGAAAACTATCCACCTAGTTGATGGTACTCAGAACTATGATCTGTTTAAAAAGACTTGATAATGAGTGTGTTCTCTGTTTATGCAAAGGAGTAAAGAGTTATGGAAAAAGCTTTACTGTTGGACTGTTTGTGCCCCTTTTGCCACATGAGGACATGCAAAAGTTACTTTTACATGAAACAGGTCAGAGCTGATGCCTTAATCTCTGTTTCTTAGCATCCATAGCACCAAGTAATTAATTTTACTGTGCATGAATTAACCCAGAATATTTTTTATATTGGGTCAAGGAGTGTAAGACAGAAATTAGTACCAATAACAGAGGTGTTGCTATGGCAAATACATAAAACTATGGAACAACTGTCAATGAGTAATGTATAGCTACTCTAGGATTTTTGACAATTGTGTTTGAAAATTTATGTGTTGTTGTCAATCAACTATAAAGTGATACTAGTGAGATTAAGAAGAAAGGAGTGTAGCTAGAGTTTTCCTGCCTGGCCCACAGTCAGGACAAATCTCTCTCACCTGCCAGTCCCACAGCCACTCAGATCTGACCAAGTAAACACAGAGACTTATATTGGTTACAAACTGTATGGCCATGGCAGGCTTCTTGCTAACTGTTCTTACAGCTTAAATTAATCCATTTCTATAAATCTATACCTTGCCACGTGGCTCGTGGCTTACCGGCATCTTCACATGCTGTTTGTCATCATGGCAGCTGGCAGTGTCTCTGACTCAGCCTTCCACTTCCCAGCTTTATTCTCCTCCTTGTCCGGCTTATACTTCCTGCCTGGCCACTGGCCAATCAGTGATTTATTTATTGACCAATCAGCAACAAACTTGACATACAGACCATCCCACAGCACTTCCCCTTTTCTTTTTTTTTTTCTTTCAAAAAGGAAAGTTTTAACCTTAACAAAGTAAAATTACATATAATTTGGGAATTTGGGTGTAGCTTCTCTTACTACTTCCTGCTGGAGGGGGCGCTATATCTTATGGGGACACAAAGAAAATTTTAGAATTATGGAATAGTCCATGAGGGTGTATCATCTGAGCCAGTTGCCTTCAAACCATTCTGGATGTTGGATCATCTGGGCCATGGTGACATCAGAGACCTTTCAGGGGGTCTTGGCTGGTCAAACCTGATGTATCTTAATCTGGAACAAATCCATAGCCTTTGGCTTTCTGTGGGAACAAAAGCAGAGTCTCCTTTACAAAGCAACACATCCTTACATCCAAATTTTGAAGTCAAGGTATCTTTAAAATATACATATTGGTTTAACCCAACATCTTTTATGATCAATGATTTTCTGCAGTTAAAAATCCCAAAGACAACACAATCCAGATTCTCTGTGCAATATTCATCTTACATGGCTTATTTTTTATATTAATTTTACTGTCTCTTTAAAGACTTTATTTTTTAAAACTATGTATTTGTTTATATAGCTGTATATATCACCTTTTTTGTCTCATTCAAGCCTACGTATATTTTACACACATTGTAAACTATTACATCTGAATCTGTCTTATTGTGAATCTATTGCTTTAAACTGCAGCAGCTGTGGCTGTTGGCTCTGCCCACCTCAGCTTCCCAACATGGCAGTGGTAAGTTTTCCACCAGCTCTGGGAATTATCATGGGTCTATGCTTTTATCCAAGCAGCATGTAGCTCAGAAACCTCTATTTATGTTTTGTATTAGCAAAGGCTAAATCCACCACACAGCTTAATGTGCCACTTGCAGAGGCCTCATTCCCGCCATACTACAGGTCAAGCGCGCACGCTAGGAACCCACCAGTAGCTCAAACCAGCAGCTGCTGCTCATTTGAGAGAGACAATTAGGAACTTGTTTTTAGCTCCGTTTTAGAAACTTTTTGCTCAGTTTTTAGGTGGAAACTCTTGCCAACATGTTGGATGCCATGTGTAGCTAGAGTTTTCCTGCCTGGCCCACAGTCAGGACAAATCTCTGTCACTTGCCAGTCCCACAGCCACTCAGACCCGACGAAGTAAACACAGAGACTTATATTGGTTACAAACTGTGTGGCCATGGCAGGCTTCATGTTAACTGTTCTTACAGCTTAAATTAATCCATTTCTATAAATCTATACCTTGCCACATGACTTGTGCCTTACTGGCATCTTTACATGCTGTTTGTCATTCTAGTGGCTGGCAGTGTCTCTGACTCAGCCTTCCACTTCCCAGCTTTATTCTCCTCCTTGTCTGGCCTATACTTCCTTCCTGGCCACTGGCCAATCAGTGATTTATTTATTGACCAATCAGCAACACACTTGACATACAGACCATCCCACAGCAAAGGAGCAGTAGGAAAAGAGTGCAAACCTCCTAGAGAACAAGTAATCATGATCAGAATGTTATTAGAAATTTAGAGAGTGTAAGATAGAAATGGAAATCACATTATAGGAAACTAAACAGAAAGCTTTCCTGCTCTAAAACTTCAGCCCCTAGTGTTTTCTGGAAGGAGGGTCTTATTACTGATGGTACTATGTTATTTGGCTAAAGAAATTGTGATTATGGTGCAACATCATTTTTCTTTATTCACTAATATTTGATAAATGAGAAATACATGCAAAGAAGTTCAAAATATAATGATCACCAGAATTTAGGTTTGTAAAATCTGTAAAAAAATATATTTTATATATTTGCTTATATATAAAATAACAGAAAATCATTTTAAGGAAAGAATATAAAAAGCATGGTCAAATGAAATTTGGTAAGTAGAATAATATGAATGTGAGCCGGGCGGTGGTGGCGCACGCCTTTAATCCCAGCACTCGGGAGGCAGAGCCAGGCGGATCTCTGTGAGTTCGAGGCCAGCCTGGTCTCCAAAGCGAGTACCAGGAAAGGCGCAAAGCTACACAGAGAAACCCTGTCTCGAAAAACCAAAAAAAAAAAAAAAAAAAAAAAAAAAAAAAAGAATAATATGAATGTTAGCAAGCCACATTCAGTAAAACAATGAAGGAATTACCATGGGGAAATTTCAGAGACCTCTGAAGCTGCCTCACCCATCAGAAATACAGTGCCTTATGGAGGAAAGACTTCAAGTACTTGCTTTTATAATTCTATTTCAAAGTTCATGTGCCACCTCTGCCGTGGTTCATATAGGTAAAATAATGCCTTCACAATCTTTGCTGGAAGGTCCATGTAGGAAGCCATACTATTATTTATGAAGTACCATCTTTTGGAATCATGGGGTACAAAAAATAGGTAGTTACCTGCATTCAGATCTCAAAGAAATGGAGAAATTTGGGGTCCAGGCATAGAGCTAGCAAAAGGAGAAAGCCACATCAGAGAATCTTCACCAATAGAATTGTGAGTGTTTGGTCTGAAAGCAGTCACAGGCACACATTTCTATTGTGTGAAAGTTATAAACACTGAAATGCAACTATTGGGAGATGAGACAGTTTTTAACAGAAAAATAGATGTATACAGTATTTCCTACACTGTGGAGGTTCATCCCCACTCCAGTATAACCAGAAGTGAAGGCATATTGTCAAAAAAGAATTTTATAAAAACTTAATATTTTATGTTGCTTGGCTTTTTGGAATTTACTTAGAACTGATTTTTATTTCTTTATCTCTATTTCTCCCATTCTAAATATAAATGTCTGTTCTATGACTTTTATTTTCATTTATTTACTTTTACTTTCTTTCCTGTTTATTTTATACAATTACAATTTAGTGGCAAATGACTTACAGGATTTAACAGAACCATATAAAGAGGGCACTGTGTTCTAAAGTGAATTTTACCTTGAAGCAGACTGGAAAGGGAGCTCAGCAGTTGAACTCACTGTTGCTCTTGTAGAGGACTCAGGTTCAATTCAATAAGGCCACATGACAGTTTACAGTCATTTGTAACTGTAGCTCCAGGAGATTCTGTACCTTCTTTTGGCCCTCATGGGCACCAGGGTGGCATGAGGTACACACACATATACACATGCAAGCAAAACACTCATGCACATAAATATTTTTATAGAAGTAAATCTTTTAAAAAATTAGTTTTACTTTAATTCTCCCCTGTATCTGATTTATTTTTTAAAGTTAGACTTTTGGACTTTAACTTTTGAAATAATACTGAAAGAAAATAAAATATTCAAGGATATTGATGTGTAATTCATGTGTTTTGCATAAGAGAATGATATGAAGTTGGCAGCAGGGAGAAGGAGCAGAACTTTATTCTCTGAAAGTTTACATCACACAAAATTAATATGTTGACATTTTATAAAACCTTGGTAGTATTAAGAGGTGGAGTCTCTAGGAGGTAATTAGGTCGTAAGAGTATTCTACTTGTAAATGTACTTAATGTTCATATAAAAGAAACTGATAAGACAGGGCAAGACAGTGGCTCCATCTTGTATTGTTGCTGAGGCCATTTCAGGTTTAACTAGAATTTTGATCTCACAATGGAGAATCCCAAAGAAAATCATCCAATTCTATTCTAGGCCAAGATTACCCAACTAACATATTTTAGTTTCTGTTAAACAGCCTGCTTGTGTGTAACCCCCTCCAGCTGTTTATCTTAACTTCTATTAGAACTGCCTACTTATACAGAACTTCCTCCAGCTAACTGATTATCTTAGCTTCTGTTAAGCTGCTTGCTTCTGTGAAACACCCCTGCAGCTCTGGAGCAAGATGCTAGGACATGGTTTGTGTTGTTGTTTTGTTTTTTCAGCCTTCAACAGCCCCATGCTCTGGACACTCAGTGCTACACCTGAGTCCATGAATACCTGAGTATAGTCTCAGCTGGTTGAAATAAAGATTTTCAATTGACTAGAAACTGTGTCTGAGTGGTCATCTCTGGTGAAATCCCTGTAACACTCAGGGAAGTTTTTTTATGTATTCTGTCTCATGAGAACATATATTGTGGTGAGCAGAGAAAGCTCTAAGTAAGTGAAATCATGAGTGAATGTATTCTGTTGATGCTATTGACATGGGCATGGGCATGTCAAAGACCCCATTAGGTCAGTCTCAGGGATGTCAAAGCCTTCCTCAGAGTATCAAATAGGAGTATTGACAATGTGTGTGCAGAAAATTTCCACTTGAGCATTCTCCCGCTGGGTGTTTATAGCCTGAAGATTGGTCCCCTACAGAGACTGCTTGTAGCTGTAAGTTTTCTCAGGTCCTGCGCAGCCCCACCATCCCACATTCCTCTGGTTCTGCCCGGCCCTACGGTCCCTCAGGCACTTATAAAATAACCATTTAGAGACTTAATATTATCAACTGTATGTCCTATGGCAGGCTTCTTAACCCATTTCTATTAAATATAAGTTGCCTTGTGGCTGTGGTATTACTGGTCTGCTAGCATCTTGCTGTTCCTTTGTTGGCGGCTGCCGTCTCTCCCCTCCTCTCCTTTCTTCTCTCCATATATCTGCTTGGATTTGCCACCTGCCTCTAAGATGCCTTGCCATAGGCCAATACAGCTTTATTTATCAACCAATCAGAGCAATACAAATTCGTAGCATACAGAAAGATATCCAACAGCAACTGCTCCTACTGAGATTAGTTAAACCTTCTCATGAATCCAAATGTATAACATAAACCCTACCTCATTTTTCAGCTGTATGTAGTAACTGTATTCTCTTTAACTTTATATAATAAACATACTGAGCTTCTGGGATGCTGTGGTTCCTGCAGCAGAAAAACCGTATCACCTTATCATACTTTTTCTGTCAATTTGTCCATCTTTCTGTCTTTTCTTTATTACCTCAGATGAACCAGCCTGTCTCCATCTTAAGCTTAAAAGCCATCTTATGTAAAGACAAATTAGGTTTATTCCTGTCTATGATTAAATCTATGTTTCTCAAGAACTGGTGTAGCATGAATCTTAAAAGTTCTTATTAATAAAAACAAACCTGGAACTGGGTTTTGGGATGAATGCTAGAAGATCAGAGAAGCAGAACAAGCCACAGTCACCTCACCTTGCCAATTCCTCAGCTGATTCTGTTTCCTCAGACAGGAAGCCTCTGAGTCCTCATCCAGAATGAATCTCAGCTGAATTGCTACTAAAAGCCTAAAAGCTTAACCAGCTCTAGTTCCTGGCTTTCATGCCTTTTATATCTTTCTGCTTTCTGCCATCACTTCCTGGGATTAAATGCTTTTGTTACCATGCCTGGCTGTTTCCAGTGTGGCTTTAAACTCACAGAGATCCAGATGGATCTCTGCCTCCCAGATGATAGGATTAAAGGCATGTGTGCCACCATTTTCTGGCCTCTATGTCTATCTAGTGGCTGTTCTGTTCTCTGACCCCAGATAAGTTTATTAGGATGCACAATATATTGGGGGACACAATAGATCACCACAAACTGGTCTATGCCCCACCTGTAACCTTAACTACAAATAGGCTGCCTGTTCCAGGAAAGGCAACAATGTCTTTGTTTCAAAAAAGTTTTTATAAGCATCTTGCAGGACTGCTTTTGTTTCATGAGGTTCTTATGACTACCTTTCTATGGCTACCTGTTATTATAACTATACTGTTATAACCACCTTGCAATCATGTCTTTGTTTCAGGATGTTGTTATGACTAACTTGCTATGCTTATGTTCAGCTTCTGTAACCCTGTGTATTTTGCCCACCATATGGTTTCCCCATATGAAAACTCTCTATCCCTGAGCTACAGAAACCTTGTGTTCTTCACATCCAGTGTTGACCTCTTGAACCCTGACTTAGGGGGAGGCAGCCTATATATATATATAATATATATATATATATATATATATATAATATATATATAATATATAAACAAAAAAGCTTGCTTTAATTGTTTGCTTTAATTAATTTGCCCATGATTATTTAGATTACTGGTCACATCTTTTGGATTAACAGTTGTCCAAACATTAAAACGTTCCCTATTGTAACCTAGTACTGTGGATATCGCTCTGTATAAATAAACACTGATTGGCCAGTAGCCAGACAGGAAGTTTTTTCGGGACTAATAGAGAGGGGAATTGAGGGAACAGGAAGGCAGAGGAGGAGACTGCTGGAGCCACTGCTAGGACAAGGAAGATGTAAGGTACCAATAAGCCATGAGCCACATGGCAAAATATAAATTAATAGAAATGGGCTAAATATAATAGTAAGAACTAGACAATGATAGGCCTGAGCTAATGGCCAAGCAGTTTAAATAATATAAGTGTCTGTATGTTTATTTTATAAGTGGGCTCCAGGACTGGCAGGACGTGGTGGGTCCCAGAGAGAAAACTCCAGCTACACCTCATTTCAAGTAGAAGAACTGAGGTCTGCATTGACATTGTTATGGTTCTAGAGCCTAAGAAAGTAGTCATAGAGGGATACTGGAGACAGAAACCTATATTTGCCCCATGGATACTGCAATTACATTCTTCTCTCTGTCACGGAGGTACTTTGAGTTTGTGGCTTGTTTGGTTTTAAAGACTGAATCCTAATATCTGAATAGTATACCAACAGGTAGCAAAGCTAGTAAGGAGCTGAATTTAAGTGCCAAGTTGGAAGGAAATCTATTGACAGATATGTCTCTTCTTTGAAACAGATCAGTGTGGTTTTTTTTTCTCTTAAGTTCTTTTAAATATTTTTGCATTTTTTTAAAATTCAAATTTAACTATATTATCATTTTTGTCCCCCCACTTCCCTATCCTCCCCACAACTCTATCCTTCCCACAACTCTTGCTCTCAAATTACTGGCCTCTATTTCTTTATCTGTATATTATTTCATGTATATTTTTTAATATTTAAATACAACCTGTTCAGTCATTAAAGCATTACTTTTTTGTATATGATTTCAGGGCTGAGCATTTGGTACTGGATAACCAATTGAGAGGCTTGTCCCTGAGAACAACTATTTCTCTCCTATTAGCATTACTTAATTGCCTGAAATTCTTTGTCTAGGGTTGAGGCCCCATAAGGTTTTTTTTCCTCCCATGTTAGCATCTGTATTGATGTTGTCTCTATTCAGATCTTGTTTTGGCAGCCACATTGATGAAACTTTATAGGGGAAGCCTCTCTGACATTTCTTGGAAATGAAATCTTTGAATCCTGTGTTGAAGCAGATTATTTTATTGTACAAATTCAACTGGTTTAAAAGTGAATCTCAGCAAAGTACCATTTACTTGTGTTCCCTTGAAAGACTGAGATATAATTAATAGCTATGCTCAAGGTTTCAAGACTACCCTGAGCAAGATAAACAAAAAAACATTATTTTCTAAAACTTACTGTAAAAACAAACATCAAGATGTAGTTAAATAAACGTGCTTCACTGAAGCCAACCCACATTGACACATTGAAATTAAACTACCACCAAATCTTAGAACCATTGTGTGGCTCATTTAAGTACTTTGAGTGGGAACTGCCACCTATGCCTAGGCTTATATATTTGAACACTTGGTCCCTATTTGGTAGCCCAGTTTGGGGAGGTTATGGAACCTTTAGAAAGTGTGGCCTTTCTAAAGGAAGTGTATTACTGGGGATTGTGATTCCACACTTTGTGGCCTTGTCCCACTTTTTGTTCATTCCCTCTGCTTCCCCTATGTGAATGAAATGTGACTAGTCACTTTTCGTTTCCTGCATCTATAAACATACTGGTCAGGGACTCTCTCTCGCTCTCTCTCTCTGAAACTACAAGGGAAAATAAAGTCTCTCTTCTATAAATTGTTCTCAGTCATGATAGTTTATCACAGAAAGAAAACAAACTTGGATAGAATTTTGTAAAAGAAGATATGGAGGATTTTGGGTTTTTTGTTTGTTTTTTTTGTTGTTGTTGTAAGTAACCTGATAATGTTGATTTTTTAGGAAAGATTATGGAAGATTTTGAAATAGAAGCTTTGAAATAGAAACAAGGTTGAAGTCAGAGCTTAAGGGCCTTTCTATTAGGAGTCTAGAAGACAGTAGTCCTGAAAACAATATGCATTGTGGAGCCTAGTACAAGTGGCTTCAGAGGAGAACAAAGACTGTATTAATAACTTGGCTAGATTGTCCATCCCAAGCTGGCAACTGAACCTGGTTGTATAGCCCACGTGGTGCCAGTTTGGGAGGAATGAATGCAGCAATGTTTAATGAAACGTGAATTCTTCCTTCATAGAGAGTGGCTGAGGTCAGAAAATGTGTTTAAGACCCTAAGCTCCTACAAGAAGTCCATGTGAATAATGCATTATGATGGAAAACTGAGTATGCTGGAGATGCCATGAGACTTTTTGTTAAGAAGAACTGCAAACAGGGAGTATTTCCTCAGCATTGTTGCAGGCTTGCTTTAGTCTGATCTTTCCTCACTATACTCCTATTCTTTTATATTAATGGAAATGCATATCCTGTGCATATTATAAGTACATAATTTGTTTGTTTGTTTGTTTGTTTTATTTTAAAGAAGGTCATAGTTAATTGATTTTGGATATTTGGACTGTTAAGGACAACGGGGACTTTTGAAGGACTAAATACATTGTGCATCATAAAATGGCCTTGAATTTAAGTGGGCCAATTGTGGGGGTTTGAATTAGAAATGTCTCCCATGGGCTTCTGTATTTGTATACTTGGCTTCCAGTTTACTGTGCAGGTTCGGAAGCTTAGGGAACCTTTAAGATGCAACAGTTTTGCTGGAGGAAGTCTGTCACTTGAAATAAGTTTTATAGGTTTATTACCTCACCTCACTTCCTATTTTCTTTCTCTACTTCCTGTATGTAGATAAAGATGTGATCAGTCAGTTTCCTGAGGTGGTATTGTGTTTCCCAAAGTATTGTGCACCCTAATAAACTTATCTGGGGTCAGAGACAGAACAGCCACAATATTAAACATGAGAATAGGAAGTGATTTAATCCTAGCATTCCAGAGGCAGAAATCCATGTATTCAAGGATACAGCCAAGCATGGTGTGACTCACGTCTTTAATCCCAGAAAGCCAGCCTTTAATCCCAAGGAGTTATGGTAGAAAGCAGAAAGGTATATAAGGTGTGAGGACCAGAAACTAGAAGCATTTGGCTGGTTAAGCATTTGGCCTGGTTAAGCATTTAGGCTTTTGAGCAGCAATTCAGCTGAGATCCATTCTGGATGAGGACTCAGAGGCCTCCAGTCTAAGGAAGCAAGACCAGCTGAAGATCCGGCAAGGTGAGGTAGCTGTGGCTTGTTCTGTCTCTCTGATCTTCCATTGTTCACCTCAATAACTGGCCTCAGGTTTGATTTTATTAATAAGAACTTTTAAGATTCCTGCTACAGTTTCCTTACATAATGAGTCAGGGCTCAGAGAACCATAGTCCTTTTTGTCTGAGTAAACTCCATATAATCTACATACCTTTAAATACTTTTGATTAGGCAACATTTGTCAAAATTTGCATATTTCCTAACAGTGCTATCATAGGAACCATGTTGCAATGCACAGTCCTTGAGTGATAAGATTCAAACTATATGACAAGATAATTATTTTTTATCCTTTACCATGGAAGAACAAATTTTGCAATACATTACTGAGAAACAAATATTTCTATGGATATCAAAATTAGATTTTTACTTCATATGAAAAACCAGGGTTAGAGAGCATTGTTAAGGGAGATAAGTGTTCGTTGTTTAATCAAATTATTTTTTTGGCACGTGCTTATATTGCAATTTATAGGAGAATGGAGTTTGCTACTGTGAAATGAGAGCATATGAATAAGGTAGTTAGTTTCATTGTATTTCATATACATGCTTTCACAGGAAAATTTGCAATTATATGCATTAAAATTTTTATATCTAAAATGCAATCACATACTTCAGACACAATTGCTTTTTTACAAGTCAAATAATGTACTGGTAAATATTTTATTTTAATCTTTTTTACTATAATTTCTTCTACAACTATCATCAATTCTATAGAAACATTCTAGTTTATTGAGAGTCAATTCTCTTTCCCACATTAAATTTGTTTAGTAGTGATTTATCTAGTGTGTCAACGTATGTGGATTGCATAGGTGTGTGTGCGTATTTTCATGTGTGTGCATACGTGTATGTTTGTGGACATATGTTTCGAAGGCCAAAGGTCAAATTCAACTGTCTTCTTCACTCACTTTTTACTTCATACAGTCAGACAGGGTCTCTTATGAACCAGATCTCACTGATTCAAGTAAACCTCACTGACAAAAGTCAGATGGCTTGTTTTTGTAACCATCTATCTCTACCTCTAGCACAGTAAGATTACAAGAAATCTGTGGTCCATCTAGCATTTATGTGGGTACTGGAGATCCAAACGTGAGGATTCATGATTTCATTTCAAGCGTTTTAACACATAGATTGACCTCACTGGTCACTGAGAGTGATTTTGATCACTACTTGAGGTATGAAATCACAGAGCCAAATAATTTACATGATAATTTAGTTAAATAATAGACTAATAATGTTCTATCTGAACTCAAAATTTCAAAATTATTTCTTTCCTGACAATGTCCGTAATAGTTAAACTTAAATTCAAATCACCAATAAATCTCATAATAATTGTTTGTCATTAAAAGTCATCTCTATACAATTTTGAAACTAGTAAAACCTATTAGACTCAAGTTTTTTTGTGACTGGAATATCACTAATTTCCTACTAAAAATGTGAGCAGAGATGTAGATATGCTTATTTTTTTTGTTACAAAGAAATTGACAGATTAAAATAAAATATCTTAATATCAATAGTATTATTAACATGTATTATGAAGAAAGGGTATATCCTAAATCCTCTTAGACACATGAAATCAAGGATGTACATGTTGTTGCTATGTCTTAAGCCTGAACACATCAACCAATTGAAGCAGTAGTATCAATCTGCTTCAGTGGTAAAATATTACATATAAAACTTAACATGAAATCACTGCAAGTACTGACTATGTGGAGTAAAAATGTACCATTTCACACTTTTCTAATGTAATACATTGTGAAAAGAAAGGTATTAAATTTTTCCTTTGAAATTCTCTACACAAAAATCCACAATCCTGGGCTAACCAGGAGAGAATATTTAGAAAAAAAATTTGATTGAAGACTATTCTACAGCATCATTGGTCAGTACTCTTCCAACTTGCCAAGGTCATTATTGACAAGCAAAGAATGAGATCATATCATAGTCTAAAAGAGCCTAAAAGAGAAATGTCAACTAAATGTTATATGAAACCATGGATGAATTTTTGCACTTTAGCTCTTTGAAAGTCATGAAATAAATACAAAGAAAATAGAAATACATCATGGATTTGAATTGAGAATGATGTTCCAATGCAACTTTACATCATTTATAATAAGTACATTATGTAAAAAAGTTAAAAATATTATTGAATACTTGGTAGCTGCATTATTATGACATTTTTATGAGTTTGAATAAAAAGCATTCTAAACAAGTTTATAAGGGATATAACATTATTAATTGAATCCAAATTTAGATTGTAGAAAACTAAACTCTCTCTCTCTATATATATATATATTATTCATATCTTTCCCTCACATTAATGTTTACATATTTGTACATATAATTAATTAATTAAGCCAATTCACAAGTTTAATTTTAGTTGCTTTCATGTAGTTATTGATCATCTGATACTTTAACTGGCTATGAATTTGTTAGCCAAATTACAAACATAAAATTCTGAATCTATTGCTTCAGGATAAATTTAATTTGTTCTGGTTTGTTTTATTTTAAAGAAAGTGTCATCATCGCCAAATTTATGATGTAAATCAGTTTTGACTTGTTCTAGCACTTAGCTAGAATGAATAAAACAATTTCATGGTTAACAAAAATTGTATGAACAGGAAAACAGTAACACTACGCTATAACTGTAATTCTTATACTGTAATGAAAATTAAAATGTCAAAAATAATTTTATATTTATTGATATGCAATATGATAGGTTTCCTATCATATTGAAACAACAGTGTTGGCACTTTATTTCCCAAATGCTAACAATATTCCATAAATGTTTTAACCTGGATCACCTATAATTCAGCCAAATCACAGATCACAAAAGTCTTGACTGTGCTATTACATGAAATATAATCAATATAATTTGTATTAATTGTTGTATCTATTGTTTTTATTGGAAAAAGCAAAGTAAGTGTTTCAAAGTAGTTCAATATTGTTTAACAATTTTCAAATTGATTGAAATAATGTTTAAAGAAAAGGACATCTAGTATAGGATCATGACTTCTATATCTGACAGGGATCATGCAGCTGGGAAATCTCACCTCTGTAATCATCTACAGAAGAATTGCACAATCGTAGCACCAGTTGACATGCCAGTGCACAAGAAGTAAATCTCATAAGGCCTTACTTAGTACTAGAAGAAGAGCTACCGGGAATTAATGACTGCTAAAGGAAATAAATAATAAAAACAGTCTCTCTCAAGGAATAGCCTCCTGATAGGCTATCCAGTTCCTATAATCTCTATGAGTAACCCTAAATACACTCAACAGGCAGTATGTGTGTATGTGTGTGAGTGTGTGTGTGTCTGTGTGTAACGATAATTAAAGAAGAACTCATGAATTTAAAAGGGAGTGGGGAGGATACCGGAGACATCAGAGGTGGGAAAAAACAGGGTAGAAATGAATCATGCATGAAATTCTCAGTAAGAATAACAAAATTAAATTAATATGATGTAGCCTATTATATCATAGAAAACTTATAAAATATATTACCATCAACTATACCATTTTATTTTAACCTATATACATTTAGACACAAGTTTAACTTAAAACAAAAACAATATCATTGTCACTGTTTTCATATTGCTGGTGTTTGAACCCAGGGTCTCATACATGTTAAGCAAGCGTCCCAACTCAGCTTTTGAATATTGACTTCACAAAAACACAATACAAACATAATTATTTCTCATAACTACTTTATTAATATCTCTATTTATGAATAAGAAAACATGCAATACAGAACCTGAAATAGAACAATTAATACACAGTTGCCACTGGACTGCATACAGCCATACTGGTCCAAATGTATCCAATCTTTCACTTAAAAGCATCCCATACTTTTGGATACTGTTCACTTTCAGAAGCTGTATGATGTCACAAAGGAGGAGTCTTCCCCAAATACAAACATAAATACACAGTTCATAAAAATTCAAATATTTTCAGAAGGGACAGCATAAATTTCACAAATTTTATTCCTAAAATTAGCATATACAATCACAAAACAATTGCCTTCCTTCTTTTTATTTGTGCACACACATTTTTATGAGCAGCTTTCTCTTCTCTAGTCTTACTGTTGTAAACTTGCAGTACTTTTAACAATCATATTTATGGAAAGCATATGGGTGGTATAACCGTGTAAGAAAGCTACTGTGGATGAATATTTTAAGGTTGCTCCATAAGATTCTCTAGTGTGGTAATTGGCACATGATATAAAAAAGTCTCTGTTCAAATATAGTCAGCTCCTCTGCTCCCATAGTATGCAGGCCAATTGAGACACTTGGAAATAACAAAAATAGTACTATACACTTGTGAGAAAATTTTCACTTCAATGTAACTAAAGTTTGGCTTACAAACAAAAATGAAAGTATAAAACCCACAAAGTATAACCACAATGAATTATAAATCAGAAGAATATAAAGAAACCATATTTCCATAAATGTATGTTAGATGTATGCACATTTAGCCTTAATAAAATAATTAAATATAACTGCTGAAATATGCTCTAGGGGTAATTTATTCAGGACTGAAAGAGATCTTTCTGAATATGACATGATTGTATTTTAAAGACTGCCCAATTCATGATCTATTTAGTCTACTATTTTACCACTTTAATGAAAGTGTGTGACAAACATTAGTTTGAGAAGGCAGAAGCTCTTCATACTGTCACCATTGCACAATAGCACTCATCGTTTAACAACATTTTTTCTTACCAAATTTGCATAACTAAGAATAAAATGTTAAATTACTATATGAGACTACATAAAATGTACTCTCTAAATTGTTTACATTGTTGGTATCATATGTAAAGTTAGTTTTAATACACTGACACAATATTAGTTAAAACTTGTAGATAAAGTTTGAGAAATGAATGTATATGTATTTAGCACATGAGATACACAGTGTTTGAATACAGTTACAAGTGTGTATATTAAGCTATAGCTAGAAAATTAATAGTCACTTTTTAACTAAATATGGCCACAATATAGAATAACCAGTCTGGTAGACATATTCTGAAAATACGAAATCACTAAGTTCAAATAAATCAAATTTTTTCTTCTTTTGAGGGAAACATTTTTTGACTGAAGGTCAACTAAGACATTTTGCAAATGTCGGATGACATATGTTGCTTTTCAGTAGAACCTCTTGTGAACTTTGTCAACCTATAGCTCTGTCCATCCATTCAAAGAATTTATAATGTAATGAGAAAGATCTCATCAAATCTAAAGCCATGGAAGTTCCAGGTTTCCAAGGCTATACCTAGTGGAAGCTAAGAAAGAGAATGCATAGGGGAGAATAACTGGGCTCACACCCCTTGCCTCTTTGGCTATCCCAGCCTGCTTCCATTCAATTTCTCTCTGGTACAAAACCAGAAGAGAGTGCCCAGTTATTTAATTTCCTAAACACTGTCTAAGTCTGATTATTAAACCAGATTTAGAAAGGGCAACAAAAGCATATTTGTTCATTCCTATGTTTCTAGGAAAGGTATCAACACTTCAGAAATTGTTAAACATAAGGATATAAGAGCTTCCCTAGTAATTCAGTAAGTCTTGTGATCAGAAAAAAAAAACTCTAAAATATCTGATTTTTTTATACTTCATATTTCCATTAGCAAAATAAGCATTCAGATTTCCGATGTATTATTTAATAAAATTTACCCTCTATTTTTATTTCCTTTCAAATTTGTGTATATGTGTATGAATATAAATGTACTTGTTATGGAAAGAAAATGTGCAAATAATTAAAATATAACTTTCTCACTCACATAATTCCTGTTTGGTTTTTTTCTTTCTTTTTTTGTATGTGTGTTGAGAGGAAAAACAGCAGTCTAACTCTACTGGAAGCACTGATTTTGTCATTCTGGGTTTCTTTATCTTCCCCAGGTTAAGAATCTTCATTAAAAGCACAATAGCAACAACAATATCAATACACACACATGATCTTATTTCAATAAAGTTTCAACCACCATCAATCATTTGAGGGTTTTGTGCACCTGGAAAACCAGAATGCTACAAATCCCTGGAAACACTAACAAATACAAAGAAGGAAAAAAGGAATAGTAATTATTAATTTGAAATTTCACTAATTAGACTCTAGGTGTTAGGAGTTAAGAAGATATTCTATACACCAAATCATATACAATTTAATTAACTTCACAAGGGGAACAATATATTCTTAAAACACTACCTAACTTGCCGGGCACACAAAGAAAACCTTTTATCAACATTCAATGGAAACCATTAATGAAATTATACATTGACCACAGTTTATATTACAACATTTACACACAGTTTAATCATAAATTACATACCATCAAGTTACACATTGTAAAGTCTACATCTAATTTAATCAACAGGAAATATTCAGCACCCCCCAACACAAACATTAATTGATTCTTTGTTTAGTATGATACTGAAACAAGACACTTTCTTGATTTTGTTATGGGGAGAAATTAAGTTTGTGGTGTTTCTGTAAATTTGTGAAATGTGCACACAGAAGATAATCACGAGTTAAGTAGACAAAAACAGAAATTAAGTATAGGCAAGAAAGGAAACTAATGTTTCCTATGGATGCACTGTATTCTTTGCTTAGGATGTATTAGTCTCATATGTGAGATTTTGTTCTTCAGTGTATGTTACTGGGGCATTTTTATCTACCCCAAGAAGCAGTCATGAACCTTATTTCTTCTTCTGCACATCTCCTTAAAATTCTGTGCTGTAATATATTTGATAGGTTTAGAATTAAGTCTCTTGAAAAGTTCTTTCCTGACATTCATCTTGTTTTCAGTAATTTTCTTCAGTAACTGAGCTAGACTTTAAAAAATCCCTTAGCCTTATGTACTTAGTATGGGGTTTTATGTACAATTTTATTTGTTTGTTCTATTCACTGAACATTTTTTCAGTAACAGCCGGTGAGCTGTCAAATTAATATTTAAATTACTCTAATCATCTTACTAAATAGTACGTTGCAGTAGTACCATTGAATCCACCTTTTTTGTGATTTTTATATACAAATTTCAGAAGATAAGTACTCAATTTTTCCTGGGATATAGGCTTATCACGACAGACACAGTAATATTTCTGATGTACTTTGCACTACATTACAAAAGTATAGTAATATAAAAAGCACAGGCCCATTCTGGCTAACTGTTGCCTAACATGGGCATGGCTATTGCACTTCAGTGTCTCGAACTCTACTAAAGAGTAGAGAAATAGGCTGAAACCTAGGTCTGTACAGATTATATGGTTTTTTTTTTAAAAAAAGTATATACAAATTATATCAATATATTCTTGAAATAAAGGTAGAAAACATAAAAAAACAGGAATAGAGACAAAAACTGTAAAATATCTTATTTACACCCCCCCACTGTACATTACTGAAGGTAGAAATATGGACAATTAGAAACTGGAGACATTGAAGATAAACAGAACAAAAAGATGAACAAAAATGCTATAGTACTTATGTCATCTAATTTTATCAGAACAAAAGTTTAGACAAACTAAAGGTAAGCTTGGAAAATCAGATCTTTGCCAGTTCACCAATAACTATATACTATGTCCACAAAAATCAGAATGAAAGAAATCAGTAATATTGCACATGGTGACAAAAAATAAAAATTCATTAAAGTATATCAGAAATATACACTAGATATTAACTTCTGCCATGATAAGCATTTCTGTACATAGGGATATAAATTTTTTAATTACTTCTTTTGAAAATTCACAGTTCAAATCAAACAAATATTCTTTTTTTTTTATCGTGTTTGGACTAAGGGTCTAGCTCTAGTCTAATCCTGGTATCTGTTTCTATTTACAAAGCTATTTACAAACCTCTTGACTTGGAATATTCATTAAAATTGAATGTTAATCTTTGAATATATATATATATACATCTTTTTGAAAATGTGAAATATCCAGATAAGCTTTACAAGGGGTGTTCTTCTATGACAGGAGAATCACCCCTTGAGGATCTGGCCTGTTGACCTGAAGTAAAGGTGGTCAAGGGAATGACTTTAATCGAGTCATCATCAGAATGAAGTCTTTCAGCCATGGTGTAAAACTGAGCTCTTGTACTACCCTGTACTCCCTGATCGAGGGGATGCAGTCCATCAGCTCTAGCACCCTGTACCCATCCTTGCTGCAAACCCTGATTATGATGGAGTGTAGCAGCCTGTGGCAGAGGAGGACTGTGGTGAATTACCATAGCCTGTGCCAGAGGTGGGCTGTAGCAGACAGAGCCCTGTGCTGGTGGTGGGCTATGGTGGGGTGGAGTAGCCTGTGCTAAAGGAGGACTGTGCTGGAGAGAACCTGCCTGTACTGGTGGAGGGCTATGGCACAGTGCAATAGCCTGGGTCACAGGGGGGCTGTGGCAGATAGCGACAGTCTGTGTCACTGGAGGGCTGCAGCGACGAACAGATGTGTGCGTCTTAGGTGGGCTGTGGCAGAGAGCAGTGGTCTGTATCTGTGGAGGGCTTGGATGGGTCAGAGAAGCTGGCATCCAGCAGGAGTCAGAGTGGCCCAAAATGAGGCATTCTTGAGTACAGTTGTCAGAGGCTTCTTCCAGAGTTGGCTGCACTGTTATTTCTGCAGCTGTCAGGGTGGAGAAAACAAAACAACAGAAATAATTTTATTATTATCTACATAAAATAAGACATAACTAACTAAAAATTTAGTAGTCTGTTTAAGTACATTGGAGACTTCTAGTGGATTTACATTTAGTGCCCAATATATAAGGAAATATTCCTAAAGTAACATAAATAGCATAGAGTGGATGAATAGGTGGGACATCTTTTATATAATTATACTTGTTCAGCAAAAGAAATGAAGAGATAAGCAATATTATGAACTTATTTGCAAATGACTTTCTTATCAATTTGAATGCATAAAGGATGAGAAAACCCAACAGAAAAGAAGTAAAAGTACATGAGTGAATAAGTTGGATATAGAAGTCTGTAAGATGTGCAGGTTCCATTCTATAACCTTATGCAAAGGATAAAATTGAAGGGATGATAAACTGATCAGTGAATTCCAGGCCTTGGGAGTAGAGGAAGTCTTGACTAACAGGGAAAGCAGGAGGAAACACTATTACTGATGATATACCTATGACAAGAAGATTGTCTGTTCATGAAACATTTTTTCTGAGTATATGGAAATATACAGCATGAGTTTTATAGTATATAAATATAGAATACAGCAATGAGTGTTTACCAAATATCATGAAAATAATTGCTTTATAATTCATTTCTAGTTGGCTATACTTCAAAATAATCCTAATGAAATAGCACTGAATGCAATATACATACTCTCATTGTAAACTTGCTCTTTGGGGTATTATAACTTTAAATTTTCATTAATTCTTTTGTGTGCATATTGTGTGTTGTGTGAATAAAATATGTGTGCTTTGCATATGGTATAGGTGTAATGCAAGCAGGTACATGTGTAAGTGAGTCTGCAGTCAGTCATTTCTAGGCCAAAGCAAGAGTTTATTCATCTATTACTCTCCATCTTAATGTCTAGACAGGGTCTCTCACTGAAAAAGAGCTTTACTGTTTCTCTTGTTCTAGCTGGCCAGTGAATTCTTGGGATCATTTGTGTCCTTTCCACCAGTTGATATTGGAGTTTCAAGCATGTCTAGCAATTTGTTTCTTTGTATTCTTTCTGTTTTACTTTGTTAATCAGTTTGTTTTGTATATGTGCATGTGTGCCTCTCTGTGTATGGATGGATGTATAATGGGAACTCAAATTCTAGTACTCATATGGAATTTGCAAGAGATTTTACTGACTACAACTTTTACCCAGACTATGGAATATTTTTGATATAGGAATCAGATTTAAAACATACTTTTATAAACAGTAGAAAATACTAAACTGATTAATCATGTGCAAAAGAACCAGATATTCTATCATATAGTCGATAAAAAGGAACATAGAATTGGTTTATTTGCAAAGCGCATAACAAAAACTCTAAATTAGAGTTTTATAGGAGACTGAGATTCCCTTACAGATTTTCTACCAAGTCATAACTTAAATGTGGAATGATGATTTTATTTGTGTCTGTACATAATACTAAGAGACTGGATTAAGGTGGAAGAATTCGGAATTTCAGATATAGAACTTGTCTATAGATGTCTACTTATTTTCTTAACTTTTAGTTATATCTACGATTAATTAAAGTGACAGTAATATTTATATTAGATACTAATCATAATTTTAACATAACTTTAGTTAGATTAAAATGAGTTATTTATTATTAACTTCAAGAATAATTGATAGCATTTATTTTCATTGATAATTTTCTATCCATTTCTTCAACCTCTCTACATGTGTGCTTGCTGAATGCTAGCATTTCTGATTCTACTGTATATGAATCATTTTAATATTAAAAAACAGAGATGCACAGGCTGGGGATGTGGCTCAGTAGAAAACACTTGCCATTCACATGAGAAGACTTGAGTTTGCATCCCCAGAAACCAGGTAAGTCTGGCATGGACATGCCAGGTCTCATCTAGCATGATGAGAAATAGAAATAAGAAAATCTCCAAAAGCTCTTCAGCCAGTTAGCTAGACTGTTGTATGAAGAGGAGTACAAAAACAACAGACCCTGCTTTAAGTAAGGTATATGGCAAAGATCAGTGTAAAGATCCAAGTTCCTATAATTCTTGAAAAATTATAAAGTTCAGCTAATTCAAATGAATGGTATACAAAAAATGACTCTAATTAATATGGATATTTATTAGCATTTCTTTTTCATTTACAAAATCCATTAGTACAAGATCTTGAGATTAACATTTACATATTCTATATTTTTAAATGAGTACACCTAAGAGGTATATTTCTATCTTACTGATAATCTTTTGTAATATAGACTCAACTTATAGTCTTGAGAGTCTTTCTATCATAACAAAAAAATCTTTATCCCTTCATATTGACATTACAGTTTTTGTTTATCTAGGAATATTTTCATTCACTTTCAATTTTGATGGATGATATTACTGGATGAAAATCACTGGTTAAAAGTTGGCTTTTTCATATATCTGTGTAATTTTCCCTTCGAACATTCATCATTTTTGATAAATTATTTCTTATCTAAAACATTCTGGAATTGTCTAGATTAGGTTGGATTTTATGCAGAACATCCTATCCTAGGACCTGATAGAACTGTTCCCTTGGTTTGGATTCTGAAGTGTATATGAATGGAGAAATCAAACTGAGCAGCAGCAGGCATGTAGTAATTTATTGTTCTCTGCTCTTAACTGAGGAAGCATCTTTAATTCCGGCTACCTTGCTTCTTTTTGTTTATGAAGTGCAACCTCATATCATGAGTAAATAACTTGATTCTTTCTTAAATTGTTTTCTTCAAGGTATATTATCACACTAATATGAAATGAAACTAGCTAAAGCATTAACTAACTATATACATGTGCGTATGCACACATACATGTGCACACACACACACAAACATGCAAACATATATGTAAATATATATAGCCTTCATGGTACAAGAAAATACTATGTAACCTGCCATGGATGGGAAGCAATCAAAAGTCCTATCTAGCTACAACACTTATGAAACAAAATAATGACCAACATTGAAAGATATTTATAAATGTACACTCAGTAGCACTCACATATTTCTAGTGAACAACAGCTGTCTAAATGGACTTAAAGTCTACTCAACAGGAGGGAAATCATGCCTGGTACTGATAAACTAGCCAGATTTCCAGGGCTAGTACAGTCATGGACCTTAGAAGAAAATCTACTACTGCAACTTTGCTAATCCAACAAAATCCATAACTATATTCTGAATATTAAACTGATAATCACAGGTAATTGTAGCTATCATTCCCTACCAAACACATCTCTCTTGACAGAAAATGGACGCTATCACAGAAAACCACAAATGGACACAATGTAGAGATTAAAGGACTGTTAGGAACCCAGGCTTAATAGATACATCTACTTCAAAACTCCTGCATCTAAGTCTCAGGTATCATTGCTTAAAGAAAAGGTAGAAGGTTTTTAAGAGTTAGAATATCAGCATGTCTGCTGTGAAAAATCATCTCAGAGAAATAACTACATAAATAAGACACATACAATCACAGACAACTAATGAACTACTTAGAAGAATTAGCCTCTCCCATGAGCTCCTTAATAGATTAGGTTATTCAATATAAAGTAGTTAGTCTTAAAACTATATATATATATATATATATATATATATATATATATATATATATATATATATATATATATTCAAACAACAAAAATAGAGTCAGCAGTTTGTATTTATATATTTGTCCATTCACAAACACACACACACACACACACAAATACATATGTATATATGCGACCTTGTAATAATAAAATTAAATATAATAATAATAGTAATAATAATAATAGGCTATCAATCTGAGAAAGAGACAGAAGTAGTGGTTTTGGGAGGAACTAAAAGGACAAAAGAGGAAGAAAGTGATGTCATTATATTTCAATTAAAAATTATAATATGGCCCTGCTCCAAAAGAGGCTACTCCAGCACCAAGATCTTCAGCCAACACATGCAGCATAAGCACCTATTCCACCAAAAGTCATACCAACACCCAAATTCCTAGAGGCCACAAAGCACCCACAACCCCAGGAGACCCCAGACTAGACCAGAGGCTGCCCCAGCCATCAGAATTCCAGCCTCCAAATTGGGCAGACACCCTCTACTCTACCACAGGCCACTCTGGCAAGAATATCAGAGAGAAAACAGAACAAAGGAACAAAACATCCATCCAACAAAGACAAACTCAGAAATTGGAAACTAGACCTAAAATCACCCCAAACCGATATAATAAACAATTGATAAGAAGACAATCAACAATAGCCAGGACAATAGACAACATCAGAGCTCAGCCATCCAATTAGAGCAAGCCTTGAATAGGTGAACACAGTTGGAGCACAAGAAAATGACCTTCAAAGCAACTTTATAAAGGAGACAGAGGAAATGAAAAAAAAATCTCTTAAGAAATCCAGGAAAACACAAACAAACAGCTGGAGGAAATTAATAAACCCCTTACAGAAAGCCAAGAAAAAAAGTTGAAGGAAACTGTTTATGACATGAAAATGAAAAGAGAAGAAATGAAGAAAAAGCAAACTGAGGAAAATCTGGAAATGGAAAAGCTAGGTAAGCAAACAAGAACTACAGAATCAAGTATCACCAACAGAATACAAAAGATGGAAGAAAGAATCTTAGGTGTTGAAGATATGATAGAAGAAACACATACATTTGACAAAGGAAATATTAAAACAAAAATTACTGACACAAAACATTCAGGATATCTGGGACACCATGGAAAAACCAAACAAGAATAATAGGAGTAGAGGAAGAAGAATCCCAGCTCAAAAGACCAGAAAATATTTTCAACAAAATTGTAGAGGAAAAATTTTCTAACCTAAAGAAGGACATGCCTATAAAGGTCTAAAGCATACAGAACACCAAATAGATTGGATGAGAAAAGAAATTCCTCTTTCCCTGTAATAACCAAAACACTAACCATAAAGAACAAAGAAAGAATATTAAAGGTAGCAACAAAAAAGGGGCAAGTAACATATAAAGGCAGATCCATCAGAATCACACCCAACTTCTCAATGGAGACTCTAAAAGCCAGAAGGTCCTAGACAGTTATCCTACAGTCTCTAAGAGAACACAGATGGAAGCCAGATTATGATACCCAGCAAAGCTTTCAATCACCATAGACAGAGAAAACAATATATTCCATAATTAACTCAATTTTGAACAATGTTTAGCCATGAATTCAGCCCTACTGAAGGTACTAGAAGAAAAACTCCAACCCAAGGAGGTTAACTACACCCATGAAAGTACACATAATAAATAATCTTACATCATCAAAACCTTAAGAAGGGACACACACATACACACACACACACACACACACACACACACACACACACACACACACATACACACACACACACACACTACCACCACCACCACCAAAAACATAACAGGAAATTGCAATCATTCATAATTGATATCTGTCAATATCAATGGACTCAATTCCCCAATAAAAAAGACACAGACTAATAGAATGGATGTGAAGAAAGGATCCATCCTTCTGTTGTATACAAGATAAGAAACACACCTCCGCATCAAAGACAGATATTACCTCAGAGTACAGGGTTGGAAAAAGATTTTACAAGCAAATGAACCTAAGAAGCAAACTGGTGTAGCTATTTCAATATCTAATGAAATGATGGCAAACCAGAGTTAATCAAAAGAGACAGGGAAAGACATTTCACACTTACCAAAAAAAAAAAAAAATCACCAAGATGATTTTTTTAAATTCTTAATATCTATGCCCCAAACACAAGGGCACCTACGTTTATAAATTAAACACTACAAAAACTTATATCACTCATCGACCCTCACACACTGAGAGTGGGAGACTTCAGTACTCCACTCTCACCAATGGCCAGGTCATACAGGCAAAAAATATACAGAGAAATACTGGAGCTAACAGATATTATGAACCAAATGGACCTAACAGATATCTACAGAACATTTTACCCAAACACAAAAGAATACACTTTCTTCTCAGCACCTCGCAACATTCTCCAAAATTGACCACATACTCACATCACAAAGCAAGTCTCATGAAATAGAGAAAAATTGGAATAATCCCTGATTCCTATCAGACTACCATGGATGAAAGCTGTATCTCAAAAACAACAGAAAGCCTACAAATTCATGGAAATTGAGCAACTCTCTAATGAATGACTTCTAGGTAAAGGAAAAAACAAGAAAGAAATTAGGAACTTCCTAAAATTCAATGGAAATGAATGCACAATATACCCAAACTTGTGGGACACAATCAAAGCAGTGGTAAGAGGACATTTCAACACACTAAGTCCCTCCATAAGGAAATTGCAGAGATCTCATACTAGCAACTTAACATCATACCTGAAAGCTCTAGAAAAAAAAGAAGCAATCACACCCAAGAGTAGTAGATGGCAGGAAATAACCAAACTGAGGGCTGAAATCAATAAAATAGAAAAAAAGAACAATACAAAGAATCAATGAAACAAAGAGTTGGTTCTTTGAGAAAATCGAGAAGATAGACAAACCCTTGTCTAAACTAAGTAAAGGACAGAGACATAATATCCAAATTAACAAAATCAGAAATGAAAGGGGGCACATAACAACAGACATTGAGAAAACCTGAGAATCAATAGGTCATACTTCAAAAACCTATATGCCACAAACTTGGAATATCTGAAACAATTTTCTTGATAGAGATCACTTACCAAAGTTAAATTAAGGTCATATAAATAATGGAAATAGACTTACAACCCCCAAGGAAATATAAGCAGCCATCAAATGCCTCCAAATTAAAAAAAAAGCCCAGGGTTAGATGGTTTAATACAGAATTATACCAGACTTTCAAAAAAGAGCTAATATCAATACTCCTCTAATTATTCCACAAAAAGAAACAGAAGGAACATTGCCAAATTTATTTTATGAGGCCCCAGTCACTCTGATACCCAAAATACACAAAAATTCATCAGAGAAAGAGAATTACAAACCAAATTTCCTCATGAACATTGATGCAAAAATGCACAATAAAATACTGGAAACCAAATCCAGGAATACATCAAAGAGATTATCCACCATGACCAAGTAGGCTTCATCCCAAAGATGCAGGAATGGTTCAAAATGAAAATCTGTCAATGTAATCTACTATATAAACAATCTGAAAGAGAAGAATCATATAACCATCTCATTACATGCTGAAACAGCTTTTGACAAAATCCAACACCCTTCCATAAAAGTTTTGGAGAAATCACAAATACAAAGGATACACTTAAACATAATAAAACTCATTTACAGCAAGGCTATATCCAACATCACATTAAATGGAGAGAAACCCAAATCAACTCCACTAATAATAGGAACAAGACAAGATTTCCCAGTTTCCATTTGTATTTAATATAGTAATTTAAATGATAGCTAAGAGATCAAGGGACACAAATTGGAAAGGATAACATCAAAGCACGTTTACTTGTGAATGATATGATAGCATATAGAAGCTACATGAAAAAAAAATTTACCAGGGAACTCCTACAGCTGAAAAATACCATCAGCAAGGTGGCTGAATACAAGATTAATGAAAAAAAAATCATTAGCCTTTGTATATGCAAATGACAAACAGGCTGAGAAGGAAATCTGGAAAACACACCCTTAGCAATAGCTACAAACAATATAAAATGTCTTGAGATAACTCTAACCAAGCAACTGAAAGATTTGTATGACGAAAACTTCAAGTCTCTGAAGAAAGAAATTGAAGAAGATATCAGAAGATGGAAACATCTCCCATGCTCATGGATTGGTAGGATTAAGATAGTAAAAATGGTCATCTCACCACAAACAATCTACAGATTCAATGCAATTACCATCAAAATTCAAACACAGTTCTTTACATACCTTGAAAGAACAATACTCAGTTTCATATGGACAAATGAAAACCTGGATAACTGAAACAGTTCCATACAAAGAACACCCAGAGGTATCAGAGCATCCCTGATTTCAAACTGTACTACAGAGCTGTAGTAATAAAAAACTGCATGGTATCCACATAAAAAGTACAAGTTGATCAATGGAATTGAGTCAAATCCAAGACCTAAATCCACACACCTATAGACACCTGATTTTTTAAAAAGAAGCCATAATTTTACAATGGATAAAATAAAGGATCTTCAACAAATTGTCCTGGACTAACTGGATATCTGGATGTAGTAGAATTCAAAAGATCCATATCTATCACCCTGTATAAAACTCAAGACCTCAACATGAAACCAGATACACTGAACTTAATAGAAGAGAAAGTGAGGACAAGTCTTGAATGCATTGGCACACAAGAGACAACTTCTTGAAAAGAACACCAATACTGCAGGCACTAAGATCAACAATTAATAAATGAGACCTCATGAAACTAAAAACTTCTGTAAGGAAAGGACAGCATCAATAGGATAAAATATCAGTGTACAAAATGACAAAAGATTTTCACCAACCCCACATCTGACAGAGGGCTAATATACAAAATATATGAAGAAATCAAGAAACTAGATATCAACATACCAAATGATCCAATTTAAAAATGTTATATAGATCTAAACAGAGAGTTCTCAAAAGAGGAAACTCAAATGGCCAAGAAGCACTTAAAGAAATGTTTAATATCTTTAGCCATATGGGAAATGCAAATAAAAATGACTCTGAGATTCCATCTTAAACTTGTCAATGTCAGAATGACTAAGATAAAAAACAAAAGTGACAGCTTATCCCGGACAGGATGTGGAGCAAGGGGGAAAACTCCTCCATTGCTTTTGTGAGTGTATACTTGTATAACCACTTTGGAAATAAATATGGTATTTCTCAGAAAATTGGGAAACACCCTTCCTTGAGACCCAGCTATACCACTCCTTAGCATATACCCAAAGACACTTAACCATATCACAAGGACTCTAACTCAACAATATTACTAGTAGCTTTATTCATAATATCAAGAAACTGGAAACAACCTAGATCTCCCTCAACCAAAGAATGGATAAATAAAATGTGGTACCTTACAGAATGGAATATTACTCAGCTGTTAAAAACAATATCATGAAATTTTCAGGCAAATGTATGGAACTAGAAAAGATCATCCTGATTGAGGAAACCCAAACCCCCAAATAAAAACATGGTATGTACTCACTTATAAGTGCCTATTAGCTATAAAGTAAAGGATAAGCATGCTACCATCTACAGACCAAGAGAACCTAAGTAACAAGGAAAGCTCAAGGGTGGTGGCGGTACATTAATCTCTCTGGAAAGGGGAAATAGAATAGATATCAAGGGTGGGTGGGATGGGAAAAGGAGAGATCAGGTCGGGGTGAGGTGGAGGGAGAGAATACTGGGAGAGACAACTGGAATTTGTGGGTGTCTCAGGGACAAACTAGAAACTTAGTAAAATGAAAACTCCTAAGAATCTATGAGGGTGACCCTAGCTAACATTCCTAGCAATGGAGGATAAAGAGCCTGAACTGGCTATCACCAGTAACCAGACAAGACTTAGAGTGGAGAAATTGGGACCCCCAACCCAACCACAAAATCTTCAACTTGTTCTGTCTACAAGATATGCCAGGATAAAGGTGGTACAGAAATTCTGGGATTTGCCAACCAATAAATGGTCCAGCTTGAGACCCATGTGACAAGAGACCCCACTCCTGACACTGTATAGAAGACCAGGACCCAGAAGCTAGATAGACCAGAGACCTAGGATAGAAACAAACCTGACTGGCAAGAAAAGAAAAGAAAAGAAAAGAAAAGAAAAGAAAAGAAAAGAAAAGAAAAGAAAAGAAAAGAAAAGAAAAGAAAAGAAAAGAAATGATTCCTAACGATATTCAGCTGTACTCATAGATTGGTGCCTAGCCCAGTTGTCATCAGAGAGGCTTCATCCAGCAATTGAAGGAAGCAGATGCAGAGACCTATGGCAAAACATTAGGCAGAGCTTGGGAAATCCTGCAGAAGAGGAGGAAGAAGGAATGTAGGAGCCAGAATGGTCAGGGACATAAAAAAAATAGTAATCCACAGAATCAACCATCCTAGGTTCACAGGAGTTCACAGTGACTGAAGCAACAACCAGGGAGCCTGCAATGGACTGATTTAGGCCCTCTTGCATATATATTACAGTTGTGTAGTTTGGTCTTCTTGTGGAACTCCTAACAGTGGGAAAAGGGGCTGTCTCTGACTCTTTTGCTGGCTTTTCACAACCTTTTCCTCATACTAGGTTGCCTTGTCAAGTCTTAATATGAGGGGAGATGCCTAGTCATACTGCAACTTGATATGCCATATTTGATTGATATCCATGAGAGGCCAGGCTTCTTCTAGAGAGAAATGGAGGAGGAGTGGATCAGGGAGAGAGAGAAAGCTGGGGAGACTGGAAGGAGAGCATGGAGGAGAAACTTCAGTCAGAATATAAAAGAAATAATAATAATAATAAATAACAATTTAAAAATTAGAGTATTTTTTAATTTAACAAGACTTCTAAAAGTTCCCCCCTCATTAATGAAATATTTGTCTTAAAGTTCCAATATATAGCTACAGGTGATCTATTATGAATAAAAATACATGTCAATGCTAGTTAAATTTCAATTAATTTTTCAATTTCGTATCAATATTTAAAAATTAAAGTCTCAATCTTATTGGTATGGTTTTCTCTTTTTTCTACTTAAATAATAGGCATGACAGTATTTTAAAAAATACAAGGTTTTGAAAACTCTTGCTTGTCTTTCACAAGGAGGTGAAATCATACATGGAACAGAGCTAATCAGTGTAATTTTTGTGCCCAATTTGATGAAGAGGACAGCTTCTAGAACATGAATATATCTTTAAAAATTGTATAATCCATCTTTAAAGGTATTTAATCTTGATGATTCAGAATACAAAGATGAAAAATCTTAATCTTAACTGAAATAAGTTTCACATAAACTTAGTAATTGTTAATCTTATTTAAAAACACTCTAAGCACTAGTAAATACATTTCAAACAAATTATCAAAACAGAAATATAGTTGACTTTCTGTGTACTTCTGTGTGAATTGATGCTGCCAAAATACTATTTCAAATATATTTTCTTTAGTAAGCTCTGTTGTCTCTTGTAATATTATTGACTTCATTTAATTAGCTTAACAAGCTGTTTCCCTAAGAGGAGGTATGAGACTGGCACAGATTAACTCAGAACAAGTTCAAAATAATGTGCTTTGCAAATTGGTGTGGTTTGAATTAATTACATTTAAAACAACATCCTCTGAGGAATTCTGAAACTCATTAATAACATTTAACATTGATGAAGTGAACATTCCTCCTAGGGAAATACATTATCCTCATACAGCATCCAAATACCCAGTGGAAAGAACAGTAATTTTTGTGTATGAAAATTGTGGTTTAGTAGTACAGTTGATCATTTCATCATGTTGAAGAAAGAACCTTCAACCAAATTTATGGTTTAAATTAGGACCAAATATTGCACCAAAATGCACATCAGTGAAATATACTTGGAAGCTAGAAAATATGCATCAGGGTAATAAAGACAAAAAACCACAAGGGATGCATTCAGAGAAGTCTACTTCAATATCTCTCCTAGAAAACTATTTATGAATGAACTGTTACCATCTTTAGTTCTTGAGATTGAGTGAGGAAAAATGACAGCATGTTGAAATATTTTTGCACAATAAAATGAATATTACTGTCAGAATATAATTCATTCCTTTTGACTCAGATTAAATGTGTTTTTATGATGTTAAATTCATTTGGACAGTCTTTTTTCCTATACTCTAAATAGTTATAGTTACTTAAACTTTAAAATGCTTTGTGAGGACAATCTACTAACTCATATTTATATTTAATTTGCTTACATAGAACATGGCTTTCAAGCAACAGAGTAGAAAATCCAATCCTTTTAAAGCTCTGATATCAAGTTCAGAGATCTGATTAAAGGTGCTTTAGAATGTTCCCTATGATCCTCTAACCTCCGTGAATAATGAAGAGAGGTACAGATCTCATAGACATTTTAATGCTATCCACAAACAGAATTAAATGTTCATTTATGTCAAACTGTTTCATTTAATATAGTTGTTTTCTCTGATAGCAAATCTCATGATATGGGTCTTGTACAGATCATTGGATTAATGTTCAAAGCTGAATTTTCATGAAAATGAATGAGATATAATTTTACATTTTTCTTTCTCTTATTCTTTCTGAAGCATTTCAATTGCACCACTGAATGTATCTATATTGTGTTTTAGAGGAATATCAGATTATAACTGATACAGTAATTTCGCCAAAAGTCCAATTCTGAAGTATTCATTTGATTTTCCCAAGACAATATCTAAGAAATATGGAGCTTACGTACTGTACCAACACACTAGAGCTTGATTTAATATGGTACAAATGCATAGTACAGGATTTTGAAATACTCAAACCAGATTTTAGTCTCTTAAAATTTATGTGATTTGAAATTAAATTATTGATGCTGTGTATAATATGTATAATGATTAATTTGATTTATATAAAAATAAAGTAGCCAACATATTTAGAGTAACCACTGAACATCAATATCAAGAGTGATGCTATTTTGAACTAAGATTTCTTCAATATCTATTGGGATTTCTAGAGAACAAACTGAGTCACCAAGAAAACATGTTTATGTTAAACCAGGCCTTGTAATCAGCATATGGAGCTACAATTATATTTTAGGTTAAATTGTAACATTGTATAATACTTGTAGAGTTTTCTTCATATGTGACATAAACCCTAAATGAAATAGTTTACTTATTGTTAAAAAGATGAGGTTTCAGCTATCTTATTAAGACATGAAATTCTTCCTAAAGACCATTGTTGTTATGGACTCCAGCCTCAGATTCATTGTTTCTTTCCTTCTCCCATATTTCACGTTCAGGACATAAACTAAGAGGCTTTCTATATAAAACATTTCCCACAATTACATGCTGCCTTACACATATCCAACAGCAATGAGACATTCTAACTAAAAGCTGGAAAGTTACCCTAGAATGCACAATGTATTGTTCAAGATATGTTTGTGTCTGTAAATTAATTAGCTCATGTTTTTGCTACAGGATTAGAAAGGTGACTAATATCAGCATATTGTTTTCCCATGTATTTTGTTTGTGTTTCTCTCTCTCTCTCTCTCTCTCTCTCTCTCTCTCTCTCTCTCTCTCTCTCTCTCTCTCTCTCTCTCTCTCCCTCTCTCTCTCTCTCTCTCTCTCTCTCTCTGTATGTGTGTTTGTGTGTGTATGTGTGTGTGTGTGTGTGCGCATGTGTGCGTACAAAGGTATTCAGTGTGGTGATATACTGTGAACACCAATAAAGTTTACCTGGGGATCAGAGGACAGAGCCATCCACTAAATTAGACATAGAGATCAGATAGTGGTGGCACACACCTTTAATCCTATCACTCAGGAGGCAGAGATCCATGTGGATCTCTATGAATTCAAGGTCACACTGGACTACATGAGAAAAACAGAACCAGGCAGTGGTGACACATGCCTTTAATCCCAGGAAATAATATAGCAGGACACAGAAAGGTACAGAAGACATGAGGAAACAGGAACTCTCTATCTTGGGGCTGAGGATTTCATAGAGGTAAGTTAGTGGCTGCCTGTTCTGCTTCTCTGATCTTTAAGCTTTCACCCAAATATCTGGCTCTGGGTTTTTTATTATAAGACTTTTTAAGATTCATGTTACAATTCAGGTATTCTCTAAGGTCAGAAGAGAGTGTTATATTTCCTGAAGTTAATGTTACAAGTGGTTGTGAGTCACCTGCCGTAAGTGTTGTGAACTGAACTCAACCTTCAGAGAAAGAGTTCTAGATTACAGGACTATTTGTCCAGCTCCATCAAATTCTTAATAGTAATAATCTGAGATAACACATAGAATAAAATGGTGGAAGAAAAATAATTCTAGAACAATTAAATAGTTAATCTTTGCACTAAAATATTTTTCACACTTAAAACATTACTCATAGATTAATGTATGTCTCCCATTATTAATAACCATTAATGAGAAGTTTCTGCTACTCAGGGAATACTTTAAAGTTACTAACAAAAATAGTCTCAAATAATATAAAATATTTTTGGGCAATTCTAACCAAACAAGTAAAGACTTGTACAATTAAAACGTTAAGTCTTTGAAGAAAGAAATTGAAGAAGAAATCAGAATATGGAAAGACCTCCTATGCTCATAGACCAGTAGCACTAACATGGTAAAAATGGCCATCCTATCAAAAGTAATCTATAGATTTAATGAAATCCTCATCAAAATTCAAACACAATTCTTTACAGACCTTGAAAGCGCAATACTCAACTTCATATAGAAAAACAAAAACCCAAGATAGCTAAAAAAATCATGTACACTAAAAGAAATGCTGGAGGTATCAACATCCCTGATCTTCAGCTTTACTACAGAGCTTTAGTAATAAAAAGCATGGTATTGGCATAAAAACAGATACATGAGTTGGCATAGGAGACAACTCTTTGAACAAAACATCATTGGCACAGGCATTAAGATCAACAATTTATAAATTGTACCTCATAAAGCCAAAAATATTTGTAAGGCAAAGCATACTGTAAATTGAACAAAGAGGCAGCCTAATGAAATGGGAAGAAAAGTTTTACCAACTATACATCTGATAGAGGTCTAATATCAAAAATAATTAAAGAACTCAAGAAACTAGATATTAAAACAAAAAAAATGATCCGATTAAAAAATGGTATGGAACTAAACAGAGAATTTTCAATAGAAGAAACCAAAATGGCTGAAAAACCAATGTTCAAAATCCTTTAACCATCAGAGAAATGCAAATCAAAACTACTTTGGGATTCCATATTACACCTGTCAGAATAGCTAATATCAATAACATAAGTGAAAGCTCATGCTGGCTAGAATATGGAGCAAGGGGAATACTCCTCCATTGCTAGTGGGACTGCAAACTTTTACAGCTACTATGGAAATCAATATTACAGTTCTCTCAGAAAATGGGGAATAGATCTACCTCAAAACCCAGCTGTTCCACTCTTGGGCATATACCCAAGAGATACTCAATCCTACCACAAGGACACTTGTTAAAATATGTTCACTGCAGCCTTATTCATAATAGCCAGAAAATGGAAACAACCTAGATGTCCCATGGATAAAGAAAATGTGATACATTTATACAATGGAGTATTACTCAGTAGTTAAAGAAGAATAATGCCATCATGAAAATTGCAAGCAAGTGGATGGAACTAGAAAAAATCATCCGGAATGACATAACTCAAGCTTATAAAGATAAATTTGGTATGTATTTATTTATAAGTAGATATTACCTGTTAAGTAAAGTAAAATCACAATACCACAAAAATCCACAGACCCAGAGAGGTTAGGTAAAGAAGAGGGCTATAGGAGAGAAGGATGAAACTCCCTAGGAAGAGGAAATAGAAGAGATTCTGAGGGTTGTACTGGGTGCAGGTGTGGATGGGAGCAGCGACATCAGGTAGGTGGGTTATAGGAAGAGAATGTAGGGAGGGATAGATGGAATGGGGGACATTTGGAGGCAGCCTGGAAACATACTGCACTGGAAACTTCCTGGAATCTATAATGGTGATGCTAGTGAGGACTTCTAGTAATGGAGGCCATGAAGTGTGAACTGGCCATCTTTTGTAGCCAGGCAAGGCTTCCAACAATGGGGTTGGGTTACATTTGATTGAATTGTTAGCCAAAGAGGTCCAGTGGAGATCTCTAAACATGCCAGGTTGATGCTAGGACAGAAAGTTCCTCTATGAGACAGTGGAGTCCCACTGAATAAGTCAGCTTCCACTCAGCTCATTGAACTAGAGAAAGAATGTTGGTATGGTCTTGGATTCTTCACATTCTACATTCTAGTCTCTTGGCACAAGTAAGTAGGTATTATGAAAGCTATGGAAAGAGAAATGTAGACACCAGCCTTGCCACAAAACACCCGATCTACCATCTGTCCTTCCTGAAAGATATACTGTGGCAATGGTGGCTCAGAACATGTAGGGTGGTCAATCAATGTTTGGTTTAATTTGAGGCCCACCTCACAAGAGGGAGCCCATTCCCTCCACTGTCTGGATGGCCAGGAAACAGAGACTGGATACTCCAGAAACATATGGTAGAATCAAATAGGACTGACTAACAACAAAACAGAACAAAAATTAGAAAAAACTTTCTATGTAATCTGGTAATTCACACCTAAGTAATTATGCACATTTTGCAATTTTACACTTGTTTGAAAACAATAGTCACTAAGAAACCCTATGTGCTTTAATTTTGTTGATTAACTGTTTATTTTTGTTTTCTTTACTACTGAGTGGTCCACTATGCCACAGTGCTTGTAGATGTCAGCAGACAACCTTCAAGAATTTCTTCTCTCCTTCTATCCTGGGTGTCAATGTTTTAGATATCTAACTCACTCTCAGGCTTATGCAGTGAGTGCGCTTATCCACTGAGCTATCACTTCAGCCACCATGCGCCCTCATTCATTTTGAAAGTACTATTTGAATGGTGTCTTACATTTGTATTTCAAGAATTCATTAAGCTAAAGTAGGTTGACTGTGAGTTCAAGGATAACCTGAGCTATGTAGTGAGATTTTGAGACATAATAAAATAACAAAGTAAGCAAATAAATAATTGAAGATTACATATGTTTAATAAAAGAAGTAATTCTTCTACGGTATAAGGTAAAGGCGTCTGAATGACCTCAAGTCAAAACAAATTCATGAATATTGTGTCTTATTATTGTCACGGACTGTAAAATGTTCGAATATCTGCCGGGCGGTGGTGGCACACGCCTTTAATCCCAACACTCGGGAGGCAGAGGCAGGTGGATCTCTGTGAGTTCGAGGCCAGCCTGGGCTACCAAGTGAGTCCCAGGAAAGGCGCAAAGCTACACAGAGAAACCCTGTCTCGAAAACCAAAAAAAAAAAAAAAAATGTTCGAATATCTGAATTTATTGGAAATTAAAACTTAATGTATATAAATGACAAGCTTTTATTTTGCCCTCTCATTTTATACTTCTAGTGTGGCTAAAGAATACATACAACCTTGATGATGAGAACATAATAATTTTGGTATAAAATATTAGAATGGTAGCAATTGTGATTAGTTTTTAACAAAAAAGCACTACTTGTATTTAGCTTTTAAAATGGGAAAGAACACTATGATCCCTTTGTATCTTCAAAAAATTTATGTTATTGTTTACCAAAGTGTTTATTAAAGTCCAAGTCAAAACAAGACCATTGGTTTGTTGGCTTGCCTTTCAACATATTTTTTACCTTAATAGAAAACTTATCTGGCAAAGTAATTAAGATAATTTGTACAAATTTATAGTCTGGAAAATATTAATAAAACATCCAGTGAGAGATAAAATGGAAAGAAAATTTATAAGTTCTTTCAGAACTGGAACTATTTTTTTATACTTTATAATAACTCTTTTCATTATTGCTTCAGTATATAAAAGGCAAAACAGTAAAAAAAAAAAATACTAGTGTGCAGGGCCAATATTTGCTTCTCTTTTCACTATCTTAATTCTTTTATTCACTTACTCAAAATATAAGAAAACGTTTCTCCACCTCATTTTATAAGTGTTCAGGAAGGGTGATAGTTGTGATATTTTATTTGTGCTTTAATAAATAAAGTTTTCCTAGAGATCAGAGGAAATAGCAAGTCATTTAAGTAAACAAACAAGTCAGGCTGTGGTAGCACACACCCTTAATCCTATCACTTAGTAGGCAGGATCTCTGTGTGTTCAAGGCCACATTAGGGAATAAAGCCAAGTGTGGTGACACATGCCTTTAATCCCAGTACCAACCATAGAGTCCTGGAGGTCTGTAAAGACAGACAGAAAGTAACAGAGCTGTATAGGAAGAGGAAGTGAGATAGCTGAGATGAGAGAGTCAATGAGAGAGCAGAACAGCAAGGCAATAAAGGTGTGGGCAGTCAGGAAGTAACTCACATTTGGAAGCTGTCAGAGGTGGTGAGGTAAGGTTAGCTATGGCTTTCCCTATTTCCCTGATCTTTCTCTAAGGATTTCACCCCTATATTTGGCTCCATGTTTTTTATTTAATAAGACCATTTAGAAATTTGACTACAGATAGTGATATCTAGTACTCTTTGAGATATATATTTATAGAACACATTTATGCATTAAAATACAATTTATAAATATGAAAAATGAAATGGCCAAAGTAATCTAATTGATTTTCATTCACACACCTGTTCCTCAATATTTCATATTGCTATGTATTGGCAACAATATTTGAGTTTATTTTTAGTAAGCATGAGTTGCTAATTTCAGGATCATTGAAATGTTTCCTTTAAAGGTTTTATTCCTTGTCAACGCTAAAGACAATCATAATATAAATTGTTTCTACAAATATAATTAATTAGTATGTTTTAAAAAGCAGATTTTAAGCTGGGCAGTGGTGGTGCATGCCTTTAATCCCAGCAATCAGGAGGCAGAGAAAGGCGCATCTCTGTGAGTTCAAGGCCAGCCTGGGCTACAGAGTGAGTTCCAGGAAAGGCGCAAATGCTACACAGAGAAACTCTGTCTCAAAAACAAACAAACAAACAAAAACCCAAAAAACAAAAGCAGATTTTAAAATAATCACCATGGAGCCAGGTTTATGATATTAAGTTTATCACTACAAAGTCAAGCATCTTCTACTATGTTCATAGGATAAGTTACAAAATTAATTTTCAATGTTAAACTACCTTAAATTCCTGTGATATGTATCATAGTAGTTTTTATTTATCATAGCATTTAATTTGCAATTTTCTATGAATTTATTATTTGTTCTATATTCATGTAGTGTAATGTCTCTATTTCTTTCATTCCTTTTTCACTCATATAATTTCCTGTCTTGTTTCACATTAATGCTGATACTGTAAATGAGTTATAAAATTGTCTTCCTCTAATATGTTCTTAAAATAATTTCAGGTAACATTTTAATCTTTTCTTAAATATTTGCTGAAGACCACTTGTGACAATATCTGAGGAGTTTTCTCTGTGCAAAAATTATTAGAAAAATATAGCTGTTAGGAATATGTGTTGTCTTGAGAGACTTATGACAGTTCTTTCTTTCAAGAAATGCATTTATATGTTTTTCCTTGTCTAAAATGTTGGAAAAAGCATTGCTCAAAATTACTGTGATGTTTCAATTATGCATACTTTATAATTACTTTGAATCAATTTCACTAGCTTATTAAGGTGGAATCTTAGAATATTATTTTTTTACTTCCCTTATTTATGAGCATTATAAGATGCAAAGCTTTAATTTTCCTGTGCCTGGCTTTACTTAGCTGTAATCTATACATTTTAATGTTTTATCTGCTTATTATAAATCAGTTTGTATTTTTTTACTTTTAAGTGTTTTCTTTGTCTTTTGAAGTACACAGTTTAATTGCTTTATGCTGCAATTTTTTACTAAATGTGTTATTAGCATTTATCATTTGACTGAAGTAAATGGATTCTATGTGTCTTCATTATTTTTAATGTATTGTAAGTAGTTTTTTGATTGTGTATCGTATTGAACAATAGAAATAGACAAAAAGTCTTCCCATGCATTTTAGAGACATTTGATTCAGTATATTAGTATATTAGATCAGGATGGTTAGTTGTATTGCACGGATTCTTGATTTCTCATCCACATTCAAATCATTTAAATGTTAAAAATACCTTGCAATATATGGGACTAAATGTTTCACACTTCAATTCTATCGTATATCCTTAATTATTTTGAAGCACTTAGATACATTTAATCAATGTGTCTTTCTTAGAAATTAACTTTATCATCACTACTAAGTATTTTTAATTTTCTTATGTATAACTGCATCTTAAAATCTATTTTTATTATCAAAATAGCTTGACATTTACTGCTTATCTGATACACTTAATTTATTCATAGATTTTGAAATTCTTCTTTTGATTAGTATACATCAGTTTCAGATAACAAATTGCATCTTCCTTTCTGTTTTACTTGAAGTAATTAATTCAACCTTCCATATGATTTCAATAATGCACTAAATTAGTCATTTTTATATAATGTTCTATGTGTCTACTTTTTAAATATCACTTAAATTTTAGCTGATATTTTTGATTATTTGAAATTTTTGCATTTTCATTTCATTTATTTGCTTTTTGACTAATTGTCTTTGACTATTTAATGATTGATGTGGAAAATATAATATGTACTTTATCGTCTGCTAAAAATTAATGTTGTATTATTAATGACAAATAATCTGCCATTTTATTAAATGTATTTCAGTTCTACTCTGGTATATAGTATATTACAATGTGCAGAAATATTCTGTTGAATTCTTTAACACATAATGCTACAACCAAGCAGCAGTGTGTGTTGTGTGAAATAAATGTAAGGTTGGTGTATAGAGAATTGCCAAACTAGGATACCAGACATATGGATAGTCTTACTAAACCAAATTAAAATGATTATCACTGGAAACAGGGCACCATGATCAAAATCAGTGCTAGACACTGTCTCCAAATTGACTTAAAATGATTCCTGTTAAGAGTAGACTTAGCAGGGTGAAGACAAAGCCAAAGACAAAGCTTGTTTGAAAGGAGAGCTTAAAGGAGCTATTGTAAAAATTGATGGAGAAGAACACCATTGGCTCTATCATTTTGTGAAAGGAGAAACAATAAGACAGATTACTTATGAACTACATATAAGCTAGCAATATAAACTGTATTTTTGGTAGTTATGGTACTCTTAATTGTAATTCCTTCAAATTCTCATACTTTGAAAACATACTCATACAGTAAGTAAAGTTTCTCATTGTGTTAGACTACATCTCAGTTCTCAGAAACATGAGTTGATATTTTAGAGGAAATATATACTATTATTTTAGTAAAAGCACGCTAAGAAACAAATAGTGATGTGGTTGTGTTATTTCTGATATTTGTGGAGGCTAAATTACACAGAAATATTTTGATAAATATGCTGTTTGTATTTTGTCTTCTAATCTTCTTCAACTCATGTTTGACAAAGTATTTATGAAAGTAGATTTAGTTTTGTGATCAAATTGAAATATTCATTTAGAAACATTAATAAATCAATGTGTATGGTATAATGGTTTAGTCGTCTTTCTGAGTTGAGTAATAGATTATAATAACATAAATTATCTTTTATTTCTTTGCCAGTTATCAAGGAAGTATATGTCAAGAAAACACTAATAAAATTTTGAAATTTTAACTCTGTAAGTTAACAAATTGCAGGGTAAATTTACAGTCTTTATGCAAAATGTATTTTGTACAAGTGATAGATTATTTTCAATTTTATTTATTCTCATCAAAACTATCTAAAATAAAATTGTACCTGAATAAGTCTGTAAGTACAAATTTAGCCAAAGATTTATGTTTGTCCCTAAAATGTTTTATCCAAGAAAGAATATATTTTTTCCAACTATTGAGTCTTCTAATTCTAAATTTCATAAAAAAATCATGCTATTACAAAATATGTATACTTTAATTAGATATTTTTGATGTTATATCTCATTTCATATATTACTAGAGGAAACTCACTTAGTAAAACTATTTAAATTGGTTTTATCAAATCAAAGAGTCAATATGCTATTATATATACATATATATATATATATATATATATATATAATCCTCTTGGAAAATATGCTTTATACTCCAATGATTACATATTAAAAGATATTATGATTTGTATTTTGTACATAAATCATACTGAGTTATGCCCTTAGTAATAGTAAAAATATTGTTTTTAGCATAGGACTACTCTTTTTCAAGCAACTTTCACCAATTATTTACATTATAGCTGCGAAAATATAATTGAAATTGATTTCTTAACTCCTGTGTGCATTTTGCTAATCAAATACTTTAGAATATTTTATTAGATTCCATTAATTGTCTCCAAAGAATATGAATATACTTAATGTAAAATGAAAGCATTTAACACTGAGACACCTGTACCACATATTCACACTAATTCAAATAATGAATAAATGTCATATATATACATAAATATATATATATTCATAAATATGTATATATACACATAAATACATCTGTGTCCACTATTAATATATATTTCATAGTTAGTACATGTGATTAGCATGTGGTTTTTATAGTCTCTTTTATTTTTTAGTTAACAGCTGCACATGCTATGACATATATTTGACTTAAGTTTACCTAATTCATGTATTTTCTTTTTCCAAAAAGATGTTATAAGTACGACTCATCACGGTTTTACTAAAACTATATACAACAAACAACAAAATGGACTCAGTAGGCTCTCTTCCTACTTGCGCATACTTATACAATGTACATACGTTTGAAATCAAAGTAAAGAAAAAAAGTCAATCAATTTGAAAGTTGGAGGGCATGGAAAGAATTGGTGGGAGTTAACATGGGGGTGCTTGAAGGAACAAAGGGAAGGGAGAAAGTGATGCAATTATATTTTAATGAAAATGTACAAAAATAGTTTTAATTATAAAACAACATAACTTTAATAGAAGTTGGGTGTAAGTAGTTGTAAAGATGTTTTATGCAAAAGGATGAATATAATTGAAAATAGGTATGTATGAATATCTAATGCCTGAAGAAATTAAAAAGTTAAAGCTCCATGACCAAAAAGATTTTACCAGATATAATAGGTAAAAATTTTGGTCCTACATACATCTGAATTACTATGTGTGATAATGCTTATAATTTGTAATATGAAAAAGTTAGCAATAATACCAAATGAATAAAGTTAGCCTGCTTCTGACATCAAAAAAATTCATTAGCTGAAATGACACTTAGATAGATGAATGTAGAAAACTGACAAATATTATTGTATAGCTCTCCTAGGCAACATATAAATTTTACTTCTGGCAATCTCAACCAGCTTACTTCAGTGCATCATATTTAACAATCACCATATTTAATGTATTGTAATGATGTGTCATGATAAAAAACTGTACCAGACTGTGCCTAAACTCATGTTATAATTTGCCTTTGCCTACGGAAAATGCTGCAGCTGCTTCCTCCTCCTCCTCCTTCTCCTCCTCCTCCTTCCTTCCTTCTTCTTTATCTTCCTCTTCCTCTTCTTCATTATTCAGATAGTGGGGAAACACTTAGAAGAAGTTTAATTCTAAATTCTGTTCTGAGAGTATATTATACAAATTTGAGAGGTCATGTTGAGTTATTAAATGAATATATTAGCTATTTGAATTGCATTAATATAGAGCAATCATTTCAGTGATAATAGCACAAACACAAGTATAGAATTCAGTTGCTAAGTATTAAGAGTACACCATAGTAATGATCTCTGATAACATACGATTTTGTGAAGTTATCACTAGGTTAAGGTTTAAAGGATGGAAATGAAAAAGACTACAAAGTCTGGGTTTGTTTTTATTTCTAATTTAGGGTTTTTCTTTTGTTTCATGGTACCAAATTGCTAATAGAGTATATAGTATTTCTTTTAGCTTTAAAATAATTAATAATTAAAATCAAATCCTGGTCAATATTAAGATGTTTTGGTGAGAGGAAGAATGAAAACATAGAACTTAACTCATAATAAGACAGAAAAAACACAACTGTGACATTACATTGATAGGTTGACATGCATAAAGTAGTTCAGAAAACTTAACTATAAAGATTTCAAATATGATATTTATTTGCATGCTTAGGTATCATAAAGCTATATTATAAAATTATTTACACATATGTATATATATATATTTATGTAATTTAAATTTTATATGTATCTTTATATACAGTTTATCCTCTAATAAACCTAGAAGATGGAAAATAAAATAAAGTGATGATCTCATTTGTATATTTTAAGCATTACAGAATATTTAGCATAAAAATGCATTTTTACATTAATGTTGAAGGCATTATTATACTCTTAAAATTATTTTCTAATGCTTTGGGGTTTGAAGTCAATATTCACACTGTCTGATGAATCAAAGAAGAGAAATAATTATTAATGGAACATTAGATAATTTAGTTATTATCTTCAAAAGAAAATCTGTCTATTATGGTGTATCACCTAATAGACTGAGAAAAACAAATATTTATAAATATATAAGCAGTCATTAAAATAAAGAAAAAGTTAATTATGACAGAAGTGAGTAAATCCAATAATCTCATATTATATGCATACATATATAAGTTTGCATCTGATGATAATGAAACTTGAACAAGATTTTAACAATTAAGAAGTAGATGAAAGGCTTTCTAGATTGATTTTAGGGAATCAATTGCTCTCCCATCATGAATGTGCAAATATGCACATGTGTTTTTGTGTGCGTGTGTGTGTATGTGTGTGTGTTTGTCTGTGTGTGTGTATGTGTGTGTTTATGTGATATTCATAAGGTAGAGTAAATATAAGAAAATTCTAAAAGCATAACTAGTATTTGGGTGAAGAATTTTCATATCCCACCTCATGAAATCCGAGTAAATACCTTAATTAACTTGGCACTTGGGTATAATCAAGCCAAACTAATGGGGAGTAATGAAGGCATTTTATATTTATGGGTCTTGATGAATTGAATGTAAATTGTCACAGTGGACAGTTTCTATCTTACAAAAACTTGTAATAGTTTCTACCCAAAATAACTTGGAGGCAAAATAGTTTATCACGATTTACTAATTTCATTGAAACTTTCAGTCCTACCTAAGAAAAAACAAGATCTCCATTTGCAGTATAACAGGACAGTTAATAGCTTTGGAAATTTTGTTCCCAGGGCTCACAAGAATGCTTTTAGTACTTCAAAGTAAGACTTTTTTTCTCAGAGAAAAGAGAAACCTATTTACCTCAACTTTCTGTATATCATGAAAAAAAAAATAGATGTTATTCCTATTCTATAAAGTTGTTTTAGATGGAATGTCATTTGTAGTTTAGAAAAAGATTTCTGCATTTTAAATCTTACACTTACATCTAGAAACAAATTTTTTAAGTTTTAAATGACACACTTGAATTGCACCTAACAACAGCATTAGAAATGTCCTTACTTTGCGTTCAAACTGATTTTGCCTTTAAAGTATGGAGAGGTTGATTTTAACAAATATAGTCTGCATAAAAGAAGAAAATTTCCATTGTCATGATGGTTTCTATTATTATTATTTTAGGCACAAATATATATAAAGTCATCAGAGAAAAACTACACAAGTTTGCCAGGTTTGGTGATTCTTGGTTCCATACCCAGGGAAAGGACACAATATATACAGATCACACACACACACACACACACACACACACACACACACACACACACACACACACAAACACACACGCACACGCACACACACACACACACACACATTTCTAGCCAGTTCTCAACAGTTCACATACATTGTGTAAGAAACACATGCTTAGTAGTTATTGCTCTCAGTTCTCATAAAAGCAAGACATACTGTAATAAAAGACCATTTATAATTTACAGTAAGAAGTTCATTGGTGAGATGACTTGCCAACTTTATTTCTCAGACATTCGAACAGTTTGTGCTCATTATCAACTTATTTGAATTAGACTGTTAGGAATGACTTTTGCTTTTGCCTTTTGTTGTTTTGTTTGGCACTAGGATAATATCTAGGAAAACACACATGTAAGTTCTCTCCATCTGTCCTCCATACATAGCCAGTGAGAATTCCTTAAAAAAGATCACAAAACTCAATGTAAATTTCAAGGCTGGCTTGTACCTATATGAATACAGTCAAGCTGAATTGAAATCTTAATTTTATTCTTTTACATATATCAAACACCAATTTGATGAAGAACCAAGATATTGATGTTTCATCAGGTTATCTTACTATAACAACAAACGCCAACTTCCTGTTTATCTGACAGATAACTGCCTCTAGTACAAATTTATCACTTAATAATATTTTTCATTTATTTTGTTAAAATTGATAAATTAAAATTTAATTTAATACAATTCTAATTAATGGGCATTTAATATTTAATTGAAGGGTTTAATGTATCCTAGTCAATGCCATAAAGCAAAGATGTATAACTACTAATATGATACTTAATATAATACATGTACCAAAATTATAAACTTCTATTCAAACTCCTCTGAGAAATAATAACCATGAGAGCAAGTGGCAAATTTACTTTTAACACTCATTTTGTGATTCACTCACTATATATGCCTGGGAATAAAGCATAATGATGAATTTTGGTTTTATAAAGCCTGCATATGAGCTTCAATCAATTTTGAAAATGTCAGTTAATTTATATAAATTTTCAAAGTTTCTCAAAGATATTTTTATCATTTATTATTTAATTAAAATGCAAATCTTAGGAAAAACCACCAAAGGAATGTGATCTATGCATTTATTACTTGTCCTCTATCTTTATTTACTTCCCAATCTGCCTTCTCCAAAAATAAAATGTGTATGTCTATAGTTGACTCATTATATTCCAATGCTTCTAGCAGAATTTATTCATAAAAAGTGATCTGACTTTAAAAAAGAGACTTAGATTCTGACAAGGAATAATTTATTATGGATATGAATAAGCTTCCCACAAACTGGGCTCTTTCACAGTTGGAAAAAGAAAAAGTTTTGCTGAAGTATTGTGTAGTAGGGGCAGATAGAAAATGGTGCTGAAACAAAATGAAAATCTAAATCAGATTATATTTTAAAACTTTTCCCATTCTTACAATGAAGCTTTCATGATGACAAAGATCATTGCTTTAATTACACATAGAACAAAGAAATTTAGTTTTGTAAGGGTTCATCAAAGGAGCAATTTGATCAACAGAAAGGCATTTAATTGCTCAAAATAACATTGATTTACAGAAAACTATAAGATGTGAATCAACAAATTAACACAGCAAGTGATTCTTGTTAGAGGTCTGTGCTTGATTGTGGATTAACATTTATAATTGTACTTCAATAAGAATAGATTTATATATTACAAAAATTGATCGATTACAGCTAAATTTTCTAGTAATGTATGTACAGGAGGTTATACACTTCTATATTAAAATCATGTTATTGAACATAATAAAATGTAAAAATGATCATTTAAACACAAGAGCACATGAATGGGAGTTCACTGATGCTTGATATTTTGTGCAGAATTTAAATTACCAGTATAATTAAAATGATATAGAACATGTGAAAACATATAATATATTGCAAAGTGTTTCTCAATGAAAAAAGTTAAAATGTCATCAATTGACCTCAATGGTGGATATCTCTAACATTTTTTATCTGTTTCTCATATCATATATCAGTATTTGATTCTAGACTTTGTTTTCTCCTTAACTGGTAACTTTCATAGGAATTTATTATCTGATATATTCATTATTAAATTATTTTATATTTATTTATTTATTTATTTATTTATTTATTTATTTACCTGTCTATGGGTTGATGGGTGTGTATGTGCATTCATAGACACATGGGAGGAGGTCAGAGGACAACTAACAAGAATCAGTTTTTTCATTTACTCAGTAGGTTCCCAAAATCAAGCTCAGATCATCTGTCTTGGTAGCTGGAATATTTATCTACCATGCCATTTCACTTACCCTGTTGTATACCTGGAATGTTTTTAAAAATAGTCAGTTATATATTTTTTGTTTTACAATAAAGAAAAGTTTCCATTTGCTGTATTTTAATAAATATATTATATAATGTGACTTTGGGTTCACATGCTGACTGTTGCTTCATCTAATACAATTTTAATAGCCTTATTAATACTTGAAATTTTCTCATAATGAGTCATACAAGACAATGAAAATCAAGAGTATTTTGTAGATAAGAGAATATTTGCATGACAAACTTGAAATTGCACTACAATTTTACTTTGGCTCACATTTCAGAAAGTACAAAAATTAAAGTACATTAATTATGAAATGGTCACCAAGATACCATAATGCTGCTGACACCATAATTAAGGGTCATTTTGAACACTACTAATAGTATGATATAGACAGCTAAAAGAATAAAGAACAGAACTACAAAAAAGGGACTAAGTACCTTCCTTGTAAGAATTTTACATACAATAATATGCAGTTTAAATTTGACTGATTTAAAAGGAAAATACCAGATTGTTTACCAAAGGCTTTTGATTTTAGTGACTTTTTCATATATACTGAATCTATTTATGCTTTACATAATTAGAATATCCATATTACAAAATTTTCTGTTAAAATGACATTTTAAAGAAAGATTTCAGAAATATTGTGAACATTGCAGTGCCTATATATATATGATCAAATAGAATATTTTTGCACGTAGTTGTATAATTTTTATTATCTCTAGGTAGAATTTATAAAACTATTGACAAAAAGAATTACAAATATTTTATGAAGCAACATCTAAACATTCTCTTTCTATTGGTTTACTAGACCAGTTGCATGTATCACTAGTATCTCCCATCTTTTATTTCCCACTCTAAAAGGCTTATCCAAGGTTTCCAATGGTTGTGAATCAATTGAAAACTCAACCAGTAATTTTCGCAATTCTTGACATTTCACTACAAGCTATTGTCATTTACTGTCTGTGGCAATATAAATTGAACATCAGTAATCTCTAGAAGAAGATAGAAAATTGACATTATGTCCTTTTTTTCCTTTTTTTGTGTAATGTATGGCAATAATTATTTCCCAGTTAAAATAAGTGTACTTGGTATTGAGAATAAAAAGCATCTCCCACAAGCTTATAATATGTATGCTTATTTCCCATCTAGTGACACTGTTTTTCCAGGCTGTGAAAAATGGGGTGTGGAAATTATTGCATGGAATTAGGTTACTTGGTAGCATTCTTTTGAAACTTACATTGAGTTTTACTTTTTTCTTTACCTTTTTCTACTTCTTATTGGTTAAAAATAAAATAAGCTTTTTTGGTACATGTTCCTGCTTCAATATTGTGCTCAAACACACAGAGCCAAGAAACTATGTGGTGAAAATTATGATTCAGTGAGCCATAAAAAATTCTTTCTTCTTTATATTGCTAAGCAATTTGGTGACAACCATTACAAAACTAAGTAAAACACTTGGATAAATGTAGGGCAATGGTAAAATAGTTGTACAGCTTGAAATGCTATGATAAAATATTCAGTTTCATCCTACATATACATAAACGCATATAATGACTAACATGTAAATAAATTTAATTTCTATTCTTAACTCACCAATGGATTAATACTGTGTGGTGGTATAAATTGGACTAAAGTAACACCTGTAATTTCTAGGGGAATATAGGAAATTGTCACTATCTTTTTTTCTTTGTGTAATATATGAAAATAATTATTTCCCAGTTAAAATGAGGATAACAATAAAAATCTTAGTAATATCATTTAAAATATTTTTAAAGAATATTAATAAATATATGATGATAAAATTTTTCCAAGATTTTACATTTATATGTGCTTATAGAAAATAACATTATTTGGACTTTAAGCTTTAAAGTCTTTTTATGGTTTTCTTAATTTAATGGCATTGGACTCAGATGTTAATAGTTAGACAATAATGTGAACAATATTTTTCTTTCAGTTTCTATTTTGTGTTTCATGAGTTTTGTCTCTGGAACTAAACCCAAGACAAATTTTTTTAAAAGGTTTTATTTTTGCTCATAGTGTCAGAGATTTTCAGGCCATTGACCCTCTGCTTCCCTTCTTTTGGGGACAAGGTGATATAGAACAACAAAACAGAAAGCAGGTCTCTGCAGAGTGGCCAAGGAGCAGAAATGAGCATGATGACAGTAAACAAGCATTTTGTCTACTAGGACCCTCAACGCATATGTTAAGGGCAGGTCTCCCTACCCTATGTATGCATCTTTAGCAATGCCCTTGCAGATAAAATTGGAAGTGTAGTTTACAAATTTACTAGGTGTATCTCAGTCTTATCATATTGGAAACCAGGATTTAAATATCACAAGTGTACAAAAAATGAATATCATAAGTGACTTTCTACCACCTAGTTTCATCAATTACAAAAGAATTTTAATAGTACAGTTCTTAAAATTTATTTAGATTTTTTTATTTAGTCCAGTTACTTCTATTTTTCTGGCATTTTGGATGAATTAAAAGGCACTTAATTACGTAAGGATTAGCCATCACATAATATCTTAAATATTAAGTATCTCCTTATCTGATATATCCTTCCAAAATAAAAGAAGCAGGTTCACCATGCCTGAAGGCTAGTGATAATACTCTGTTCTTTATATATGTGATTTAGAAGAAAAAAGATAACTGAGAAAGGCTACCTTTAAACCAAATATAATGTGTGAACAGAAATTTATATGCTTAAAACATTGGGATATAATCATTCTTCTCTACTTAATTAATGTTCAAACTACATGAAGCATATCCATGACTTTTAACACTCAAAAGTCACTGAAAGAAATGAAACCTTTTCTCATATTCACTTTTAAATTCCTTTTTTTTTAATAGTTGGTGAACTCTGTTGACTTGAAAAGTATCTTAGTGCAACATTTATAACTGTGAATCATCTTGATATTATGCAAGTGACTTCTATGTAATTATTTGCCTGTAGGAAGAATTTGGAGAATTTACATGTATTCAGAAAACCATTAAACTGTTTTAAAATAAAGCTCTAAAAGTTATTAAAAAATCTAAATTTTGCTTGTTATGATCAAGGATTACAGAGCTCTACTATCATTAGCACAATCAGAGTAGTGGGTTTAGAACCTTTGAGAAGAGAAACATAGTCTTCTTAATTACCTAGAGAAATGAGATAATTTCACTAGTTCCTGGAAACCTGAATGAAATATGGAAGTGAGTGGTTTTGTACTCCAGGTTTTTGAAAGATAAAATTTTGTGCTGAGGAACTGTGATGTCTTCTGATGAATAATCCCTTTCAGGACCATTAATAACAGAATTGGTTGAAGCACTTCATTTTTCTTCTCTGTACTATGAAGTCTCTAGAAAGATGGTTCTCAGGAGAGCAAAATGATATTTTCTTTATTGCATTTTAAAAGAAGATCATGTATTCTTTTTAGTACAGTTACATTGAACTTTATAGATCTCTGACACTAGAAAGACTTGAAATTTTCCAGTGATATACCAGTCAACAGAAAATAAATGACTGTGTTTTCTACTGTGAACAGGGTTTCACTTGTTATAGTTAGGTTGTCTACTTTCACAGAAAACAGTGTCTCATTTTTTTATATGAGAGAATGTCATGCATTTCATATATTTGATATCAAATCCTTTTCTCCTTCTAGATCATACTTAATGATTATATTGAAAATATATTCTAGTTCAATAAATCTTTTCCTTTTACTATGAGTTCTTAAGGAAAAGATGAAAATATTATTTCATTGTAATTATGTCATAATCCATGAATATTTTAAGGCATTATTAGTATAATTACTCTATATATGGTATAATCTTATGAAAAAAAATTATTAATTGGTGGGAATCATTTGAATTAAGATTTGCCTTTTCTTGGGCAGTTGTAGACAACTCACAGGAGCTTCCCTGTAGAATAATGATCAAATATGTATTAGTTGATAAAAAACTTGTTGTTGAGTTCAAAATGAATATTAAAATAATTGTATAGATGTTAAATCTCACATTATTATATTTTTTATTAAATTCAGATACTTAATCAGAACTCTCTAGTGTGAGGATATACTATATAAGAATTGTATTAAAAACATTCAAAATAAGCTGGGCATAGTGGCACATGCCTAAATCCTAGCACTTGGGAGGCAAAGGCAGGTTGACCTCTGAGTTTGAGGCCGCGCTGGTCTACAGAGAGAGTTCCAGTATAGCCAAGAGTACCGAAAGAAATTATGTCTTGAAAAACAACAAAACAAAGCAAACAACAACAAAAAGTTCAAAATTCACAATAGTTATAAATTGATATCTCCATGAGGTAGAAATAAATACTTGAATAATTTTTAAACTAGGAAGTATATATGTTATATAATGATTTTATTATGAAACAAAATCTATCATACACAAATGAATAAGTTTTCTCACAAGCATGGTAAAGAGCCATCCACATAGATCATTCACCAAGCCACATGGTCTTTTCATTACAGATGCATAGTAGATTTTTTTTGTGATATTGAAATAAAATTACAATGGTAATTATAAATATGCTAGAGAATTTTATCTTGTGCTGTTAATGAGTAAATTTCATATAATAATTAATTAAATAGACTTCTATTTTGGAAAAACTGTAGAATTAAAAATATAATTATTCAACTAATTAGATTATACAATAAAGTATTAGTCAACTAAAAACTGAAAAGAATGAAAATATGATTCTATAGCCAAATATAGCAAAAAGAATATATATTTTAAAACACCAATTTAAATTGCATGATTCCAGATATCAAAATCTTAAGGATTTTTTATTTTGTTTTTTTTTTGGGGGGGTGAAGTAAGGGGACAGAGTTTCTCTGTATAGCTCTGGCTATACTCTGTAGACCATGCTGGCCTTGATGGGGGGTGAAGTAAGGGGACAGAGTTTCTCTGTATAGCTCTGGCTACACTCTGTAGACCATGCTGGCCTTGAACTCACAGAGATCTACCGGCCTGAGTGCTGGGATTAAAGGCTTGTTCTAACACCGTGGGATACCTCAGGCCTTTCTTCACTTGTAACTGTTTTTGAGAAACTAACAAAATACTTTAAAACATTTACATCATCAAAAGTTTCACACTGGAAAAGTAAAAAAAAAAAAAATATTTCAGAAAATGATTCCTTCAAGTTTCTATTCAGTCATTTTTATAAATTATTTGTTTATGGTATGAGAGTTAGCTCAGTTATTAAAAGCATCTGCGGCTTTTCCAGAAGACTGAGGTTTGGTTCTCAATAGCTCAGTCTTCTGTAATTCCAGTTCAACGACATCCAATGCCATTTTCTGGCACCGATAAGCACTAGACACACATTTGGTGTAGAGACATATATGCAGGCAAAGCACTCATACACATAAAATAAAAATAAATGAAACTTCTAAAAAATTATTTTGTTTTATTGAGTTTGATTTTTAATGTACCTCCTGAGTTGTTACTCCTTAGACTCTTTTAATATTAGTGTATCAATTGTTTTAACCAACAAAGTTTGAGCCCCATGAACTTCACTGTTAATGAAATGAAAACAAATAAAATATGGAAAAAAGATGCTGGTTTAGTAGTTTCAGAAAATGGTTTGGGTATTCTTACCAACATTACCTCATTAATATTAAATATCTTGTGACTTCATATGAACCAAAACATTCTCACATCTCTATTTAACAAAGATTCCTAGAACAGTTTGCTATTAAGATAAACAAATCTTATCTCTCCCACAATCAAACTGACATACTTGTGGTGAGTGTGAAAATTATCATAATCTTTATTCTTATAAATTATCAAATAAAGCATACACAGTCAATATATTTTTTTTTTTTTTTTGAGACAGGGTTTCTCTGTGTAGCTTTGCGCCTTTCCTGGATCTCGCTCTGTAGACCAGGCTGGCCTCGAACTCACAAAGATCCACCTGCCTCTGCCTCCCGAGTGCTGGGATTAAAGGCGTGTGCCACCACCGCCCGGCCAGGTAATATAAATTTTAGTAGTTTTAATCATTTTTTGTATGTTGTAAAATTTTGGTCAAAATTTTAATGAAAAACTACCTATTCTGCAGCTATTTTATATAAAAATAAGTAACTAGCATTTAATATCAAATTTCTCATAAAGAAGTGTACATTTTCTTACCTACAATTCTGCTCATTAAGCACTGGTGACCTACAAAATAGCTACTAATCTTTATAATTTTATAATTATATGTAGTTGTTAAGAACTTCAGAAGTCTTGTGAATAAAATACTAATTTTCTTTAAAATGCTAGAATTTAATTCTGATTATATTTTCAAAACACTTAAAGCAAGATCATTTTTCTCCTGGCTTCCACAAATCCTAAGAGCTCTCCCTAGATAATGTTTCAATTTGTATAGCATAAAGAAATCTCTGATTTATGTAATGTAATTAACAAATTTGATCATCAACTTTAAACTGTAATCTGGCCTATTTCTAGAAACTCAAATTTCCTTTATCTCCATAATATTTTTCAGACCATGGAGGATTTTCTAAAATGCTAAAATATTCTTGTTATTTTTATTTTGATATTTTATTACGTTCAATTGAAATCATTTTGTTTGTCATCATATATGATTCATTGTAGTATACGCCATGATCGTAAAAATGATACTAAATTACTAGTGTATTGTAGATGTTAAACCTTTTTTCAGAAAATGAAGGATAGTTAAATCTCCTGTAAATTTGAATAACAAATGTACCACTGTATCTGAAGTTTATTAAAATGAAAGTAAGTGTACTAGAATTTTAGGATATCTACTGTTCAAGTCTACTGTTTCAAAATAATTTCAAATTGATGTATTCCTTTTCTTTCAATTGGCTTCTTTGGGACAATGACAGGACACTAGTGGAATTCAGGTTTATCTGATACATGGACTACTCACATGGAATGTAAGGTCGAACTATAGGCCTTGTGTACATCCTACTTCACAAAAAAGTCTGTCAGATACTGTAAGCCTAGAGGCTGAAGATGTTGCCCCAACATTGCAGAGAAACTTCAGGTGAATGTCTAGGCAGCTGGCTGTTTCTGTCATTTCACATTTTTTTGGAAGTCACTTGTTTGCTCTTCCTGTTTTATTAGGTAATATTATTTCCTTCTTGGGTCTCTGAGGGAGTTGAAGATTAGATAGTTATAGTTAGTTAAAGATTAGATAGCTATAGTTTTCCATGTTAAGAATTTCAGGAAAGAAAGTCACTAAAGAGGTGTAAAGTGTATAAATTTGAAAGACATTATAAGATAGTTCTCTGTTAGTAGTGTAACTTAGGACAAAAAGTGAATCAGGTACCAAAATAGGATAGATAATGGAATATTTTCTCTTGAGTTTGTCAAATGCAAATGGTCTAGACATTATTGAGGTATTTTTGCTTGCATATATTGTATATAGTTATTGTACTTATTGTATATAGTTTTTCTTATATTAGTTATAACTTTTTTCTTTTTATTAGAATAAAAGGGGGAAATGTGGTGATATTTTAATTGTGCTAAAATGTTATTTTATTTGAATGTTAATAAATAAAGTTTGCCTGGAGATCAAAGGTCATAACAAGCCAGGAACAGAAGTCAGGTGGTGGTAGCACATGCCCTTAATCTGATCACATGGCAGGCAGATCTCTGTGTGGTCAAGGACACAGCCAAGCATAGTGACACATGCCTTTAATCCCAGTACCAGCCATAGAGACCTGGAGGTCTGTATAGACAGGCAGTGATGAGGAAGTCATGTGGCTGGGCTTAGAGCCAATGAGAAAGCAGAACAGGAAGGCAATAAAAGCACAGTTTAGACAGGAAGAAGCTCTCTCTGGGAAAGCTACAGTGTGGTGGTAAGTTAAGGCTATTTGTGGCTATTTGCTATTTCTCTGATCTCTTCAGCTATTACCTCTGTATTTGGCTATGTGTTTCTTATTTAATAAGACTGTTTAGAAATTCATCTACAAAGCACTGTATCAATAGGAAATTTTAATTTTTCAGTGAAACCTGGAAAAAAGGGATATAAAAAATCATCTCAAAAGATCACAGGTTCATCATATTAATATTCTATTTGTTTCCTTATGTGTTTCTTTAATGAATTTCCTTGTAGTAGCTCTTAGTTCCCCTAGTGTCTACTTTGCCCTTGTAATATGTTAACATGAATGTTGAGGTGGCTCTGCAGTATCATTACTAAAACTGTAACGTAACAGAAAAATCTCATTAATCCTTATAACACCAATGAAAGATAGGTATTATATTCTCCACATTAATAAAATTAATGAACTCAAATTCCTTTTCATTTCTAGTCCCTCAGGCACTCTGAGAGGCCATGATCTTTCAGGATTTTGTCTCTGAAAAAGATAATTGACTTTATTTTTATGACAATACAAGACTTTAATGAAACTGAAAAAAGCTCATAGCTAAGCAAGATCATGTAAATGGGTCATTCACTTAATATTAGTATTCTTTACATACTGTAGTGTTTACTTATTTCTAGCAAACCAGAAAAGCATTATTGTTAATGATGACCTCCGTTATTCATTAAAGCCCTTTGTAATTCCAGCTTTCTATTTTAATTCCCAAACATAATAGACTGGCAACCTTACATTTAATCATTTACACTTCAAAAATTATCTCTTCAATTAGTAGCCCATAGAACATATTTTAGGAAGTTCTTAAAGTTTAGGTCTTTGAGTAAGATAAATAAATTAAAAAATTAAAGCTATAAAACCTTGTGAGAAGGCATGTGATACATTGTGGGATACTTATATCTAACTATTCACTATTTTAAATTCTTAGTTTTCTGTCTATTCACTCAGCGCAGTGCTGCACTGGCAAGGAGTCTGAACTACAGTTGCTCTTTATTATCAAAGTGTAAAGGCTACAATATATTATCAAAGTCCATGAACACAATAAATAACAGGGAAATAAAAACATGAGAAGCTCTGGGAGTGGTAATGGCACTAAATAATACATGCAGAGTCAGTGGCCTGTGATTAGCATTTCTCTGAAAGGTATCACAGCCCTGTTCAGCTATTAGAACAACATTTGCAACTGTGGAATAAATCTAAATTAGCACTGGAAACCCTGACTAATGTATCTATCATGAATAAGCCATGCAGAAACAAGCAATTGTGTTTTGCTTGTTACATCAGCATAAATTGCACACTAATCATTGTCTATTCTATAAACATCAATCCTACTGTGTTCTTTTCTTCTGATTTCTTTAAAATACATTCATCCTATAAAAACACAGAAAGGGACGTTTTCCACCATGTGAAATATAATAATTCAAGAGAAAATACATTAAAAAGTTCTACCTTTATAATAGCCAGCAATCTAAGTTTAACATAGTTCCTTTAATTGGCAGGCAGATCTGATTATGTCTTGCAGTGATTCTCTGTGTGACCTGTATCTCTGCAACACTTGTCATTCACCAATTAATAATGAAACAAATACTACTTGGATGTAAATCAGACCTCATTTCCTAAAATTCCTGGCTGATACTTGTATTATACAAATGTATTACAATATACATTATTAGATGGGTTTTTATAGAAAAACACAGCTGAATGTTCTTTCTTTGACCCTGAAAACTTTTGTAAAAAAAATTTATCTCTTTGTTTCTCAGGGATTTTGACATAATAGTTCAAATTCTTATAAATGGCATGAAACACTTCTTCGAGTTATATGGAAATGAATTTAATTGCAACTTCACAAATGATTCCTGTCCATTCTTAAAGTTTACTAAGTAAGTGTGCATGTGCATTAATTTGCAGCATGTGTATGTAATTTTAATTTTGTTAAGGGAAAACTCTTTAGTTTGCTGTATATTCCATAACATATTATTCTCAAGCAATTGAATTCCTATAACTAAAGAAGGAGACCACTACTACCAACAGACACATATATATTAACTTCCTTTTGCTTTGGGTTAGTAGCTAGGAGAGTTTCAGAGATAGTTGTGAAACCTTCTTTTCATTTCTAGCTCTTCCCCTGGCAATAGACAAGGTGCTATTCTGGAAATCATGGTCTTCTTATTCATATATGCATTTTCATTCTTTGATTTGATTTTAAATATGTCTGATATTAGTGACTGAAAGGCCAGAAATTGGTTCCAAAAATAAAATATTATTTACATATTTTTGATAAAGTTTATTTGTATCTTTAGAAAAAAAGAGAATGAAGGGCTGGAGAGATGGCTCAGCCGTTAAAGGCTAGGCTCACAACCAAAAACATAAGAGTTCGGTTCGCAGCACCCACTGTTGTCTCTACAGCCATATTTTTTGTCTTACACCGCACCAGCAACACATGGACAGCCTATGTAGAAACAACAATCTTAAGGGGAGAAAAAAGGAAGGTAGAAAGTTACAAAAAAAAGAGAGAATGAATAGTGCTCTTAAGGAATAATTCTATTATATTGCATACCTTCTCATGAACATATTCTCAATAGGTAAATATATTTTGTATGTTTCTTTTTAAAATGCTACATTTTAAAATTTAAAGTCTACAAATTATTTAAAGTAAACCAAATATAAAGAAAACTTTGCAGGTCATATTAAATAATACAAGTTTCATTTGTGTAACTGCTCAGCATTTTAAAATACAAGTATTCTAAAAGTATGTGATACCATGTATAATTGAATGAGAAAAAATGCATCCTGTAATTGCAAATATACACCATGGGAAGTTGTGCTCATAAGACTTTTAAATTGAGACACTAATTTTATTTCACTTTTATATACTGTTAGTTTTTAAAATAGTATAATCATTTATGCATGTAATTTGTCAAAAGTATTTCTATGATTTACAGAAAAATACTTTCACCTTGAACTCTCTAAAATCAAGTATCAAAAACTTCTTTTTGAAGCTTTATGTGCATAAAAAGCAGCATAACACCTTGTTTCTTTCAATAAATAATGATTTCTATGATATTGTAAGTAGATATATTGGTAAACAGCACATATGCATTTATAGAAGGTTCTTTTTAATATAAGCAAAAATAGATTTATTTTTATTCTGTCTAAATATACAGATTCATTGATCAACCATAATCAATTAAAAATTTTACTATGTGAAAACAGAATTTTCCAAAAAACAAATCAAAAAGGTTTTTCTCTCTTTCTTCTATAATGTAAATGCTTCATATTTCCAAAAAAATACATGGTTTGTTTTTTAATTTAATGCTTATGCTTTTATGAAATTGAAACAATAAACATAGATGAAAATAATGACTCTTTAATGTAAATCAGAGCCATTAAGAAAGTAGGTGGAGCACAGATTATAACAAACTCGTGTACAGTCAGCTTCCTGAAAGCATTACAGGTTTCTTCTCTTCTGCTTTGGTGCCCATGACCTAGAGTCCTCTCAAAGTTGCTAATGATCACAGAACTGGGACTATATTATCAAATATTGAAGGTGATAAAAAAAACAGGAAGGAAATGCTAACGTCAATCTGCAAGGACATCAATATCTTGTAATGAATTAGAATGACTTTTATTTCAAGGACAGATTACTCTTCAAAGTTTAGATGCAGACCTATTGTATTCAGACACCTAAGAAGTAGGGAGTAGCAGGCAATTTGCAGCCCAAATACTGAGAATTATATATTATATATATATATATAATTATATAATATAAAATTATATTAAATAATATAAATATATAATTATATAATATATATATATATTTGTATCCCAACTAGTTCTTAAGTCACTCTGTAACAAGCTATTTTCTTCTTAAAAAAATAAATCAGAACAGGAAATTTGGTAATAACCCAAGGAATGTAGTCTTTACTCTCATGAAAGTTTTATTGTTATTGAAACATTTTTCTTTTAAGTAATTATCAACCGAAACATAATACATTATCTTCAAGAAATGATGTTATTATAATCATAAAAATTTTTGCAAGCCAAAGTTGATAAAGAATTTATTAATATTTTAATAAGCATTTATGTGCCATGTTAGCCAAGAACCAATAATCACTTATGTTAAAAAAGTGTTATAAAGCCAGGCGGTGGTGGCGCATGCCTTTAATCCCAGCACTTGGGAGGCAGAGGCAGGTGGACCAGCCTGGGCTACAGAGGCCAGCCTGGGCTACAGAGTGGGATACAGGAAAGGCTCCAAAGCTACAAAGAGAAACCCTGTCTCAAAAAAACGTGTTATAATTTCATGAAGTACCATTTTTATAATACCTTGAATTATTTTTATCTTTTCCTTGACATCATGCCTATGTCTTTAAATGCTAAAACAGGCAGTTTCTTATCAAGTTGCAAATGAAGACATAATGCAGGAAGGAAGTTGGCAGTTATAAAAAGATAATTCAAAATGGGTTATAAGGATATGCTAATATTAATCAAAATACCACACAGACACTAATTTTAAGTTCATTTTTTGTGGATTGATTGAAGACATGTAATAGTTTATGAATATTCTTGGTTTCTATTTAAGAACTCAACTTTTTTGTACTGGGTAAAGAAAAGCATTACAAAGAAACGTTCTGCCATCAAATTTACTAGCTGGGTAAGTAGAGGATTAATTATAAATCACAATCTTTATGGCAGAAAACCAATGTCCTATGCAGAGGCAAGAGTATAAGCCCTGCCTTAGAATTTAGGGAATACCCTATACATTTTAAATAGTGATAGTTTCTCAAAATCTTATATTGCTGTTAATTTAGCTTTAGTGAGTTTTTATATTTTAGAGAAATGGCATAGCACAAAATCTCAAAACACTATTGAAAGATCAACATAACCAAGCACATTTAAAAAAAAAAAGAATCAGTTTTTTTTTTTTTTCCAGCAAATGGAGGTTATTACAAAGTTTTAGCAGGGGATGGTGCAGTTATCAACATCCAGAAGACCTTTCAAGTCCTGTGTACAGAAAACAGAAAAGATTCCTGTAAGGCATCAAAGGGATCTACAATCTGGCCCATCAAATACTTAAGCTTCACAAAAGTTGGAGTTGCGTTGTAATTGTTATCTGTATCCGCTGGAACTGGACACCACACAGGATCCCTTGTTCTACAAATTTGATTGGTTGTGGAAGAAGGAGCAGATGATTGTCAGAGCCAGGGACTTAGAAATATTGCTGTGAGATTGTGTCTTCTAGAAAAAATATCAGAGAAGCTAAATCCGATAATTCTTATCAACATGACAGCCTAAACAAGATCTGAACAATGAAGATATAAGTAGACATGCTAATATGGAAAGAGGAAAGCTCACTCCGTGGCCTCAATACTAGACAAAGAACTACAAATAACTAAGGAATGCTCAAACTGGAGAAGCAGTCTTTCCTAGGGAAGGGCATTGCAAATGTTGGCCAAGTTGTCAGCTCTGAAACCATATACATAAAAGTAACATGATATGGATTTAGAATATTATATTTATATAGTTAGGAGTATATATAGATATAGATTTATGAGTGTATATATCTTTGTGTATAAAAACAATGAAATAAAAATAGTCCATGAATTTGAGAGAGAGGGAATAAGGGAAAGTGTATATCAGAGGGTTTGGAAAGAGAAATGAAAAGGAGGAAATTACATAATTAGAGTATAATTATGTTATAAAAATGCTTCATAAATTACAAATTTGTTTTAAAAATTTGGTGTTTAGAAAACAATCAAAGTAATTTTGCCAGTTCAAAGCACCTGGGCATTCATTTCTCCTTGTCAACTGACAACATTCTCAAAGGCCTCAGACAAGCCAGTGCATTGATTCTGTTGACTAAATATCATGGAATCATTCACATGATGTCAATGTAGCAGTCACATAGAAAATAAGAGTTTTAGATAGAAGCATGGTGGTTTCTAACAGTGCATGACATGGTCAGAGTTTCTAAAAATGGTGCCTAACAGAATTAAATATGAAGTTTTTGAAGTGAAGCTTAATTGTAACACAAATTGCTAAATGGTCTTATTAATAAAAAACCCAGAGCCAGATATTGGGGTAAAAGCTGAAAGATCAGAGAAGCAGAGCAAGCCACAGCCAACTTCACCTCGCCAACTCCTCAGCTGATCTTCTTTCCTCAGACTGAAAGCCTCTGGGTCCTCACCTGAATGGATCTCAGCTGAACTGCTGCTGCCACTGGCTTACCTCTATGAAATCTTCAGTCTAAAGAGAGCGAGTTCTGTTTCCTCACACTTTATACACCTTTCTGTGTCTTGCCATATTACTTCCTGGGATTAAAGGCATGTGTGCTTCCCAGTACTGGAATTAAAGGTGTATGCCACCACTGCCTGTCTATTTCCAGTGTGTCCTTGAATTCACAGAGATCCAGACAGATCTCTCCCTCCCTAGTTATAGGAATAAGGGTATGTGCCACCACTGCCTGACCTCTATGTCTAATCTAGTGGCTGGCTCTGTCCTCAGATCCCCAAATAAATTTATTAGGATACACAATATATCACCACACTTAACTTTCAGTGAAGACTCAGGAAATCAGACATACCAGGTTAAGGAAAATTCACCAAGATAAGCCAACATCAACATGTAGTTTCTGCCCTGGTGTGAGGTCATGTTAATTTCAACAAGTAAAGTCCTTGGGAATACAAGTTCTGCCATAGTGTGCTCTGAACCTTTGATATAGGGACTGTTGGTTTAATGTAACTATTGAATTTCACTTTTTTGGTAATCTCTCATTATTTTTCCTATTTATTCCTTCTACTATTGAATTTCACTTTTTTGGTAATCTCTCATTATTTTTCCTATTTATTCCTTCTAGATATAATCTTTTATGTTTTACATGTCCCATCATTATACCATAGAAGAATGCAACCTTTATTTATTTATTTATTATCAGGACCTTCACAGTTAAGCGTTTGTCTTAAGTCTCAGAAACTCTTTGGACAAAGACAGGGACAGCATTCAGACTGTTAAGATATTAAGACCTCATGAGGTTAGTATGAAATGTCTGTTTATTATTAGGGACCATGGATAGCATGCTATGTTTGTGTAAGTGTTTAACACAATGATCCATGTGTTAAAATTTCGTAGCACTATCCAGAGGTGGTGGAAGCTTTGAGAAGTATGTCTAGTGAAATATACTTAGGTCACGAGTGCATGTCCAAAAGGGAATTATCTTTGGGATTCCAATCAAGCATGTGGTTCCCACTCAAATTATACTTCCTGATTGTCAATTGGGGCTTTCAATGCACTCAACCAAAATATTTTTTTCTGTAAAGCTGATTATCTTAGATATTTGTTATCATAACCAACAGCTGACTAACACAGGTATTATGCTATTTGACATTTAACTTCTTATAATTTACAATAAATGAATGAGATTTTCCCAATGTTTATTTGAATTTGAAGACACCTTCCAAATGTCCTAGATTAGCAAATAATTATTTTTTTTCTGTTCTAAATGGTTAGTCAAATCCCTTCTAGCCTTCCTAGCACAACATATTAAAAAACTTATTTGTTGTTTGAAAAAACAGCAAAGCATATAATAGATCAACATTGCCCTTGCAGGATACCATAAAAATCTCAGTGCCAGAAATTAGTTACTTCTTTTGGAGTTGTTAGCCAGTAGAATTTCATATACCCATAAACATCACAGAATATTTTTATTGATTTTTGTTACCCTACACATTTTGATGGTAAGACCCAATTGCATCACATATTTGAGCTACACCATATGGGGAAATTGGCTGGTATTGACCTGGAAACTTTATCTCAATTGTCTTGATTTCATAGTGTAGGAATGTGCTATTCATACTACCAGAAATGAAAATCAGTCATCAACCAGACACTTCTGCGAAACCTGTGAGTTACAATAACAACTGAACTGACAAGACATGCCCCACTGGTAGAGACATCATAGAAATAACCTACCACTTTCTAATTGGACTTATACAAACCCATACTTAGCATCATTGTTGGAGCAAGAACCTGTGACTAGACAAGTCATAGGATTGAGGGGGAGAACCTACTACTATTATTCTGCTAAATGGACACAGTATTAAACTGACTCCTAAGATTTTATCATCATATCCATAGATGAGCATGTTTCCCAATTCTCATCTGAGGATCTTCTATTTGCAGTAGGTGGTGATTAACACAGAGACCCATAACTGTCGAAGATGCAGAGAATAAGAGATTCAATTACTTCTCAGCCTAAAATAGAGAATATATTCCATACAACCTCCTCCCAAAGTTCAGAGATTATTTTGGTAGAGGGGCCAGAAAAAGTACATGAGCAAGACATTGATTGGTAGATGACTACAAGGAAATTTGTGTTCTGGATACCATAAGGTAACTGCATGTATGAACTCACAATGGTTGTGACAGTATGCACAAAATCTTTGCAATCCTAAAACAGAAAGAACATCATTATAAAGGAGTGAGTTGGTCATGGAATCCCATCTTGAGCTATGGAACTATTATCATTTTTCAGTTACTGATAGAAGAAAAGATGAATTTCTCTGAATGTAGTTCTTGGTAGGCTAACCACATACCAGTAGAGTAACATACACCCATGTATATTTGGGAAACACAAATTCTTCTTGTGTGGGTAAAGAAGGAGGGTTGGTCTGGGAACAGTTAGGAGAGTGAGGTGAATATGATGAATATGATGAAACCATATTGTATGAAACACTCAAAAAACTAGCAAAAAGGTTTTTAAGAAGAAAGTCTTAGGGGAGAAAAAGAAACAGAGCACTTGAAAAGGAATTAAAATTAAAAAAATAAGAAGTAAAATTAAAGAATTCACTTGAAAAAAAACTTAAAATGGATGTAAAAATAGTATGATAATTTGGATGGGGAGAGACAATTAAAGGAAGAAAATAAGTGCAAGTACTATGTTTAAAAGGAGAGAAGGGGGTTTTGAATGACAAAGAAAATAAGTGCAAGTACTGTATTTAAAAGAAGAGAAAGGGGTTTTGAATGACATACAAGGAACCCGATGATGATGTCAGTGATGTATCAGAAAAGGAAGCTGATTCACTGGTGCAAAAAATGCCTGGTCAGGGAAGTCTCTACAAAAGCAGACAAGTGTTAATCAGGGCATGTGATTCTTCTTTTATAGACATTTTGAGCACTGGAGGAAAGACAATAAAAACAGAGGAGAAAGCTGTAGTGAGCCCTATAGTTCTCTAAGTAATGTCCAGTGTTCACAGAGTTAAGACTGTAAATCACTAGTCAAATTCCAGTCTGCATTCAAAATGTCTTCTTATATGAAACTTAAGAGAAATTTAGCATCATTCTTAATATCTACAGAAATGAAACATAGCTCATAGCCCTCTAGAACATTTTAAGGGAAAATAATGAAAAATAATGAGTTGATAAAACATTTGTAAACCAATGTAATAATATGAAATTTTAGAGATAGACCAACTGTACTTCTGTATATTTCTAGAATGAGATTAAAAAAAAAAGCCTGTGGTCATAGAGCAAGCAAAAGAGAAGAGTTATCCAAACCAATAAACATCATCGTTTTGGTCAAAAAGTAGTGCATCACTGGGAAAATTCTAGTGGTATGACGTTGAGCAGCAGTGAGAATGGACTGTAATGGTTGTGATATTACTCGGAGGGGAAGCATTTTACAGAACATTCATATTAACAAGATGTTTGCAGGAACTGAACAGTATGCTATACCAAGTCAACACTAAGTTTCCAATTTTCCAAAACAATGTTACAATTTTATTTTGCCACTTTCAGTCATTTTACTCTTCACAATGTTTAATTAGTTATCATTAAAATGATGCAGAAGGCCTGGCCCCATGTTTCCTTTCCTATGCATTTATTTAACTTTCTGACTTAATTATCCATGACTAATTCCTCAGAAAAACTTATATTTGAGTGGTAAAATATAACTGCTGAGAGTAATACTTGAATACATTCCATTCATGTGATGACAAATTCCGGAAATAACATCAATATTAGTATCAGCTAGATCTGGGATCGGTTTTGTCACTCTATAATTTTTGATCTGAGGAAAGATGATTCTCACTCTCAGAATTCTGTATCATTTTTCCTTCAGCTCTAGAGTGACATTTTAATTCTTATACCTTAGAAGGACTATTTGGAAAATGGCTACTAGAGAAGATTACTCAAGGCAAAACCTTGTAAATAAAATGTCATTTACTACATAAAAAAAGAAATGTTAATATCAATTCACTATTATTTTTCTTCTATGTCACTTTAAAAATGTCTGTTTTTGAAACTTATGTTTCTATATTTTCCCAACAGCCATACAATAACAATATGTTTCTCCTATCTTTTTAATTGGAAGATAATCAACTATTTAATCTCAAAAAATGAAGTAGAATGCTCAATATTTGCCAGAATTACATTCTAACTATAATGATAGAAACAAATTTAGAGAGATATGCCTAGTGTTATTACTATTCTCTCTTGTTACAATCCCTCAAATCCCCACATGTAACAGTTTAAATGTATGTTAGCCAAAGTAACTGAAAGGGAATATAATGATGGCAAAAAAGAAAAAGTGATTATTATAAATGTATAGCACTGTGAGTATAATATAGTGAACAAAAGAAGAATATTATTCAAATGCACTGAGAATATTAAAAATTAGTGAAATAGTTATATCTTTAATTGATTTTCATTTTATAAATAAAACACACACACATGTGCATGCACACACACATACATAATTTGTCGCCATCATGCCATTCCTGCATCTGGATCCCATATATATATTGAAATAATTATAAGTCATAGATTAATATTCTTTTTAATAAATAATTCTATAATTGATATATCTATCTCTAGCAATAAAATAATGATTATTCTTGAGCAACTTGCAAGACAGAAGGGAATATTAGGTCAATCATAATATAAAGTAAAAAGATAATACATAAACTAGATTGTATTTGAGTAGAATATGGGAATTATTTTTACCATATAATGATTGAGATGATGAAGAAACTACTTCCTATTATAACAGAAAGATAAATACAAGTTTAAATTCAATTATAAAAGAGCAAACTCTCAATTGCTTCTTTGAGTTAGTCAATTTATCTGTACACATTTTTCATCTGTAATTACAATGTATGAAGCATTTGACATGTGTTATTTTATGAATTATTATAAATAGGAAGTGGCTACTATTATGGTTCTCATTTTGCAGATGAGAAAATAATGTACCAAATGTACACTAATTTATTCAGAGACACTCAGTTTGAACAACATTTCATCGCTATAATGACTCATAGCAGAAAGCACTGTTGGGGAAAGAAAATGGAGTGCTTCAGAAAATGTTTGAATTAAGTAAATACCTTAGGAAATATGAGTAGTTTTATTATTTGCTTTGTATATAGAACAATACCTACAAAATCTTGTAATATCTGATATAAGAAAGACATAACCAGTACTTAAAATGACCAATCACTTTTATATAACTAGCTATTCTTTTTCTTTGAATTCTTTTAATATTGCTCTGTATTTTTGTCATTTTAAAAGTGTGCATGAGTGTTATACCTGCATGCATGTATGTACAGCACCTGTGTGTCTAATGCCGATGGAAGACATAAGAGGGAGTCGGAGCCCATGGAACTGGAGTTACCAATTGTTGTGAATTTCCAAGAGGGTGCTTGAGCCAAACCTCAGTCCTTTGCTAGAGCAGTAAGTGATCTTAACAGCTGAGCCAGCTTTCCAGTCACAAGCTAGTTCTTCTTAATGTTCCAGAGCATGGTACTTCCTTTGAAACTCAGCCTACATTATTAACTTTCTCATCTCTTTTTTCATTAAGCATAAAACCATTCAATAGTATTGTCAAAGAAGGTAAGTTTGTACCATCACTGATATATAACAGAGCACATAGCTATAACATGACTAACATCACATAACAGATTTCATAAGTATGCCATGATTAACTGATGATAGTGTTAAGAATCTGAATTGATCTGCAGACAGATATCTAATACTGTTTGAATTAATATTTAAGATTTTGCACATTTTTTCATTTTACATACTAATCCCAGTTCATAAAAATAAATAAAGAAAGAAAAGAAAAACAAATTTTTTTCTTTTCAAATAAAAAAAGATTAGGTACAAAAACCTGTCCTTGCACACATAAATGTTCAAATTATTTTTCTTAATATTCTGGAATTAAAAATATGTAGTATTGTTATAAAGGAAAGGATGGTTTTTCAAAACTATGCTTTAGACACTATAAGGATAAGAAAAGTTTACATCATTCAAATGATAATTTTACTTCTCCAATTCTCCCTAGACAGGAAACAGTTGATAGTGCTGTGGGATATTCTGTATGTTAAGTGTGTTGCTCTGATTGGTTAATAAATAAAACACTGATTGGCCAGTAGCCAGGCAGGAAGTATAGGTGGGACAAGGAGAGAGGACAATTGTGGGAAATGGAAGGCTGACTCAGAGAGACTCTGCCAGCCGCTGCCATGAGAAGATGTAAGGTACTGGTAAGCCATGAGCCACATGGCAACTTATAGACTAATAGAAGTGGGTTAATTTAAGATAGAAGAACTAGATAACAAGAAGCCTGCTGTGGCCATACAGTTTATAAGTAATATAAGCGTCTGAGTGATTATTTTATAAGTGGGCTGTGGGACTGTGGGGGCTTGGGGGGAGCTGGGGAGAAAAACTCCAGCTATATGATAGCATTATAGGAATTGTGACACATTAATTTGTAGTGAGCTTGGGCAATAACTCATATAAAGCAGTCCTGGATTAAGTTATCATAATCCTTGAGAAAAGTCCATTCCCTATTCAATCAGAATCATTGTCAGATAATAGCTGTGCCTTAATTAGATTCTCTGGTCTTAAAACACTAGACCCTTTTCTCTTTCTTGCTTCTGAACATAACAGTTAGTAAAGATTGGAGTATTACTATACTCTGAAATAACCCTTCACTTCTAGATAGTTGAGCATGTGGTGTTGGTTGTAATTGTTGTCTGATTTTCTACAATTTGCTGTGTATCCCAGGAGAGACTTAAGAAAAGAGTGGGTATATATAAATATAACTTCTCCTGAGACAGAGACTGGTTATCCTTATAAGTAGAATTCAAAAGCATAAACTGAAAAACTAAACACTGATAAAAATCAAATTAATAAACTATTGGTAATGAAGCTATAAGTGAAATACAATGTAATAATGTGATTCAGTAATATTTTTACCTCCCTCAAGATTTTCATTTTTTTAACCAAACCTTGTTCTCTCTTTTGACTAAATTGTGGGAACTGGGAGGCATTTATCCCCCAAAAAAATACTTCTGTATCCCTTAGAAAGCAAATTCTATTCTTCTCACAAGCCACTTCTGTTAGAAAAACAAAAAGGACTCTCACAAGGCAAACTCCATCAAGCTAGAAATCCTAATCTCAATTTTATTTGAACTCCCAGAGTTGCACCAATATACTTCAAAAAATATTTTCTAAACTCTCTTCATCAAGATTTTGTTTGGTTCTCTTAATTCTTTATTTAGAATTATATACTTCTTCCTTTCCATTTTCTCAAGTTTTGATGCTTTTTCAACCTCCAGGTACAAAAAATATTTTGAGCTCAATAATTAAGTTGACAGAAACATAATTACCAACAATTAATAAACTTCCATTTCAACAGACAGAATTATAATCACATATCTGAGACAAGATGAAGGAGCCACTTCTCTAATAATCACGTAAGATTGATGAGATGTCCAAGAATTGTTATAATAAAACAGGAACTTATAAGCAAAAATAAGTCTTTTTTTCTTTTCTTTCTTTTTTTGTTTTTGTTTTTTGGGTTTTTAATTTGTTTGTTTGTTTGTTTTTTCTTTCTTGAGACAGGGTTTCTTTGTGTAGTTTTGGTGCCTGTCCTAGATCTCACTCTGTAGACCAGGCTGGCTGGCCTCAAACTCACAGAGATCTGCCTAGCTCTGCCTCCTGAGTGCTGGGATTAAAGGCATGCACCACCACCGCCTGGCTAAGTCTTTTTATTTAAGTGTGATTTGAGTCATAGGATTTTTTTAATGATTATAGAATAGTATTGTATCAGAAACTTTCCTTTTTATTTGGTCTGCTGTTATTCCTACATACCTTTATATTTGGTCTGTTGTTATTCCTACACACATTTAAAAATGGAAAATAGTGGGCATGCATATGTTAAAATTAAAATTGTAATACTTACTTTAAATTGATTATTATTGTTCCTATGATATATAAATGAGTCAATCCTAATTTTAGTATAGTGGATAGATACTTCTGATAAGGAAATTTCAATTTTTTTTATGTTTTATTTAAATTAATAGAAAACTTTGATATTAAGTTATGGACTTATTATTAAATATATTTGGACAGACTTTATATATGTAAACATAAGTATAACTAACTGAAAACCATGTTCTTCATGAATTTCTATGAAATAATCTCTAAATTATCATTAATAAATAAGATCATGGTTTGCTAAATATCATTTGAAAGATTCATCATTAAACATAAAACTTGAATATGACCTTGGAAAGAGTTAAAAATAATTTTGAAGGTAAGGAAAATTTATAAATATTGTCTTTATCACTTCAACCTGTTAATTCAGCTAGATGTTCTTAAATAATGGTGATCATTTTGAGAAAACCCAGCTTTAACTGCTTGCAGTAGCCATTTTAGTCATAATAAGCTTGTGGGGATATAAATGTTCATCTACTATGGAAAGAATTTAGTAGATGCTCAAAATTTGTTAAAATCACTGAATAAAAATAGTTCAATTTTGTGTTGAATAAATTGTATTTCAATGCTTTTTAAAATAGAAAGATTAAAATACCAACTCAATCATTGAGACCTGCAGAAGTAGGTTGATGATTTAAGATCAATAGCGATAGATAATATTCATCTAATAGATATTTGTACTGCTACAAAACCTTATGAAAGTTTATATTATGTATTAACAAGATTTTGATATTTGTACTCTTTATAATACAAAACATCAAACAATTCCTCTTTATGAAATGTTTTCACCAATCTATAAGGTTACTTTTATATAAAATTCTCTTCATTATTTACTAGTGTTTATTTATTATTTTAGTATTATTATTTTAGCTTTCTTTTTTTATTTATTTTTATTTTTTTATTAAATTTAATGAAGGATGGGAGGAAGGAAGAAAGGAAGGAAGGAAGGAAAAGAAAATTTAATTTAGGGTTCAGTTGCTAGCGAAATTCAGCCTATGTGGGGGTTTTACTTTGTGTTGTTCTTTTTTTTTTTTATTTTGCAATACCATTCAGTTCTACATATCAGCCATGGATTCCCTTGTTCTCCCCCCTCCCGTCCCCCTCACCTTCCCCCCAGCCCCCCCCCCCTCCATTCCCATCTCCTCCAGGGCAAAGCCTTCCCCACAGACTGAGGTCAACCTGGTAGACTCAGTCCAGGTAGGTCTAGTCCCCTCCTCCCAGGCCGAGCCAAGCAATCCTGCATAGGCCCCAGGTTTCAAACAGCCAACTCATGCAATGAGCACAGGACCTGGTCCCACTGCCTGGATGCCTCCCAAACAGATCAAGCCAATCAACTGTCTCACCCATTCCGAGGGCCTGATCCAGTGGGGACCCCTCAGCCATTGGTTCATAGTTCATGTGTTTCCATTCATTTGGCTATTTGTCCCTGTGCTTTATCCAACCTTGGTCTCAACAATTCTCACTCATATAAACCCTCCTCATTCTCGCTAATTGGACTCCCAGAGATCCACCCAGGGCCTAGTCATGGATCTCTGCATCCAGATCCCTCAGTAGTTGGATGAGGTTTCTAGCACAACAATTAGGGTGTTTGGCCATCCCATCACCAGAGTAGGTCAGTTCAGGCTGTCTCTCCACCATTGCCAGCAGTCTGTTGTGGGGGTATCTTTGTGGATTTCTGTGGGCCTCTCTAGCACTTTGCTTCTTCCTATTCTCATGTGGTCTTCATTTACCATGGTCTCCTATTCCTTGTTCTCCCTCTCTGTTGTTGATCCAGCTGGGATCTCCCGCTTCCCCAGGCTCTCTTTCCCTCGACCCTCGCCTTTCACTACCCCCACTCATGTCCAGGCTGTTCATGTAGATCTCATTCCATTTCTCATTTAAGGTATTTTAGCTTTCTTACAATATGAATGTCATTTTCTTATACATTGCTTCTTTTTTTCTATCCTTTATAAAGCAGGGATCTTTAAAAATTTTAAATTTTATGCATTTACAAAATACTGAGTTTTATTGTGGCATTTTCCTGGCAAGTCTGCTTTGTTGTTTCTCTCCTTAAATCTTCCCCATGACCCCTACCCTATGTCTACGCTCATCTCATTTCCAATTTCAAGTCACACGTGAAACCTGCACTTACAATTTCTCAATATTTCCACCACCCTGTCATAGTTTTCTATTTTTGTTTTTGTTTTATGAAAGAATTAGCAACCCCTCATGTTATTGAATTGTAGTGGCTGGGTATCTGTATGGATATTCAAAATGCATTCATGATTCATTCTTTTCATTTTTATGCTTTTATCAGAAGTATCAGGAGAAGTAATATTTTTATCAAGACTAAACATGGGCATGTTTGTATGATTTATAATTATGAAAGAACTGACTTGTAGATATTAAGCTCCTTTCTAAGAGTATCACAATAACTCCTCTATATTAATCCCCACTGTAAATACAGATGACACTTACTGAAGGCTGAATGTATGCCACACACTTCTCTAAACTCATCATAATTCATCACCTCTTATTTAATCTACAAGGCATTCTCATGAAGTAATAACTAATATTATCTCCATTTTACCGATAAGAAAAATCAAAGTACAGATAAATATCTTACTATAAAGGCACAACTAAGAATTATATATGAAGGATTAAAACTTCACTAGTCTGACTGTAGATCCATGCTCTTAGTTGCTGTACAATGGTACCTTTTACATTTTATTAAAAATTTAAGCTCACATGCCACAATAATCCAAAATATTTCATTTTAGTAAAATTTAAATCCTTTTGTTGTACTTTAGTACTCAAAAGTCCTACTGTGAAATGATGGCTCTATTTTATGGCCTGTAGGTTCAAAGATAGTAATTATGGCTTTAATTAAACATTTTTCTTTCTTTAATATATCATCCTTTAAACATTCCTCTAGTAATTTCATCCTAGCTAAATAATTGAATTCTCAGAAGAAACTCAATCCTATATTTCATAAAATCAGTTTCCTCCAGACATTTTAGTCAGCTCTCTAAAAATGTTATAACATGAAGAAGAGCATTCTCATGAATTTAATACAATTACACCTAGCCCACACACAGTTCCTAGAATTACCAAGTGAGCTACTCTCTACAAATGTATGCATGTGGCAGATATCGAATCTGTTACAGTTTCCAGTGATGTATCTATCTTCTCATCATAGGAGGAGCAGTGATTCAATTCAGTGAACCAGGAAGATATTATTTTGCTTTCCGATGCATAGGTAAAAGGATGAGTATTCGCATGAAAGTGCTGATAACATAGAGAAGCAGACGATTATGTCAGTATGTCATTCAGATAACAGATGGTATGTGAAATCAGCTTCATGGATGATGAATTTTCCAGGTTCTGATGCGCAGTACATTCCTTAACAACAAGTAACACCACATACTTGGGAAGAGCTTCCTTACAGTATCACTTTATAATGATCCATAGTTCAAGGAATAGCCTTACTCAGAGCAAAGACAAGCAATAGATATTGCTTTTTGATGCCATGGATGAATGTGTTATTAAATTTCTACTAAGTTTGCCATCAAGAAAAAGAGGTGTCATACTCTTGGGCATCCTTTCATGTTCCAGGTGTATGAAAGTGTTTTGATAACTTTTGATAACCCTATGCACACTATCAAGAAGCAAAGAATTCAATCTGAAAGTTTAGACTTTCCACTATGCTGAATGATTTCTAATAAAATGCAGGGAAATCTGATAACAGTTTTCTGCCTGTATTCTGTGTCACTAAACTTGTCAAAGTACAGATGTACTGAATTAAAATTCATTTTCAAACTCATCCCGTTCAGTGTACTTCTCTCATTTTGTCTACTAGCAGAATAATAATCAACAATATCAATAGCTGCGATAAATTCGAAAACTATGGTGTGACAAGCACTGCACTTAGTGTTTTAACACACATTATTTCATTAAAGTTGGTAGAATTATATCCACTTTACATTTGCATCACATTAGCCTAACAACTAATGAAATAATAATATTCAAACTCAGACACACTCTTCTATAGCTGTGCCTGCCCAGACCCATTAACATTCTCTGCTAAAGTTATTACCTACAAACTGCATTGTGAGATTTAAGAGTCGTGGCTATCCTTTCCTATGTCAGCAATTGTCAGTGACATGTTGTAATGGCACTCAGAAATTGTCTCTTCCAGGAGTGAGTGTAATTTACTGGGTATTCCCAAATCACGCTGCTGCCATAGAAAAACTTCTCAGATGCATATAACAGATAGCAATAATTTTCAGATACACTCATCTCTCCAGAAAGTTTGCACAGGTATGTATTCTGGCCACATGCAGACAACATTCAGTGAAAAGTGGCAATCATTTCCAACCATCTTTATCTACTTCTAAATTACAGCTAAGGAAATTGACCTGCAGTACAACCAACAGCACTCAGTGTTGCTGTCTAAGGTCTGAACATTCAGCAGCTTTGAAAAGTTATTGCTTAATGTGCACTTCTTCGAGATAAACACTTAAGATAATTGAAAGCCTGAGAATGGATTTCCATAATTTAAGAATACCTTTCATGCACAGTAATTGAACAGACCAGTGAATCTGGTGCATTTGAGGAAGAGTTGTGTTAGGATAATACAGACTGAATTTCTTAACAATCCAATAAAATGCATAAGCAGGAGCATTCTATTAAGATAAAGTGCATCTTTTATAACAACCCACTAAATTATAGTCTGTTGATACAGGGAAGCATTTTGAAGAATACTGACTAATTCATCCAAATATCTGAAACAATCCCAGAAAATAAGTGAGGTCAACCTGATGGCCTATTTTTGACAATCTACTGCATAGAAAGTGGCAGCAATGTATTAATGGCCTTAGTTTAGTAGAAATTTGGAACAATTATTATAAGCATTGTAATAAAGATTTACTTCTCTCCAGATTTATGGTGGTAGTATCTTTAAATGATTCAAGATTAGCATTTACAAGGCTGTTGTCTCTTCATTTATTTATGTATGTCTCTCTCTCTGTGTGTGTGTGTGTGTGTGTGTGTGTGTGTGTGTGTGTGTGTGTGTGTGTACATGCCACAATGAGTACGTGAAATTAAAAAATCAAAGACAATTTTCAATAGTTTGTTCTCTCCTTCTACCATATGGTCTCTCAGGAGAGGTCATCAGGCTTGGAAGCAAAAGTGCCTTTACCCACTAAGCCATCACCTATGGTCATGTTGAATTTTTAGAAACATGTTGGCACAGCCTAAGTGCACATACTACTAAGTTAGTTTTTAGGAATAAGGGAAATTAGACTCCATAGCATGTACCAAAATTAACAAAATATTCAGTTTAGTGAACTCCTGTAGACTATTAGTAATAGCCTGGTGATGGTCCATTTTAGTTAAATACTTTGGTGTTTTCCTCAATAGGATAATTCTAATCACAACAAAACTATTTTTAATCAAGCAAAAGACTTATTTTATTGACCTTCTAAATATGTTCTGCATGCTTATCTCCATGAAAGTATAGAACACATACCCTTACATATCAAAGTGACTGAAAGATCAACATATTGCATAACATTGTTGAATATGATAATCTTCAGAGCTAGATTATGACAATATTTCTTTGCCTATCTTAAAGTGTTACATATTTGAAGAAATGATTGCAAGGTTTCAATGAACACAGAGATCAAGAAAATTAGCAGCCAATGTGAAAATTTAATAATACTTTCTCTTTCTATCAAAGTTTTCCTTTGTTGTTTGTATTTATTATGAACTTGATCTCTGGATAGTCATTCAAGTCTTTACCTAGGGGAAAGGATGAAAACACACAGTTATTAACCATCTCTTATATTATTAAGTCTAAACTGTGAAATAGATAGGTCTACTTTCAGTCTGTTTTTTTTCTTGTTAGCTATAATGCCTTATGTCAAAATTCAGAGGGGATCAATAAGCAAAATATAACTGAGGTAATATGAACTCTTTTAATGAATAACTAGGTAAGTCATCATACAATGCTGTGGGATGTCTTTCTGTATGCTGTGAATATGTGTTGCTCTGATTGGTTGATAAATAAAGCTGTTTGGCCAGTGGTGAGGCAGAATAAAGTTAGGCAGTACATTCCAACTGAAGAGAGAGGAAGAAGAAAGGAGAGGCAGAGGAGATGGTGCAAGCCACCACCAGGAGAAATAAGATGCGAAACAAGATGTGAAAGTACCGGTAAGCCTTGAAGCCACATGGAAACTTACAGATAAATAGAAATGGGTTAAGTTATAAGAGCTAGCTAGCGAGAAGCTTGAGCCATAGGCCATCTAGTTTGTAAATAATATAAGCTTCTGTGTGTTTACTTGGGACTAAGCAGCTTCAAGACGCTAATGATAGAGATTTGTCCCAACCATAGGCTAAGTGGGACACAGTAAAACTTCTGACTACAATACTTATATACTGTGTTTTCAAATAACACTTTAAAAAGATAAGAATTCAAAACAGAAACAATTTTAAAGAATTATCATAATAAACATGTCTCCAAAGAATGAACATGAATATTTGTCACTATTAATATTATTTTATTTTAATTTGATTTTTTATCCTTAAAGAATCATGATGTGTAGACTCTCAAGTTAAAATTTATTTTAAGTAATTATATGTACAGTTCGTGAATGTCAATCACTGTAAGACTTAACGTGGGTAAATCTAATATATCCTCCCCTAGTCCCAATTGAACCTCAGACACACTCAACAATTTCCATCCCATCATTTCAGCTAAGAAGCAAATCTGACAATTTCTTACAGTGCTCCGGCACCAGATAATGGTCCAATTGATGGTATGTGACAGAGCAGCTTAACTTCCAGGGCTACTGCTGCTTCCTGTAGTCACTGTCACTATTGCTTTCCATAGCTTCCCCTTAGTACATGATTCACTTGCTGTTGTTTTAATTTTTATAAGTCTTGTTTCTCTGGAAAATTGCTATGAAACTGAATAAAATAGGTGGTTGAAGTATTTTTCCCAATATGTACATCAATTTTTTTTTCTAATACAATAATATGGCTGACACCAGACATATATTATTTTTCTAGTCAATCTAAGTAAATGGCTAATGTATCATCTTGGCTAAACTCTTTATGTTTCAGGTGGCACAATATATTGAGGCATCTAAACGTATTTAATGCATTGGATCCATCTTGTTAACAAAATATTTGTTATTCAAATACTTTAATATATGTTGCATTTCAAATTCTTATGTGCAAAATTATTTTTCAGGCACACATTAAAATTATAGGTAAATTTGTATCTTGAATGGCATTTTGACTTTTACTATTATTCCATTATTTACTCTTATATTCTTTCATAACAAGGGCCTTAACATGCAAAATATGGAGAAAATACAATGTATTCTGAGAAGATTAAGATATATTTATGAGAAGTATGTCTCATAGTTCAATATTAATGAACTTGCTCATTTTGGAATTTCTCTTTCTGTTTAGTTTCATTTAAATACACTTGTCCTTGGAATTCTACCAGTTCATAAAAATGTTTCTTTATTAAATGCTTTTGAAGTGCTGCCTGCTCAAAACACAATTCCAGTTAAACATCAATTTATATAGGAGGGGTTTTGTTAGGTAGGGATGAATCAAATATTTCTTATCCTCACACAAATGCAGGTGATTTAATTAAATCTGTGACATCTCAACTATGAAACTGATAATTATAAGTTCTAATTCAGAAGAATGAAGCTCTCCTCTATCTTATCTCCTCATGCTTATATGATATATATATATAGATATAGATATATAGATATCTATATATATATTTAAATTACCTCTCCATTGTTTATATATATATACATATATATACATATATATATACATATATATATGTATATATATATATATAAAATCCGCAACACTTGTTGGATCCCACTATAGCACATCTCTAAAATTAAACCAATATTTTGATACTTTTTCTCAAAGAATACAGTAGAAATAGATTTACCCTTATCTTTAAGTATTGTACCTTCTCAGGTGATTTGTAAATTTCGATATTGAAGAGAAAATAATACAAGTTAAGACAAATCACTTCAATTTCAGAGATTAAAGTTAATTTTCCAAAAATTAAACATAAGTATCCTGTCTATATAAAATAGGATCAACATTTTTATAATATACTCCTTTGTACACAAATAGTTTGATGATATATAATAAATAACAATACAACCACTTAAATCATTTTGAAGATTTATTATGTTTATATTGCAATTTTAATTTTGTGTCTGAAAGTGTATTTTAGCTGAACATCAATTATAGAATAGTTTCAAACCATGTAAAAATTATAATCAGCAAATAACTGCTGTGTAATGGCAAATCTTCAATGTCAACTTGACTGAATGTATAATCATGTAGGTAACAGATCTCTTGTTGTGCCTGTGAGAATATTTCTAAAAAGACATAACTGTGAAAGTGGGCCACACCATTCTGTGAGTAAGTTTTCCAGACTGAATAAGGACAAAGTGAGTGAAGCACCAACAATCACTTCTCCCTGTTTCCTGACTGAGAACACAATATAAGCAGCTGTGCTGTACTCCTGCTACCACGGAAGGAGCTAGACTTACAGATATACCTTCTTTGCTGTGATATATTATAGGTATAAGCTATAAGCCAAAATAAGCCTGTCCTCCCCTACGCTTATTTTGCAGGGTATTTTGTCAAACAATAAGCAAAATCCCTAATCCAGGTTATAAAGATAAATTTTCTGTACTAGAAACATGTTTTACGAAGAAAACACATTGAGGACTGGGACTCACAACTAAAAAAGTTAAGCACAATTACAATAACCAGAGCTAGCATCAAAAAAATGTGTGTGTGTGTGTGTGTGTGTGTGTGTGTGTGTGTGTGTGTGTGTGTTTCCCTGAGGAGAGGTGAACAAACATCTATTTACCTCAGGCAATGTAGTGATGAAAGACCAAAATAAGTTATTTCACCAAAGTCTAGCTTGTTGATCCAATGAGTGAGTAGCGATTACGTTCTATAACATTGATGAGTCTCAGGCAACTGTTTCACCCCATACCACATTCTAACAGGGGTGATGATTCATGAAAGCTTAATCTCTGGAGCTCCCATCCAAAATCACAGACAGCTCCACTGAGTAGATACTTTTACCCTCATGACTGGCAAAATGACTTTGGAAACAGTCCTTGGAAACTGTGTAATATTCTGAAATTCTTGCTTGTAGACTTCATGAACTTCCTGAGATTCCTAAGTTGACTGAGTCTATGAGCCTCCCATTTTATCTTTGCCTGAAAGTTTTTATTCCTGAAAAACAGTCACACAATAAAAGGCAAGAGGAAAATTACAATTCTGTCCTATGTCCTTTGCATGAAATTTGTAAAACATGTTGTAAATAATAACCATAGTAACAATTCATGGTGTATTTAATTTTAAGACTTCTTAATATACTTAATTTTGTTTCTTTCATCTTCTTAGAAAAAACTTTATAGCTTTTACCAAGACCAAAGTCACTACAAGTTTATATGAATAAAGAAAAGATATTTTCCTATTAGGAACAAAATCTAAACTTAAGTATCATATGAATTTTTCTATGAATAAAATGGCCATGGATAATATTTAAAATGTTTATTAAGTATTCTGATTAAAACAATATGTGTTTCATTTAATGAACTGAAATGACTTGGATTTTCATAGGAGTAGACAAGACAAAAAATAGCTGGGATCTAGTTTTGTGACCTTGGATTCATTAATCCTTAGAAATCAGGCAAATTTATAGAGGTAGGATGGTCTAAAGCCCAATATCATCCTCAACTCACAGCAAATTCAAGACCAGCCAGGGCTACAAGAAGTCTTATATTGGAAAATTAAAAATAAAAACAAAACCTAACTAAAATTCAATGTATTAAGTGATATCTACTAGCTAAAAGATTTAGGAAATATTATTGTAGAATATATATATATATATATTCAAACATTTCTTTTTCAAAGTGTTTGAAAGAATCTACTGAAAAAGCTATTTCATGAGAGCCTTCTTCAGCTTTCCTCAGCATCACATTTATTTCAAGTTTGGTATTCTACCTGACATATTGCTGATGATAATATAAATGAAAAGTAAAGGAGGCTGTTTTGTGGTTGATCTCTTACTCATATGAATAAGGAAAAGAAAATAAGTAAAAGAAAGTCTACAGTTCAAGTTAAGAAAATTAGCCTTAGCAGGGCAGTGGTGGTACCTTCGATCTCAGCACTAGAGAGGCAGAGACAGGCAGATCTCTGAGTTCGAGGCCAACATGGTCTTCAGAGTGTGTTCCAGGACAGTCAGAGCTATACAGAGAAACCTTGTCTTTAAAAAAACAAAGAAATAAACAAACAAACAAACAAAAAGGTCAATGGAATTAGTCTTCTCCTGAGAATTTCAGACTCACTACTTCATGTTATACTTTCAGTTTCTTGTTTTAGAATTGTTGTTTCGGTATGCATACAGTCTTTAAGGGTTTTTTTTTGTCAATTTTAAGTGTTATGTATTATACTATGTAAAGTGTACTTTCAGCTTAAAAGAGCTTCATAATCACTACCTTATTTGATTCACTTAGTAGTATGTTATATTGTTAAATATTTGATTAATGCAATCAGCAAGTTCAGTGTTTCGTTCTTGGGTCATGTTTTTTTTTCCCTTAGTAGTTTTAATAAACAGGGCAACAGAATATTTGAGAGAAGAAAAAACTCTTCTTTGAAAATATAACAGATTTGTTTTAAACTATCAAATGTCTGTATATTAAGCAATAATCCAGCACATTCTGTTAGTGAACTACAGGAGTCTGTAAAGAGTAAGTAATTTGGCATACCATGTGTGAAGACATGTTGTCTCAATAGGATAGCATCATTGCTAAATAATCATTGCAATTTGCCATGATGCTATTGTCCCTCTGTAAGTGGACAAATTTTACTGCAATTAAGAGAAGTTAAACTATCTCTTTTAAAGAGCATCCATTCAAAAGTCACTTTAAAAGAGAAAATAAAACATTTTGGAGTACACTTAATTGTGACTACCAAAAATATTAACCCAACTCAAAAATTAAAATGTTATTTCATTCAAATGTTTTTTTTTTATTTTAGAATTTAAACTGACAAAGGATGAATCTTTTAAAAACAGTAAATAAGGGATTGGAGCTGAAATAAAACAAATTGCCAACTTTTCACAGTTTATACAAATTATTTAGAATTTACTTTGTTTTGGAAACAGAGTCTTGTTATGGTGGGTACCAGAGCAGCTTATCCACACTGCTGCCATGATAGGCTTAATAAAAACCAGGTAAAAAGTAGGCCTGAGTTTTCGTTTACTGTCAAGCAGCACCCAGATCCAGGAAAAGCCACAAGCTAACCCCCACCCAGGGATGAACCAGCATCTAAGGAGAAATAACTGATATTCCAAACATTCCAACCATTAGATAAGATTAGATAGGATATCCAGATGCCCCTTAGCCTAGCACACACCTATCCCTCTTTCACCAAGATACCCCTAGAAAATTATCAGCCAGTCAGGGTCCTGAACCCTGGAAATCCCCTCACCCCAACCTCTGCTATGATAAAACTTTACCCCAATCAGGCTTGGGGCTGTATGCTCTCATCACTGCTTTTGGCAGATGGAGAAAACAAGCTCAAGCTTGAAATAAAGGCTCTTTGTTTTACATACAGGATTCAGTATCCATGGTGGTCTTTTGGGGTCCTCATGATCTGAGCATAGCAGTTATATATCTTAGGATCACCATGGACTTACTATTTTATTTTTACTCTCTCCCTTCTAGTGTTGGGTTGACAAATGGGTATAACTATGATAGGATAACTAGGTTTCTTTCCTATCATGTACATATTATTATTAAGTGATCAATATATGAATGGAATGACTATAAGCATAGCAACCTATGCAATAACATACCTGGTAAAATTTGGAGTAATTATATTTTTCTCAATACTCTATCATTCTTAATCTACATGAAATTATCAATGTATCAGATACAATGTAGGTGACTTGATTTATATTTGTCAAGAAACTTCAGTCTTAGTCTTGTTTTTAGTACAGGTGTGATCATTCTCTATGAATAGAATTATTTGAAGTAGTGTTACAAATTTAGCAATAGGTAATATTCAATTAGTAGAAGTAGTTTAAATATTCACAATTAGTAAAGAATCACAGATATTTTAGTAAAATTTTAGACTTGGAAGGTTCTAAGTTATGTTTAGTTAAAGAAGAGTAAGATCTAAATTCTAATGGATAACTGCCTACTAAAATTACATTTTTACTTATTTATTTATTTATTTATTAAATAAATCAGGAGTTGGTTCTCCTAAAATGTCAGGGAAGTTACATCCTTGAAGTGTTATCAGCATGGCTGCTTAAATGAAACCTAAACAAGAAGACACTAATAGTTATGCTAATATGGAAAAGGAAAATTCCACAGGGCCCCAGCCCCAGACAACTGCAAATAACTGAGGAATACTAAAAATGTGAGAAGTAGTCTTTCACAGAGAAGAACTCCCACTCCCTAATTGGTGATCCAATACTGGTCAGCCCTGAAATCCTACACATACAAGTAATCGAGAAACATATTGACTGAGCAGGATGTACTTATGTGCTGTGGGATGGTCTGTATGTCAAGTGTGTTGCTGATTGGTCAATAAATAAATCACTGATTGGCCAGTGGCTAGGCAGGAAGTATAAGCGGGACAAAGAGGAGAATAAAGCTGGGAAGTGGAAGGCTGAGTCAGAGAGACACTGTCAGCCGCCATGATGACAAACAGCATGTGAAGATGCCGGTAAGCCACGAGTCATGTGGCAAGGTATAGATTAATGGAAATGGATTGATTTAAGCTGTAAGAACAGTTAGCAAGAAGCCTGCCACGGCCAAATAGTTTGTAACCAATATAAGTCTCTGTGTTTACTTGGTCGGGTCTGAGTGGCTGTGGGACTGGCAGGTGAGAGAGATTTGTCCTGACTGTGGGCCAGGCAGGAAAACTCTAGCTACAAATGGCGTCCAACGTGGTGGCAAGAGTTTCCACCTAAAAACTGAGAAAAAAGATTCTAAAATGGAGCTAAAAACAGTTCCTAATTGTCTCTCTCAAATAAGCAGCAGCTGCAGGTTTGAGCTACTGGTGGGTTCCAAGCGTGCATGCTCGACCTGCCACTGTATGGCGGGAATGAGGTCTCTGCAAGTGGCACATTAAGCTGCATGGTGGATTTAGCCTTTGCTAGTACAAAAAAAAAAAAAAAAAAAAAAAAAAAAAAAAAAAGAGGTTTCTGGGCTACACGCTGCTTGGATAAAAGCATAGACCCACAATAGCTCCCAGAGCTGGCAGTGAACTACCACCGCCATGTTGGGAAGCTGAGGTGGGCACAGCCAGCAGTCACAGCTGCTGCACTTTAAAGCAATAGATTCACAATAAGACAGATTCAGATGTAATAGTTTACAATGTGTGTAAAATATACGTAGGCTTGAAAGAGACAAAAAAGGTAATATATACAGTTATATAAACAAATACATAGTTTTAAAAAATAAAGTCTTTAAAGAAACAATAAAATTAATATAAAAAATAAGCCATGTAAAGATTAATATTACACAGAGAATCTGGATTGTGTTGTCTTTGGGATTCTTAACTGCAGAGAGATATTTGATTGTAAAGGAAGCTTAGTTAAACCAATATGTATATTTTAAAGATAACTTGACTTCAAAATTTGAATATAAGGATATGTTGCTTTGGAAAAGAGTCTCTGCTTTTGTTCCCACAGAAAGCCAAAGGCTATGGATTTGTTCCAGATTAAGATACATCAGGTTTAGCCGGGCGGTGGTGGCGCACGCCTTTAATCCCAGCACTTGGGAGGCAGAGCCAGGCGGATCTCTGTGAGTTCGAGGCCAGCCTGGGCTACCAAGTGAGTTCCAGGAAAGGCGCAAAGCTACACAGAGAAACCCTGTCTCGAAAAACCAAAAAAAAAAAAAAAAGATACATCAGGTTTGACCAGCCAAGACCCCCTGAAAGTTCTCCGATGACACCATGGCCCAGATGATCGAACATCCAGAATGGTTTGAAGGCAACTGGCTCAGACAATACAGCCACATGGACTATTCCATAATCCTAAATTTTTTTGTGTCCCCATAAGTTACAGCGCCCCCCTCCAGCAGGAAGTAGTAAGAGAAGCTACACCCAAATTCCCAAATTATATGTAATTTTACTTTGTTAAGGTTAAAACCTTCCTTTTTGAAAAAAAAGGGGGGGAGTGCTGTGGGATGGTCTGTATGTCAAGTGTTTTGCTGACTGGTCAATAAATAAATCACTGATTGGCCAGTGGCTAGGCAGGAAGTATAGGCAGGACAAGGAGGAGAATAAAGCTGGGAAGTGGAAGGCTGAGTCAGAGAGACATTACCAGCTGCCACGATGAGAAACAGCATGTGAAGATGCCGGTAAACCACGAGTCATGTGGCAAGGTATAGATTAATGGAAATGGATTGATTTAAGCTGTAAGAACAGTTAGCAAGAAGCCTGCCATGGCCATACAGTTTGTAACCAATATAAGTCTCTGTGTTTACTTGGTCGGGTCTGAGCGGCTGTGGGACTGGCAGGTGAGAGAGATTTGTCCTGACTGTGGGCCAGGCAGGAAAACTCTAGCTACACTTATGTATTTAAGAATATGTAAAATTTAAAGAAAAAGAAGCCAAAGGCCATGAATTTGTGTGTGTGTGTTTGTGTGTGTGTGTGTGTGTGTGTGTGTGTGTGTGAGAGAGAGAGAGAGAGAGAGAGAGAGAGAGAGAGAGAGAGAGAGAGCGAGAGAGCACAAGGTAACATGGAGGGTTTGAAGGGAGAAAGGAAAGGGGGAAAATGTTATAAATACATTTTAATTTCAAAAATCACAAATTAATTTAGTAGTTTACCTTTTGTGTAATGTTCTACACTAATTTCTGTTCAATATTGATTGCATCTACCAAGAATGAAGTATTTGAGAACATGCTGTTGAATGCAGAATTAGTTGTCTTTCAGTCTAATGAGGAACATGCAAAAAGAAAATCTTAAAATGTTGCTTCAGTACCTTGTAATGAATGTTCTGATTATAACAAACACTAATTTTAAAAAAAAATTCATTGATTCAAGTTTGTCAAACTCTTCCTTTTCTATAATACACAGTTTAGGTGCACCTAGTCTTCATGCTTACTTTCCTTCATCCTTCTGATAACTCTGACTCATGTTTGTGATGTTGGTTTTGCAGTAATTTCCCCTATCCTTTATTATGATTTCTCCTATTTTTGTCTATATTGCCTCACTCTATAGCTCATACCTTAGCAATAAGTTGTGATATTATTTTATTTGGAACTAAGACCCAATTCAGTAGTAAGCTTTCTTTCCCCTTCTGAAATAGTTTTTGAATGAAATTTTTTTTTCTGTTTTAACTATTACCTAGCCCTAGTTGTCTTCATAATGTAATTTCATAGTGCTATGGAATACAAAGTTGAGATACTCCAACAGTTCATCCAGAAATGTCTTCTTACAAAAGACTACTCCAAAAGTAGAGACCAAGCATAAGAAATTAGGGGATAGTGAAAACCAGTCTCAGAAATATTGTTTAAAAATCATGTAAGATGAGAATGTAAATATTTCTATAATTTCTGGTTACTAAGAATACTTAGACTGGTAAACTTCATAGGCATGGTAATGAAAGATGCATAAGCAAATTTTTTTCTTTAGCCCTATTCTCAAAGAGGAGGAATTACTTCAATTTCTATTAATGTATTTTTTCTTGTCATAGTCTATTATTTCTTGTCATCTTCATGGGCTATTTGCTATCTTAGCAAAAAAGATCAAAGTTCAAATGTAAACTAGGACACAACCCTGAAAGAAAAGCTTTCATTATCATCTTCACTTATTTATACACTGTCTCTTATTCATGATAAAGCCTGTGCTTTGTTAATAATGTAATTTCCACCAATAATTCTCAGATACAATAAGAAAAATTTTGTTTAATCCATATTCATCACCATATTTTCAGTTTTAAAATTAAAATGTGGTTAACAAGTCCCATTCTAGGTCTGTTTAAAAACATTACCTTCTCAGCTAAGGCTCAACTGTTGTGATTTTTAAGGAGTTTCTGTTTTTTAGATGTAAAGAGTAAGTGAATAATCTCTATCCACTAATTACTATATTTAGAGACTCTTATACACATGACCTACCTCTAGCTATTAAAAATGATATAATACATATTTTAAGTAATTAAGATCTATATCAGTGGTTCTCAACCTTCTTAACACTGTGACCCTTTAATACAATTCCTCATGTTTTAGTGACCCTCAATCATAAAATTATTTTTGCTGATACTTCATAACTGTAATTTTATACTGTTATGAATTGTAATGTAAATATCTGTGTTTTCCTATGGTCTTAGGTGACTTCCGTGAAAGGGAGGTAGTGACACACAGGTTTAGAACCACTGCTCTATATATTATAAATTACATTGCCAAGAAACTGATTTCAGTAAGTATCATACAATTGAGAAATCCAATTTATTTATTTATTATTAATTTACATCCTTAAATATTGATATGGTTTATAAAATGTTATTTAGGCATCTTATATTATTTACCAATAAAATAATAAAGTATAATCTGGTAGCCAATGCAGTAGGTACTGGGAATATAAGGAAACATTTGGAGCATAAGAAAAAACTTAAGTATTTTTGTGATGATACTTTTATTCACAAGAATGTGCATACAGAAAAACTTACATATTCATATGATTTATATAGGGAAATTAGTAGGGTATTAATTATTTGTCAATAAACCTGCCCAAATACATAATAACATGTCTTAGCTGTTATGACAGTCATCCATATATGGTGTAGGGAGGCCACAGACGAGAAGTACTGGATTCTTCCTAAGAGTAGTGGTGTCTTGGTTATGTTATTTCAAGTTGGCAAAGGATAACCAGACTGCAACTCACAGTTCCAGGGAGGCTAGCTAGTAAAGAGGATCCTAGGAAAGACACAGGGATTGCCCAGCGTTGGAGTAGAAATGGGTGAGGAAGTTTTTTGTTGTAGATATCAAGGAGAGTACAGACAGAGGCATCTGGAAGAGTCCAGAGCAGGGAGAGAAGGGAGTACACTGAACATGGCCAGAATACTTGACTGGGCCACTAGAAGAGGGGGGGGAGTGAGAGAGGAGGAGAGAGAATGTGAGCAAAGGAGACCAAAAGAGAGGGCCAAGAGAGGAAACCAAGGAGAGCACATAGTCAAAATAGCAAGGTCATAAGGGAATGCAAAGTTGGGGTGAGGGAAACTCATGATTTGGATAAGTTTAGGATATGAGGTAGGATAAGAAGAGATAAGAATAGCCAGGATGCCATGGTACTTGTGATCCTAAGAAAGCCTGGAGGCTAGCATATGCTTTAGTATGCTGATAGGTACCAAAGATAGCCATTTGTTCTGAGTTTCTTTTGGACCTGACACTTTTGATCACAATCTTCATCACAGTAATAGAAAGCAAACTAGAACAAATTGAAAGTATCTCAATGAAGTTGGCTTTCATAGAAAATGGAAAGTTAAGAACTGTTTTCAAAGCAGACTTTCAAATACTACAATAGAATCAAACCAGAAAGCTGTTTGTAACATTGAGTGAACTTTAAAATATCTGGATTGCTTAAAGCATTTTGAATGAGAGATGGTTAAACAATAAATCTAGGACAGGTTATAGGTAAGGCAGTATTATGATGAGCAATTTGTATTAGTTGATAAGATAATAATAACTATGTGGAAGGGCTACATTAATATTTAAAGATGTCATCAAATATTAAGGGAACCTTTTACAATGTAATATGCTATAATTAAAAGTGAACTGGTACAGAGTATAATAAGTTGATGTTTAAATGTCACTTCTATTTGATAGTTATGCGCTTCTAAACATGGTGTGTACCATTTTTGAGTCTCAGTTTACATATTGCGATGCTGGATTACTAAGATATTGGGACTTCTATGCCCTTATAATGGGATTTTTTAATATCTTGTATAAAGTTGTTTCTAATAGAATGGGAGTTTGCTGTCTATGCATACAACCAAAACAATACTACATAGCAATGCAAAAACAGTTATATTCAGTTGTACTCATAATACTAGTCAACTATTCACAAGCATTTTGTATATACTGGTACTTTTGGTTAGAAGAAAAACTTGCCACTACTTACAGCTGCTGATATTTTATTCGTAAAAGAAAATATGGCTGTAGATCAATGCATTCTCTTGAGTGTATTACATAAATTCATTATTCTCAGTGAGAAAGGATAGATTAAAGTGGTTCTGGCCTATAATATTCACTGGAGAAAACATGACTGTATTTTTGAAAAAACTCAAATGTCAGCCTCTCTCTACTGAAAGGAAGTGAAAGGTGAACTGTTTATACATATGGCCTGACAGCCCCAATAGCATATACTTCATTTTTCATAGGATAAACTGACAGTGACATTTAATACTCCTAACAGGGGCTAGATGTTCTGATCTATGAAACTGCTTGGCAGTTCATGCAGTGAAGACAAAAGTTCACTGATATCCTGTTGAGAAGACAAAACAAAATGTATTTTTGAATCACAAATGATATGAAACCAACTTGGGAATGACTGTATTTGCATAGGTTTTGGGCTATTTTTAAAGTAAAACCTTCTGAATATTTTATATCTCTTTACCATTTCATGCCCAATACTTTAACCCTCACTTTATTTAAGGGAATGATTAAATTGTGTATAGATTCAGAGTAGGACCATCTCAACCCCTTTTGGAACTGCTAGTGGGCAAACCCCCAAGTAAAAATTCCTGGTAAACATGTATTTGAGTGTTTTACCCCTCAGCAGATATTTTGTACTTTCTTTTGCACTACATTTTCTGATCTTGTCAATTGAAATAAAAAGATATTTTAAACAATTTTGGCATAAAATTGTACTAATAATCAAAGGTATGGACATGTAGGAGCTAGGTAAGACCTATAATTTTCTGTTATACAACATCAAAGCCCTGAAACAAAGCTTTTCAAATATTTGTCTTAAAATGCATTTTGTACTCTAAGCAAAACTCATTGGTTTCTAGGACTAAGAAAGACAAATAAGTGAGTTTATTTATTACTTTTTTATAATTCCATGATTATTAGATATTTATGATGTGTTTTAAAAATTATCTTTCTTTTAGAACACATAAGATCTACTCTTAAGGTTTTAATTGAGTGATAAAGTATGGCTGTCTATGTATACACATACATATGCACATAAGATTTTTTTTAAAAAAACCTGATATTTCTTTAAAAAATGATACAAATTATCACACCAGTCAAAATAAAATATTGCCTGAACTCTACAGTCATACATCATGATCTCTAGGTAAGAATTCATGTATAATATACAGCCATATAGCCACATAACAAGTGGGTTTTTTAATGAATTCTTACAAAAGGTCAGTTCCACATGTTTCAGAAAGAAAAGAGAAATTATTTTCATCTATTTATATAAACAACAGGTAATAGCATAACAGAGATTCACCAGTGTGTTTCATGAAGATGTGCACATATTCTAGAGATTTTGGTCAGTTTTAAACTATTTTGTAGTAATGCAGTAGGGAGGGTAAAGAGATATGTTATGGAATAATCCTTCTGTACACTGTGAAAATGTGTTGCTCTCATTGTTAATAAAAAACTACTTAGCTGATAGCTAAGTAGGATTTTGGGTGCAAAGAGAAGGCTGGGAAGAAGGATGGAATCTGAGAAATGAGTCAGATGCAGAAGAAGCAGGACATGTAGGAAATGAGGTAACAAGCCATGAGCCACATGGCAGAATGCAGATAAGAGATGAGAAATATGGGTTATTTTAAGGTGTAAGAGCTAGTTAGTAATAAGTCTAAGCTATTTGCCAAGCATTTATGAGTTACATTATATCTCTGTTTAGTTATTTGGGGAGTAGCTGGCAGGACAGAAAAGTCCACCTACAAATGGCATCCAAACCTCTTGCACCTAAATCCATATAAGTAATGAGAAAGCTTATAAAAGGTTCTACAATCCCCTCCCCCACCCCCGGGAAAAAGAGTGCCAAACATGCTGCGTTCAGTACAGAGGCATGTCTCCTAGCTGCTGCCTGTAGGCTTTAGTGGCCAGCATGAGTGCCACCAGAGTAAGCCCTGCAACACACTATGAACTAAGTTGTATGGTGGATTTAAGTTTTGTTCATGCAGACAGGAAAGATTACAGATAAGCAGTACAGACAGATCCAGATTGGGGGAAAAAAAAAAAACTCTAAACAGGTTACAGTATGTTTCAAAATGTACATAGGCTTGGGAGAGAAAAGAGAAATGATATAGACAGTCATAGAAAAAATAGTTTAAAAATAATAAAGTGTTTAAAGAAAGAGTAAAGTACCATAAAGGAAAAAACCACGCAAAGATGGAAAGGGAGTTTGGATCTTGTATATTAGGTGTTGTCTTTGAATTTTCTGATTGTTGATGAATGAATGACAGTTGCTAAGACACATTGGACTATGGCAAATGATGGATTAAACCAATTTATATATTTTAAAAATGTCTTGATTTCAAAATGGAAGTCAAAAGGTATGTTACTTTGGGGATAATCTTTTTATTTCCACAGAACATTAGAGGCTTTAGATTCATTCTAGGTTTGTATGGATCTGGTTTGATCAGGGAAGACCCTCTGAAAATCCTGGCTACAGACAAAGGAATAATCCCAGAAAAATTACAAAACACATAATGTATATTTTGCTTGCTCAAACCTAAGACAAAAAAATCATCTTTGGCTAACTTGTATACTGTTAGTTATTTTGCGGCGCTGTGCTCTTATCCTGCAAGGAAATGTCACGAAAACACGACAGAATCTGCTAATAAGAGTTTTATTAAGATAAAAGGGACAGCGAGTGGTCAGGCCTGTAGGAGACACCTATGTATAGAAGAAGAAGGAGCGGGGAATATGGCGCCGGTTTATAAAGGATGGGCGTGCACAGGTCAACGTAACTACTCCATGCATGTGCATAGATCACATGGCTACGCTGTGCACTTACATAAACATACAAAGTCATGGATCCTGGTCACAAGACGCCTTGACCCGGAAATGGCTATCTTGACCTGGAACTGGCTAGGTGGAAGTGTCCAGGTCTGCCTGGCATGCGCAAACATGCCCAATCGTGGGGGCGTGTTGTGAACCCTTCATATACAACATACAGTCTATGCTTGTATTAATATAGACATGTATGATACCTTTAAAAGATTATGTATTCTCAGAGTAAGGAGACCAAAAACCAATAAAACTAGATGGTCCAGGTAATCTAACATCTCAAAGTGCTTCTGTTATAGTCTCCTCAAAAGTCTGCATCCAGAACAGCTTTGAGGCTTCTGGTTGAAATGATCCAGAGTCACAGATTACACCAGCCAAGAATTAATGATTATCCTTACTTTCTTAAAGTTCCCATAAAGATTCCAGCACTCCCCAAACAATAGGAAGTAGTCTGAAGAATAACATTCACATTCCCAAGAAATGGGAGATGGGTGGGCTTTGGTTATACAATGATTATGAATGTTTGTCATTATTTAGGGGGGTTGGTTATAAGTTGTTGTTGGTCCTTGTTAAAAACAAATTTGAACAAAAGAGTTAAATTCAAAGATCTCTTTCTAAAGGAAATAAGAGGGGTATGATATAGGAATGATAGGGAAAAGGGTAGATTATTGAATATACTTTAATCCAAAAACAAACTATTAATCTCAAAGTATTTTACATTGGTATGTAGCACAGAAGTTCCATTTGTTACCCAACACTTATGCTTTTCTGGATTTTCAAATATACTGCTTAACAGTAGCATATAACTGATACGTGCATTTGTATGAATAATGTTTATATCTATAAACAGTGATACCATTTATAAAATGTTATTTTAGGCACCTTCTTTAGTGCCATTTTGTGAGCTCATTTTCACCTTGCAGGGAATACTCTGCAAAGTTAAGGACCCTTTTGGAGGTTGCTTACATATTAACCACAGCCTGGAATTTAAATATTTAAATATTCTGCCTGGCCCACTAAACTAGCTAGCACCCCAGGGAACCACTCCTGGGACACCATTGTAACTTATCCTAGGTCCCCAGGTAGTTGTATGCAGATATTTTCAGAAAGGAAGTTGCATTATAAGAAATAAAGACCTGGTGTTTGGGCCCTATTGTCATGTTAAATGAACCTGGTCCAGTACTCTTTTGGTGTGGCAGTGTGTAATACTAAACTGAAAATTTAAACTCCAACAGTTTAGAGAAAAGGAGTCTAAATATCTTTACAACTGAGAAATATAATAGGTTTTGTTCATAGAGCTTCAAATTTTGTGATGAATGATTTCAAGTTTAGTGAATGATTCTCACAACTTGAACATTTAAGCAGAGAGGAAAGTTCTCCATATGACAAAAGAATCACCATATATAGTATATAGAGGCAAGAAGTACAACACATGTCTCTATATTCTCAACCACAGGAACACTGAAGCTTCTGGAAAAAACTGTTTTAGTGATCTTGCCAGTCTGTGTTGTTAGGATTAAAGAATTAATTGACTTTAATGTATGGCTTCTTTAGATCTCTAAAACACCTTTGTTTATTTTCAGTAAGGTTGCAGAATGGATTTTAATCAAGAACAAAGCTCATGGTTGAATGGAAGCACAGACAGATTGATCAGGTCTTATCTGTCATGTTTTCTGTGAGAATGATTTGAAAGAGTGTGTGATATCTCTCAAACAGTGCTAGCTTATTTAGTTAACTCTAATGATCTGAACAAAGTACTTTACTTTCCTTTTTATGCACAGAATTAGATCTGAAACACACTTTCCCTGCAATTATCTGTCCAGATGGAGAAAAACTTTGCCTCCTGAATTGCTAATCAATGAGAGGATAATAGCTTGGATTCAGGTCAACAACTTCACAGCAAAGGTAGGTTTATCCGAAGTAAGTATGTTTTATTTTGAGAAATAATAACAAGAGGACAAAATAAAATGATGATGTGAAATGAAAAACAACATGTAGAAAGGGAGTTGCATACTTCATATCTACTTATTCGAAAGTGAAAATAAAGTCACAATAAAGGTTGTTATACCTATGAATTCAAGCTTAGTGATTTTTTTTTTTTTGCAGCTCATTTGGGTAGACTGTCAGTATGGAAATACTGTCTCTGAATGTGATGAAGTCTTCCTTATGGTCTGTATGGCTTATTATTTCCTTGTAGAAATATAAATAAGTATCTTCTGATCATTCCAATTTACCCAAAGGTTATAGGCAATTAACAAAACCTTGGCAAATAAAAATTTAAAATCAAAGGGCAAGGGTGGTTACCCCACTGGTTAAGAACACTAGGTGCTCTTGCAAAGGACTCAGGTTTTGTTCCCAGCACCAACAGGATAGTCTATAACTCCAGTTCCATGAGATCTACAACCTCTCCTAGTCTTCACAGCCAACAGACACATCAGTGATACACAGACATATATTCAACCAAGTACTCATACACATAAAAATAAACTTTCATAAAAATCAAAAAACCTTATTAATCACAACTCAGATATTTTTTACATAGAACTAAAATGATATATGTTGAGCATAATGTGTGAACTTAAAAAAGATTGACTCACCACCACTAAAAATTACAATTTTCTAACTGTTGCATACTTCACCATATAAAATTAAAACAAAAAAATGTAGTGACATTCAAATACCAGTCTTATGTATATAAACTATATTATTTATTATATTAATAGAGACTTAATATTGTATAATAATGTTCAGAATTTGGAAGTATATACTACCACTGCAATAATGTGTGTGATGCTAAAGAATATTACCCTAAGTGAAATAATGATAAGCAACTATTATATAATCTCATATGGAACCTAAAAAGTATGTTGAATACATTCAAGCTACAAGTATAGGGTATGTTAGGATTTAGGGAAGAAACAAAAACATATAAGTCAAACGGCAAAAAGATTAATTATGTAGGCTGAAACAGTATAAAGCTTTAATGTCTAGTAGGAGAACCATAGTTAATGATATTACACTGAAATATGTTAAGAGGCATTCTAAGGAATCTTATCACACACAAAACTATAAGTTTGAAATATTCTCCACAGTTTAATTTGCTTCACTGTGGTAATCTTTCCATAGGTTGTATAATTTATATAACTAAAATAAATAAATTTGATTAATTGATTAATTGGACATAGAAACTTAAGATACAGTTTCTTCTGTTAAGCAATTTGAACACATTTCTGGACTTATAATCTACAAAGCAGTGTATTTATTTCAACTCAGCAAAAGTATACTGAAGGATCTCTTTGAAGTATGCATTCTTGTTGCTTTCTTTCTCCTCCACTTTTTCCTTTAAAATGTTTTAATGAATTTTGATTGGAGATTTTTAGAGTAACTGGTATGTCACATTTTAAAATGAAATTGAATAGATTAAATGAGCTTAACTCACACTTTATTCAACTTACTTAGTCTTGAAAGTAAGAAATAGATCACAAGATAAATTATAAAAGAGCCTGCTGAGGCTTTGACTTGTTTTGTTTTCTTTTTTTTTGTTTTTGTTTTGTTTTGTTTTGTTTTTCAAGACAGAGTTTCTCTGTGTAGTTTTGGTGCCTGTCTTGGATCTCACTCTGTAGACCAGGCTGGCCTCGAACTCACAGTGATTCACCTGGCTCTGCCTCCAGAGTGCTGGGATTAAAGGCATGTGCCACCACTGCCCAGCTTGTTTTCATTTTTTTGATAATTTGTGTTCATTGTAGTTATTAGGATATCAAAAATCCTCATGTAGAATTCCTTAAGACTTATCAAAATTCAAACTTTTCATTGCTTTCTTTCTTAGTTGCAATTTCAGTAGATATGCCAAAAACGAATGGCTTAATAAAGAGGGAATGTGTGCCATTCCTATAGCAAGGCCCCCAGAACAATCAAGGAGGTGAGACAGTGTGCAAAACTTCAGTGTCAGTATATATGCGATGGTATTCTCTGCCTCAAATTGAAAGGTATGTTTTCTGGCTTCCTTCTCTAACATGCATTTTAAGTTCTACTGCTGGCAAGTTCATTATAAATACGTAGGACTTTCATGATCATTAATACATAAAGTAACATTTTACATTGATGTGTATACCCTAAGAGCATGTCCATCTTCCATTGAAGGTTTGGTTCATTGCAAGCACCTACTTCGAATATAAACTTCAATTACATTCTAGTAATTAAAAATTAAAAATTTCTATTATAATATGAAAATTAAAATAACATAGTTCTGATGGTCATAATCTGTAAGTCTGAGTCAGTGGAGTCAAATTACCATTTTGGATATAAAATAATATTATTTGACAATATATTTTACAAGGATGAATATGGCTTAGTATCCTTGTTCAGAGACCATGTGGTTGTATCCTATTTGGAACAGATATAGATGAGTTTGTGTATGAAATAATTCCCATAGAGATACAAGTGTCACTTTCTGAAAATTAAGGTTGGGTAAATTATTTCAAATCACTGCCTTGAAAGACAGGGTATCTCATCTTTGTTTGTTCCTTCTCCTTCTGTTCAGGTCATGATTGTATCCAGAGGAACCCATATATCCTGTTTTTTAAATAACTGAAATTCCTGAAGACCAGAAGTTACACAGTGTCCATTTGTTCTTCAGTAATGATGGCTTGGTTGAATTTAGATTTCGACTAAGTTGACCTTGTCTTGGTATCCCATTTGAAACTCTTTTGAATACAAATTTTAAAATACAAAGAGCAGCTTCCTTAGACCTGCATGAATCGACTAGATACAGACAGATGTGTATATATGTATATTAACATAAAAGAGGATACGTACAATGAAATATAGATTTTTCTTAGTAATTAAATTAGGCAATAGATATGAATTTGACTTTAGTTATTATAGGGGACTTGTAAATAATTATTAAATACATACAACAGTTAGACTCCACTATCAATATAATCAAACAATAGTTACAAATAGATAGAATATTATTCAATATTTACTTATTGAAAATTATCTTTAAGCATGGTACTCCTTATAGGAACTTGGGAAAGATGAGTGAAGAACTAAAATAAGATCCCTGCCAACATGGAGTTGAGATTAAAAGATTAGTTCCAATGAATTTGATAAAGAAGTTCCTTCACTAATATTTAGGGCACTAATATTTTGCCCCCAAAGCAAACTTCCTTATTTCTTACATTTACAAATTCTCGTTGACTTTAAATAGAAACTACCACTTGCCAACACATGTTAACCAAGAAGATAGTCAAAAGATACAGCTGTAATGGAAAGTGACAAAACTTGAGTTTTAATGATAGGAATTGAGATTAATTGGGTGGCAATTCAATCATAACATTATAAGACATCCATTGAAGGCTAAAATGTTCTTGTCAGTAGTGCGTACACCTCATTAATTTGCCAATATTATGGATCCTTAGAGAAAATTGTTACTCATCCATATTATTTTCTATCTCTACATGAGAAAAAAAATTCACACCGATACCTTCATTTCTTATATTGTTCTTTAAATGTCTATGCATATAACTGTTTTTCATAAATCAAAGATGGCAGTATACTTTTTCACTGAAACCTTATTCCTAACACAATATCTGGAATAAATTAAGCACTTAGAATTACTAACTGAACAATTATTGACTGACTGTCATACACGTTTTTAAATTAAAGAATTGAATACCATTTATAATTCACATTTAAAATATGAAATTTATGGGCTATTTTTCTATACACAGAAGAAATTCTGTGTGTTAAACAGTAAAATATTTAATAATCTATAGCTCAATATTAAAAAGCTGCATTACTATTTTATATTAACTAATGAATAATGAGTAAGGAATTGCACAAGTGATCCTAAAGAAAGGCACATTTGTTGTCAACTGTTCATGTAGCAATGGCTGGATACAGTTTTCACTGTCATAACTTGAAGATGTAGTGTCAGTACTATTAAACAGGTGATTTGCTTATATATTCTGAAATGATGATATGGTATGGTACATGTTAGAATCAGTATGTTATAGAAGACAAAATTCAGGGAGGAAGAGCCTTCACTATTTTTCTAAGGAAAGAACAAACCTCTGAGATCAGTGAGATTCATACAGTTGCTTGGCCTGTATTATATGGTATTAAATGCTTCTGATCTTTAGTACCCTTTCCACTAAAATTTAATTTGCTTAACAATAACATAAAGAAGGCAGAAATACCAGTGGCCTAGGTAATTTAAAATTCAAAAAAGTCACATTTTTGAAAAGTAAGAATGGATGAAATTAATTTTAATGGTAAACTACATATAAAATGATATATAAACATCTAAGTTATGCTATCAAATATATACCTGAAATTTGCCCATGTCTGTCAGAAGAATGAGCAAAAAGATTAGGAAAATACAAATAATCCTGCATGTTTCACCATTAGCAACGCTTTGTGGTTCCCTCATGTGTTTTTCTGTGTCTAAAAAGAGAGAGGTTTATTTTTTTTTACTACCTTAGAGGATTATTTGGTAAATAAAATAGTATTATAAGTTATCCTCATTTCTTTGTTTTATGGAAGGAAATTAGGAGTAACATATTCTTATTGAATTGTAGGGTCTTTTGTATATGTCAAGGCAATAGTAGCCATACATTAATCAAACATGGTCTAATTATTAAACTCTGTAAGGAAAATTATTAACATTGAGCAAGTACTATTATATAACTGTTTCTTGATTACATCATTTCTTAAGTGTTTAGAGTTGTTTTTAACCAATTGGAAAATTGTGTGTATGTGTATGTGTTGTCATTTTAAGTGTAAGTAAAGCACAAAACAAGGCATATTTGACAGAGTTGAAGAAGCTACTATTTGTCATACTGGTGAAGCTCTGATTTGGAAGCACTTTATCTACAATCATGTGAATATCCTGGCTTTACGATATAATACTTCAGTCAAAGCCTAACACAGGATTATATGACAGTTGGAAAACTCTAATGCAGTATCTCTAAGAGGATAGACAGAAACACTTATGTGACAAGATGATCTTAACTCAGCTTTAAGACTTGTAAAATGTTCTCAGATTATGTACTTAATTGGTTGAGCAATGATAAAAATTTGCAATAATATTTCATGCATTTATTTGCTTGTATTGATATATTTTCCAAGCAAAAAGAAAAAAATGGATAGGATGACAAAGGTAAATAAATTATAAATTATGTTTCAATTCTTTATGTGCAATTATATGCAACATTCTATGTAGCATATGGTTCTAAGTAGTATGCTTTACTCTAAAAAATTCAATGTTCATGTATATCGACATTTTTAACTTGGGATTTGTTGGAGAAACTTTATAGATGTTTTCATTGTATGTTCATTATGTTTAGCTTCTCTGAGTATTAATTTATTATAATGAAAAATTAATATGTATAAATACATTATACATGATGTAATTGTATAACATGTATTAGCTCTTATTATCCTCCTACTTTGCCTGTGAGTAAAATAAATAATGACTCTGGAGTGCTTTACTTATTATTTAATATATTTATATACAATTATTTTCATAAATCTAACCACAATGTAGATGCCTATGAATAAAATATGGCTAAATGTATAAGGCTTGATATATTAACTACAGTGACTTTTGTATAAAATCGGTGACTCAGCATTTTCAGAGCCCATTTAACAATGAAAGTAAATAATTTATGCTGTCTTAAATTTTCCATATGTGGGGGATTTAACACTTTGCTTAATTATATTAATAAATTAATTCATTTTTAGTCAAACTGGTAAAAAGGTTTTTAAATGATGAACATTTCATACATACATACATACATGCATACATATATACAGTTTTATTTATATATATGTATATATACACACACATATATATATACACACACACACACACATATATATGCTCTGCATTATGTTGTTTTGTTTGTTGGGGCTTTTTAGATGGAAGCCTTCAGTCTAGAAATTAAATACACTGAAAAGTAAATCTGGAAGACAAACTGATAACTGTCTGAACCACATTTTATAAAACTATGCAAACCCTCTGGATAGACCATTTTTGTCAGAGCAGTGTGCATGAAAAAAATAATGTTTTGTTTGCTATTTCTATATGTGGCCTGAAAAGTCATCCAGCATTACTTTTAATGGAGTAGTTTTGATGTTGTTGCTATTTTTTTTATTTTTGCTGCATTGATTGGAAAAACAAATTTCAAAAGTACAAGATTTTCTGCTCTAATAATAAAGTTGTTTTTACATTTAATACAATTAGCCATTTCATCAATCTTATTGCAATTATATATTCATATACCTTTGGGGAAAATATTATTAACTTTATTATCAGTCGTAATTGAAACATTATTCATTATTAAAAATAATAAATTAACTCAGGAAACTAGCATATCCTCTCAGGGTTTAAAAATAGCTTTTAATTGTGATGACTAATTGTGTCATTCTGTTAAATTATTAGAACAACTCATATTAATAATGACACAATTACTCTTTTTTGTAGAAATGCTTTTTATGATTAAAAATGAGCAATTTTACATGAAAGAGATAGTTTTCCTTAAGTAGTAATGCTCAGTTGCATATTGTTATACCTTGCATTGTTATATCACTGTTTCTTCAGCTGTTTACATTTACTTACAGAAACAATGTAAGCATTAGAGAGAAAAAAGTCTTCACACTGGAATAGGAAAGATATCAAATGCAAAATATTTCTAAAAGTTTAACTTTTTCTCTTTAAAGAAATAATTCATTTTATGGAATAAATGATGAAAGAGTAAAATAAAATGTAATCTTACTCCTGATAGTACTTATAATTGACATTTAAATTTTTACAGAGCTAAGACACTGCAATAAACAGTAAGAAGTAAAATTTCCTTGTCCTCATTTTTACTTATGCTTTGTACTAGCATTAAACAAGAATGACTAGAAATAGTCAAAACAATGCAGACCATTATTTCAAAGCACTTTAAACATCAACTTCCCTGACAGATCTGATATTTGAATAGAGGAAGTTTTAAGCAGATAATAACTATTATAACACTTTTATTGAAAAGAGTTTCTATTAAGGATTGGTCATCTATATAGACATTAAACATTTAGAAAATATTTTTCCATTAAGAAATGGTCAACACTAAAATACACATACAGGTAGCATTATATGGACTGAACAGTTTAATTTGTGAAAGAAATAAGCTATGGATTTGAAGGAGAGTATAATTGGTTATGTGGAAAGGTATGGAGGGAGGAAATGGGAAGGGAGAAATGCAATTAAATTATAATCTCAAAAATTAAAAAAAAAACAAGTACTGATGAGATTTTCTGCGTTGATGTTTGGATTTAAACTTGTGTTGTCACTATGCAGATCTTGTTTAAGAAACTATGTCAAGATTTTATTGGTATAGCTCCCTGGAAAACATGGATGGTACTCTCTCATCAGAGATCTTGGTCATACGGCCTCATCCTTAGATGAAGAGCTACATGAAACCAATGGCTGCTGAGATAGGAAGATAAAGTCTTCACCAGGGATGAGACTCTGTGATTGGTTATCCGATGCCAGTGATGAGCCCTAAGCACATACACACACAGACAACACTAAATAGACTCTTAAGGATATATATCTCACAATAATAACTAAAGAAGAGGTCATAAATTTGAGAGGGAGATGGAATCATACACAGTACGATCTAGAATAGGGAGAGGGTTGGGTCTAAATGTTGTAAATACAGTAATCATGTACGAAATTCTCAAAAGAATGGAAAAATAATTTAAATAAAGAAGAAAAGGAAAAGAGGAATGCCACTTATTTGGATCAGTCATCTGATCCTAGTCAATTTCTCAGACTATACAATAGTGTGATGAAAGCAAACAATACCAATAAAAGGGATGCAGAAAACTTTATATTTTTTCTTAGCAATATGTGACCTTAGCGTTAAAAAGGTAAGAAAATCCCTTAGACTAGAAGCTATGTTCTCTAAGTTAAATTGAAAAACTATTTTCCATGATATTCTTTAAAGTTCACATACTTTGCTAAAACATAAATGGTAAAATGTACATATAAATATATTGAGATAATCTGATACAGTGAAAATTAAATTTGTGAATATTAATATAAATTATTACTTAATATATGGTTTCATAAGACCCAACTACCACATATGCCTAAAATTTCTGTATCTTCCTTTAATTGATCTGTAGGTGAGGCTCTCAAAATATCACAAACACATTCATTTTTAAAAACCACTAGATTTCCTGATACCAGTATCATTTAAAAACAAACAAACAATTGTCCAATAACATTGATGATAATGAATGAACAGATACTCAAAAGAATGCTAAATAGTTTAACTCAATATCACATTAAAATATTATTTAACGTGACCTTTTTGATTTCCAGTCTGGGACCCAGCAAAGGGTCAATGTATGTAAAACAATACATAGATTTTGCATATCAACAAAATGGTAGGAAAATGATCTCCTTCATTGGTGAAGAAACACTTGATGAAATTTAATATTCCTTTAATATAAAGTAAATCAAATGAATTAGGTATATTAAAATATCCTTCAACTCAGTAAACATAATTTGTTTTTATTACTGCCACTTCTATTCAACATGAAGTTGGAAGATCTAGTCCAAACAACAGAAAATTAGAAGTGAAATTTTAACACTTTACAAGATGACATGGTTTTAGATATACAAAAATTCTCAAACCCTTAAAAATCTATTAGAACTAACATAGAAGTTGAGAAAATAACTGGCCAGGAAGTAGCATAAAATTTTTAGCAATATGGCTAAAATTTGGCATTATTGAGTTATGTGAGACAGAAACAAAGAAAGTAATTTCATTTATAACAGCAAATAAAAATAAATGAGGAAAATGCATAGGAATAAAATTAACAAATAAAATTATTTTTATAAAGTAATGGAAGAAACTGAAGAAAGCATAAAATGAAAAGACACCCTGTGTTCATGAGTTGGAAGAACCACTATTGTTAATGGTTTATACCACCAAGAAACATCATATGTTCAGTGTCATGTCCAGTAAAATAAAATAAAAGTGATATTCTGCACAGAAACAGAAATGTTTTTGAAATCATATGGAACAGTAAGACAGACCCAAATTGCCGCTTTAAGACAAATAAGAAAACCAGGAGGAATTATGCCACGTGACATTAAAAGATACTGTTTATTAGGCAGAAGCTTTGCTCATCAAAGAACTGAAAAAGAACCCCACCCCTCATCAAAGGACATAAAGAACATTAGGTGGGCCTGGATGGGTTCCTGAGACAAGATAGAAAGGTGCTAGTGCTAGTTCACTAATATTCAGAATAGAAGCACTGTTGTGGTTGATCCTTCTTAAATTTGCTCAGATTTTCCTGAATAGGATGGCTAGAACACAGAGTGGTAGTGGTCAACTTGTATCACCACAAAACAGCTTCACAAACATCTTCACCAAAGGAACATGTACAGAGTGGTCCTACCCTTTCCCCTAGTAATTATTTTATCTCTAGGATTACTTAAATATTTTTATACATAGTTATTCATCTTATACATCAATTTATAACAGATTAAATTCTGGCAAAACTGAACTTCTAAGAAAAGCCTACCTCTTTCCTGGGATTCCCCACTCTTGGAGAGACACGGGAAAGAGAATAACATAGAAAGAAGAAATGTGAGCCCCATGCCAGATATAATCATGGCTTTTGCTGCTATACTCATCTGTGTTCTTGTTTTTCAAAAGAGTGCATTTCTGTGTTCTTGCTTGCATACTTAAACTTTCGACTGCTATTATTTTGTGCCATACGAGGACTTGGACTGCGGATTTTGGCAACGAAACAGCCACATAGGACAATGGAAAATAATATAGAGCCTGCAAGTAAACCCATACATCTACAGCCAACATATTTTTGACAAAGTTGTTAAGAACATGCTTTGGAGAAAGGGCTATTTTCAATATAGTCTTGACAAATTGGGTATCCAAATGTAGAAAATCAAGCAAGAGCCTACCTCTTACCCCTTACAAAAATCAACAACAACGACAACAAAACAAAACAAAATGTAGGACCTGACGGTGTAAAAATAAGATAGATCTCAAAGTACAAAGTATGAAGGAAAACTAAGCAAATAGATGTCAGAAAATTTTTAAAAAAGGTCTTTAAAGGAAATCCTCAACAAAATGCAGTGATAATCCAGAAAATGTGAGATAATATTAGCATTAATAGCAAAAAGGTATACCTCTGACACATGAATGATATCCAGAATACATATGAAATAAAAGTGAGGCATGATCTGGTTAACATAGGTAATAGAATGTTGAATTGCTTGATCTTGTGATGGTTGTGTTCATCTTTAATTAAGGAACTATGTAAAGTTCTGGGAGAGGGAGTTTTCTTTAAGAGTGTGCCTTCTGGGAGGTTAACAGCACTCCATTGGTTTGAGCCTGTGTTGCATAGTTTTTGTCAACATAACACAAACTCAACTTACCTGGGTGCAGAAAACATTCATTAGGAATTGCTTCCATTAGATTGGTCTATTGACATGTCAATGGTACAAAATGATTTATTGATTAATGATTGATGTGGGAGGGCACAGCTCACTGTGGATGGGTGCCACCTCTGGGCAGGTGGTTCAGGCCATGGAAAGCAAACCAAGATGCAAGCCTTTATGGTTTTTGCTCAAAATTCCTGCCTTGAATTTCTGCCACGACATCTCTCAGTCATGCATTGTTAACTGGACTTACAAGCCAAATAAAAACTTTGTTTCCTAGGTTGCTTTTGGTCCTGATGTTTATCCCATCAATAGAAAGCAAACTAGGACAGAAATTGATACTAGGAGTGGGGGGATTGCTGTGTTGTATCTTACCTATGGCTTCTATATCTTTGAATGTTTTATGGCACAAATTGGAGAATTTTGAAACTTTCGATAAGGAACTTTCCTGAGTACATAGAGGTTAAAGGGTTGTCCAGTGGTGTTGAAAGCTAAGAATGCTAAATATAATGCAGATGTATATTCCTGGTTTGTATAGGTTCAAAAGGAAGTTTGAGAGCCCACCAAAGATTCTACTGGGACTGTTCATGTGATACTTTGCATGAAGAATCTGTGATTTATGGTCATATAGAGCTGAAGACTTGGCTGTGCTTAACAAGTAATCAGTATCACTGAAGAGAAACCTTTACTTTACTGGGACAATCACTGCTGACTACCGAGAATGGAAATATCAACTGTCATTAATAAGAGAACAGCAGACAGATCTTTGTGAATTCAAGGCCAGCCTGGTCTACAGAGCAATTTCTTGTACAGGCTCCAAATCTACACAGAGAAACTCTGTCTCAAAGCAAACAAAAACAATAAAAAAAGACAAAAACAAACAAACAAAAAACAAAAAATAAAAAATGAGAACAGCATAACCAACATGAAATCTTAGAAGTATTTCCTCAGGCTGAGAAGACAGAAGTTGTGATCTAGAGGAGCTAAAAACAACAACAACAAAAAAAAAAAAAAACCAAAAACCAAAAAAAACCCCCAAAAAACTCAAGCCAAAAGCCAAACTTAGTGTCACACACGTGGTACATGTTTTGTCAGCATGGATAGGCAGGGCCATGGAGCGAAGATAAAACTTAGCACCATGGGGCAGGGTCAGAGGCCCTGAAGGTATTTGTGAACATGCAAACTCAGTTGTAGTAAAGGCCCCAACATATTGAAAATTCCAGGACAGTGGGATGACCACCAAAGACAATGGTAGAGAAAGAGTAGAGCTGTACTGAGCCTAGAAGAAAAGTTGTGTAATGCTATGGATTGGAGAGCCAGAGAAGTAATGTGCTCAAAGTTCTTTGCATCCCAGAAGTTCTTCCACATGTCAGACATTTGAGCATCTAGGATTGTTAGATTTTGGGGTTTGCTGATTGTAACTGTGATCTAGATCTTCCCTTTAGGAATAAGAAGTATATAACTTATTTGTGAGTCTACAGAAACCCACACTAAAGAGACTTTGGTGTTTTAAAATAACTTGGACTTTTAAATCATTAGAATATTCCAAAGACTGTAAGATATATGAAATTGGCTGTGGTCAGTGTTTTACTCACACCCAGACATATGGACAGCCCAAATTTGAATCAATTGGCTATTAAATTTGAAACAAAAAGAGAGGCCACAAAGTTGGAGAGGTAGAAAAGTGGGAGGCGTGGGTCTAGGAGGAATTTGGGAAATGAGCCAGGAGAAAATATGACAAAAGTAATTGTGTGAAATTTCCAAAAAAATAGAATAGTTTAAGGAAAAAAAAGCAATATATCTAAGTTGACATTTATAATTCAAAGAGGTATACAAATGTCCAGCAGGTATAAATGCTCCCTATTCCTAATCAGAGAAGTACAGATCAAAATTATAAGATGTCACCTCACCGCAGAAAGAATGGCTAATATAAAAAGACTCAACATTTTGAACAATGTGAGCCTCTGCATTTACTACGTATTACATAATAAGAAGCTTCTCTGACCAAAATTCAGAGCAGCACAAATGTATGTATGTGAACCTAAGTATTTGGAGGGCAATTTGACTTCATGACCATATAGTGAAACTATATTTGCTTAACTCCTAGGGCCTATGGCTTTTCTAGCCAGGTATTTGTTTGGTTGTTTGTTTGGCCATGTTTATAGTAGTAGCAGTCATAAACAACTCTGAGTGCTTTGGTATTGATTAGACATCTATTTCAACCTTTTGCTCTCACAAAGTTCAAGAAACATTGTAGAAGATAAATCATAAAGAATGTAAGAGATGGAGGATGGTTACAGAATAAGAAAAAAAAGCTGTGAAATGCTATCTGCTAAAGATGATATGCCTGAACACATGGAATCACAGATGCTGTGGTTAATTGAATAAGACCTGCACTAGAATAACCCAGTTAAAATTTCTAGCATGGATAGGGGAAGGGCTTCAAAAACACCACCCCTAACTAAGAAGCTGTTGGCAGTTGACAGTTGCTGGAGGAGGGAATATCACTTTTCTTTTTGGATTGTGGTCACTAGTAGGTTGCCTGTGTTTCACTGTATGACACCATACCCATGTGCGTGTGAGCAACATTAACTGAACTCAGTGATAAAATAATAAACAAGCAAATAAATAAATAAATAAATAAATAACTGGACAGGAACTTAAGAGAGATATATGTTAGGGCATCCTTGGAATTGAAGGAGGGGAGTGGAGGTGAATATTGTCAGGATACACTATACAGTTTTGAAAGTTTCAAAGAATTAAAAAAAAGTTCTAAAAGACTTAAAATATTCAGTGTTGATAAGGATTCAGTGAACATGAAACACTTGTACACTGCTGGTGACAATTTAAGTTAATATATGCATTATAAAGAACAAAAGAGAAGTTTCTCAAAAAAGTTCTCAACAGTATCATGATATGGCCTAGTAGCCCTACTCTTGAATATATATTCATAGGAAATGCAATCATTATGTAAAAGAGACACCTTCACACATAGGTCATTGCAGTTTTATCAAAAGGAGCCAAGAAATAAGAACAACTAAAATGTGCAACTGATCAATGAAAAATTAATGTGTTACATACAAATATTAATTATTCAGTTATGAAAATTAAATTTTGTCCCTAGAAAAATAGCATAGTTAGAGATGGAGATTATTATGGTATAAAAATGCAAGAGGTAAATGGTCGCACACACATATGGAACCTAAAAAAAATCTTCATACAAGTAGAGTAGAATGGTGATTACAGTGAGCAAAGGAAATAGGAATGAGAGAGCTATGGAAAGGTTTATCAATGAGTACTAAATTACAACTAGATGAAAAGACAAAGCTCTGTGCTGCACACACATTATGAGGACTAGAGAAAATAACAACATCCATTAGAAAAATCTAGAAGAAGGGATTCTAAACATTATAACTATAAGCAAAGGTCATTTTTGGATGAGATAAATATAATTAACCTCATATAAACATAGTGTGGTGTTCAAATGCATGTAATATAACATGGTACTTTACTAACAAGATTAGTTTTGTGGTTGTATCTATCAATGAAAAGTAAAATTAAATATACATTAAATAACATGGAAAGAAATAAAAAAAAAGATAATGGCATTAAGTGAAATGTCAATGTCAGGGATAATTTCTGGTAATAACACAGAACTACTAATTATATTTTATGAGGAACTTTCCCACCACTTCTTTCTTTCAGAGATTTTATGTTGAAGCTTCTTAAAGAAACTTGTTGCAGCAATCCTCATTATGTTGAAAGAGCTGTGAAGCTACTTTAAGTTCATAAAGTATTCCAACTTCATACCCACTTGTTCTATAATTTTATAGTAGTGTATTACTCTACCACCTTTTGAATTACAATTACCATAGATACTTGACATATGAATTTAGAGAAGACCATAAATTAGGAACAGTAAAAATAATCTGTTTTTTCTTAAGTTATAAGAAATGATAAAATGGAACTTCAAAAGTATTTGAGGGGCTGAAGAGACAGCTCAGTGGTTAAGAGCACCGACTGCTCTTCCAGAGGTCCTGTGTTCAATTCCCAGCACCCACATGGTGACTCACAACCACTTGTAATGAGATCTGGTGCCCTCTTCTGGCCTGCAGGGACACATGCTAGCAGAATACTGTATACATAATAAATAAAAAAAATCTTAAAAAACAAAGGTATTTGAGAAGGGCATTTGTTTAACTATGTTCAAAGATAGTGCTTATTTTGTGAAATGGCACATAAATTTAAGCATATCTTAATTTTAAAATGAACAAAATTATATGATTCAGGTATATGTTGATTTTATAAAGTTTCATTGTATGCTATGAAATGTTTAGGGTATGCTGCATTGATTGTTTTGTAAAGGGTATACTAGAATTGAGCACAGGATATAATGAAATAGATCAGGTTTGAACAAGGAGACTACAACTTAAATAGTAGAGACATAGATATATTAAATGACTTGTTTCCAATACAAAGCAATCAGTAACCTTATCAAATATCTTAAGAAACGATTTTTGAGATTTCTATTGTACAGCTTATAATATTTTATTCTTTCTTAGTGCTTATGATATATTGCAGCATATTTCCAAAAGAATTATATTTGTGTTTTCAGAACATAGGGTCATACAAAATATATAATAATGTATCTGACAGACAATAGAACCTAAATACATATTAAATAAGGAAATATATCTATTGATTGTTCTGTTTCATTTTATTATAGATTGTTTGTTTGTTGGCCTGTTTATTTTCTAAAGAGAGAGAGAAAGGAGACGTGGAGTTGAATGTCTGAGGAGTTTGGGAAGTTATGGGAGGAGACAAAGAAGAGGAACCTGAACAGAACACAGTGTATAAAAATATTTTCAACTAAAATAAAGTAATATAGAAAGTCAGAAAATACGAATTTTTAAATTTTATTACAATCTTTTATTTGTGTGTGGATACTAGCTAGGTTGAGTATCTACATGTATGTGGATGTCCATGTGCCCATATTGCAACTTTGGAGGTTAGAGGACATTTTATAGGAGCCAGGTTTCTCTTTCAACAACAGAGGCCCTAAGAATAGACTTAGGTCATAAGTCTTGGTAGCAAGCATCTTTTTGGCTAAGCCATTTCTTCTGACAATATTTTTGGTCTTTTTTAACCTTTTAAATACGTTGGAAGAAGCTTGTAATTGGAAACTATCTAATGTGGTCATACAAAGTTCCATATTTATTCTCTCTTCTCTTTCAATCTATTTGATTACTATATAGCAACAAAATATAGAAAACATAAAAAAACATAGAAAATATAAGTTTTAATGTGCTGTAAATTAAAATCATGCAAAGTATTCAACAGCTGCTTTCTCCAAACTGAAAAGCAATAATACATTTCCTATAGCTCAACAGCAAATAATCTTCCACATATTTATGTCGATAGTGATATAACTATATTTGATTTTGAAAAGAAGGTAAAGCATTTATTAATTGATTTGAATATTGTCCTTTTAAGTGAGCATTTAACTTCTTCATTTTGTAAGATATTTCTTGCTTTTAATTAAGTTATTTTTGTAACATTGATAAGTGATTATTAAATGGTGAATAAATATTTTAAGCAGTCTCAGACAGAAAGCATTGTATAATATTATTGCTAATAGTTCCAGAAAATTCATCTCCTGAGCAAGAGCACCACAAATATGTATCTACAAAATAATTACTTGTTTTACTGGCTGTTTTTCTTTGTCAACTTGATACAAGCTAGAATCATCAGAGAGAAAGGAGCCTCAACTGAGGAAATGCCTCCATGAGATTAAGCAGTAAGGCATTTTCTAAATTACTTAGTGATCAATGGTGGAAGGCACAGTCCATGGTAGGTGGTGCCTTCCTGGGGCTGGTGGTCCTGGGTTCTACAAGAAAGCAAGCCATGAGAAGCAAGCTAGTAAGCAGCTCCCCTCCACACCCTCTGCATCAGTTCCTACCTCCAGGATTCTGCCTTGCTTGAGTTTTTCTCCTGACTTCCTTCAGTGGTAAATAGCACTGTGGAAGTGTATGCTGTGTATATGTGTTGCTCTGATTGGTTAATAAATAAAGCTGTTTGGCCAATGGTGAGGCAGAATAAGGTTAGGCAGTATATTCGAACTGAAGATGAGACAAAGAAGGGTGGAGCCGGGACAGACACCAGCTGCCACCCAAGGAGGAACAAGATGCCAGCAGACTGGTAATGCCACGGCCACATGGCAACATATATACTAATAGAAATGGATTAATTTATAAGAGCTACTTAACAAGAAGCCTGACCAACAAGCCATATAATTAGCAATTAATATTTAGCCTCTGAGTGATTATTTTATAAGCAGCTATGGGACCACAGGGCCGGGTGGGTCTGGAGAAACATGGAACTGCGGGGCTGGGTGAGACCAGAGAAACTTACAGCTACACTTTACCTGAAGACAAAGTTCCTTATATATTAATAATTTATGGTGTGTGTGTGTGTGTGTGTGTGTGTGTGTGTGTGTGTGCTTTTTAGTATATTTAAACATTTTGCAGGAATATTTAGAACTTTCACAATGTTTATGGCTCATTTAAATTGTGCTATTATGCAGGTGTCAATTAGTAATGCTATTTATTTAATCTACATCCACGGTTTTAAAAGTTAAAGATACAAATTCAAACTATGAAGTTTGAATAAAACATTTTCTTTTAACTGGTTATATTATTATTCAATGCCCCACTAAATGTTTTATTAGAATGATAATAATAAAGAATTACAGATATTTTCAACTTTAATAAGTGTACTGTCTCCAAAATGAACTTAGTTTTCTTCTCTAGTCTATTTTTGTATGATAAATAGTTTCAAATTGCTTCTATTTCCTTTTGTTATAAAAACCATTAAAAAGCAACACAATTTTATTAGGAGACACATTTTTTCTAGTTCTCAGTTAATAGATAATATAAAATGAATATGGCAGAATTATCTTGTCACATATTACCTGAGGAAAACTATACTAGATATTAAAATACCCAAATTTTAATGCTTTATAAGACTTAATTTCTTCTGCAAATATTTTCCTATGACATTTTATGTCTACTGTTAGTAACCAAAAACAAAGCTAACAAAACTTCAGTTGATTTGGTCTTGTGGTATGATAATATAGGGAGATTCTAAATTAGTTAGAAGAGATTAATTATATGGCCCAAATTATAAATTAGTAACTTAAAAATTATGCACACAAATTTGCATTAATGCCTGCCTATGAAAAAGTGATACTCTATGAAAGGACATGCCTACCCTTCATAGAGATGAATTACATTTTGTGTTTACACAGTCATAGCAATGAAGTATTTAGTAGGTGAGCCAGTTCAGGTGGCTGAGAGAAAATTAATTTCCTAGTCGCTCCTAAATTCAATTTATATTTTCCCCATATTCCTGTTGTTTAATAAGAATCATTGACTCAAATTTAGCATTTCACATGAGAAATAATTACAGATTAGTCTTGAATGATGTATAAGAGACACTTCAGCAATGACTGAGACCCAAAATATGTAGGTTATCTGCAGGAACAACACAAAAATGTACCAAAAACCATCTGAAGTAACTGAATCATTACTACAGACAGCAAAAAAAATGGCTACACTTAATCAAACCAGATGACATTCTATTACTTTACAAACAAGAATAAAAGATACTGTGGCTTTTGAACATGGTATGTAGTTAAAGTCCAACTATATAATGAACATACTAAATATATAGTATTTAATCAGACAATATTTGAAGAATTTATTTAGTTGCAGCTAATGCTCAATAGTGTACTGACAAAGTTTAAAAATTCTAAGTATTGGTATCGTCATATGCAGGAATGAAACTTTGAATTTTATGACTTTAAGTCCTACATTATTTAACTTTAGGTTGCTCGGTTTCTAGCTCATAAAAAATAAACACCTGAAAGTGTGGCAAGAATGGCAAATGCTTGCTGTACAATATACACAATTAATTACATACACAAATACTAAACAGTATCAAGTTTTATGTGTTTTAACTATATTATATTTCAGGGACATATGATTACTACAACCTTTAAAATGAAAAAAAAAGAATCTGGGGAATCAGTTCAGTTGCTTGAGTTCTTGTCTAAGTATACACAAAGCCCTGGTTTCAATCTTTAGCACTACATAAGTAAGGTGTTATAGTATATGCCTGAACTCTCAGCACCTTCAGAAGTTTGAGGTAATGCTCAGGTCTATATTGTGTTCAAGGCCAGCCTGGCCTAGAGGGAAAGAATGCAAGAGAGGAAAAGCAAAGGAGACAGAAGGGAAGGAAGGAAAAAAGCAAAGAAAGGAAATGGATAAACGTAGGTTTTCTAATGTTAAATGACTTTACTGAGTGTACTCACTTAGTCAGGCATAATACTATCACCAGAATCCATGTGGTCCTGACTTATATTCAAATTCTCATTCCACTATATCTCTGTGAAGAGTTTGTCAAGACACATTGCTGAGTAAAATAGGTCAGGCACAGAAAGACAATTATGACATATTTTCATAAGCAGAAAATAATACCTTATTGCAGAGAAAGAAATTGAGTACCAGAACAAGGATTCTGGACATGAGGTTGGTCATAAGACAAGTTTTTTTCTTTTGAGTTTTTCAAGATAGGGTTTCTGTTTGCTCAAAATATCAGTGCATTAATGATTTCAGTTTTAAAACTTTTAAAGCAAAATAAAATATAGGTTTTGGACCACAGGAAAACCATTTTCAAATATGAAATGAAAATGAGCATAAATATATGTGAGGCATTCAAATTATCCAATACCATTTTTAAATTTTATGAACAAAAAATTAAAATTATATACCTTTTAACTGGTTGCTTAAATTTCATGTTTAAAAATGTTGGTTGTTTCTTATCCTTATCTTAGTGGAGCTTTACAAATAATCTATACCATAAATATTGATAAAAGTATACCTTGCATACATTTACAAGAATGGAAAATTAGACTATTTTGTTAATCATGTGTACAGCATGAAAGAATTATAGGTCAATTTAGAAAAGAAATGCTGAACGATAAAATTCTATCTTTTGTATTCACTTAAATATTGAAAATATTCACCTGGTCAGAGGAAGAAATAAATAATAAAATTCATAGGTAATTTGAAAGCAACTATTGTAAGTCAAGTAAATGACTACATGACTACATTAATTTTGTTACATAAAAATTGACAAAATATTGGAAAAAATCATTAAAGTAGTCAACATAACAGACATAAGGAATATTCTTTTAGATATCAGTTCATTTTTAATATCTGAAGCAAGCAGTTAAAATTATAATGGTTTATGAGAAGTGAATAAAAAAGTTCTTAAAACAAACACAAACAATTCATTTTGAAATGAAACATGCATTTTAGTGAAGTTTTGTATTTGTCTCTACTGTACCTTTCTTTAGTCCAGGAATGAAAGCTAAAAAGAGATTTGTATAAAGTTAAACAATATATATTTTCTCTTCTCCCCAACATATTATATATTATAATATATAAATTATATTATATTACATTATATTCTCAACTTCATTCACAGAAAGTATGTTAATGTAAACAAGGTTTAAATCCATTAATTTTATCTTCTGTAGTTTGCATGACTGGGATTTGACTAAGCCTATTTGATATGTTGCACTTTCAGCAAACAATTATTGCTCTTTTAGCTAATGGCTATGTGCTTTTACCCAGTTTTTAAGAGCTCAATATTTTGCAAGAAATCAGTACATTTCTGACTTCATTGACTGTGAAAGGAAAATACAGTGCACCAATAAAATGTCATTTGCATTTATATACCCTCCTACTAGACACATAGTATGCAAAAAACAGTATGTTTTATCTACAGTACTCCATATCCAAATTCTGGTGATGAAAATAAAGATAAGTGCCAAAACTCAATAGACGCTAGCATGACAGTGGTTCAGTAGAATTGTTATTATTGTTTTAAAAAATTTCCTATAGATGTCTTTATAACTAAACATGCACTTTATTTCACAGAATTAGCAGTTAGCGATTCCAGTACATTATAATAATATTCTAGATTAACACAGTGATTAATTTTTAATTACTTTTCTTTAAAAGACACTAGGACATCATGATCAAGAACAAATAATCAAGTCTAAATTTAAGCTAAATAGTTTATACTAAAAAAATATTAGGTTTGTATCAATCTGTATGAATGACTATCCAATTTATTATTTGTAAAAATTTTAAATCTACAGTAAAACTTACTTATTTATCACTTCTGTGTTTTAATATATATTTTAAATTTTTCATGAATGGATAAAAGCTTAAAAGACAAGCAGATTGAAATTGCATAAAACCTATTTCAACTAATATTGAGGTAGTTTAAAATGAGACATGAAATTCTAAGAGAGTAATAGTAGGTCAAAAACAAACAAAAATGCACATGAAAGTATGAAAGCGATATTCTCATACAATCACATGAATTAATAAAAGAAGATTGTTGGCTATTTTTCAGTGTCAATTGGTACATCACAGCACATTTATTTTTCCTCATAAGATGTTTCATCAAGAAGTAATGTAATGTAATTGTAACACGCTGAAGAAGAAAAGAAAAAATAATGTTTCTCTTAAATGATACTTAGCATAAGATTAATATTTAGTCATACACATTTTTGAAAATCTTCCACATTGTTGTAGATTTCATATATATTTAGGTTTTACTAGACAGAGTTTTTCTGTGTAACAGCTCTGGCTATCCTGGAACTCACTTTGTAAACCGGGCTAGCCTCAAACTCACTGAGATCCATCTGCCTCTGCCTCCGGAGTGCTTGTTCTAGATTATTTAGCATAAAGATAAACATGATGCTTTTCCTCTGAGATGTTATAGTTTATGTGATTAATGTGTAAAACAATTTTTTCCTAATGAATGTAATTAAATGAAATATTTATCAGCAACTATGTATACAATATGATTTATCTATAATGTAAAATTTTAAATAATAGTGAAGCTGGATATATATTTTAATATAAATATGGTTTAAGAAATTATTTGAATGTAGCAGGTTGTGGTTTTCTTTCCTTTTTCCATTTTGTGGTGACTGTGCATGTGTGTTCCCCAGCACAAATGGGCTACAGCATGTGTGGAGGTTGGAGAACAACTTGCAGAAGTAGGGTCTCTCCTTCCACAAGGAGAGTGGGTTCTGGGAATGTAACTGAAGTTTGGTTCCAAACTTATTTTCCACACCAAATCCTCTGACTAACTTCCTTACATTGGTTTTAACAATAAGATTGCTTTCAAACTGTGAAGTGTTTTATAATTCTGGTATAATTTTTACTTATACAAATGTAACAATAATATAAAATTGTGGGATGATATACATGATTAGTTTGACTGCACTGAATATATATATTTTTCTTACTTGCAGTACTTGTGATGAGACTCATGGCCTTGTACATACTATGGAATCCCTGGACTACATACAACCATGTAGTTATTCTAATCCTTTATAATTGAAGTTTTTAAATTTATTTTTGAATGCATGCTCTAAATAAATACTTCCAAAATACAACAATTGAAATACCTAGACTTCTTGCAATTCAAAATTAAGGGAATACACATTTTAAGGTAGAAAATGGAACTCCTATATTATATAAATATTAATAGTTTATCATAAGAATAATACCACAATATGATATATTACACTATGTACATGTATTCTCATAATCCTAGTACAAATATCTAACATTTTCAATATGTGATAGAATAGACTGAAACAAAATGTAACTACTGCTATATATGGTGATATTTTATTTGTTTTTTTTTTGTTTTTGTTTTTGTTTTTTTTTTTTCAAGACAGAGTTTCTCTGTGTAGCTGTGTGCCTTTCCTCCTGGATTTCGCTCTGTAGAGTTCAAGGCCAGCCTGCCTCTGCCTCCCGAGTGCTGGGATTAAAGGCGTGTGCCACCACCGCCTGGTGGTGATTTTATTTGTATGTTAATAAATAAAATTGCCTGGGGGTCAGAGCTAATAGCAAGCCATAGCAGAAGCCAGGCGGTGGTGGCACATGCCTTTAATCTCAGCACTCAGGAGGCAAAGTCTATGTGTTCAAGGACAAAACCAGCATGGAGACACATGCCTTTAATCTCAATACCAACCATAGAAGACCTGGAGGTCTGTATAGACAGGCAGTGATGAGGAGGTCATGTGGTTGGGTTTACAATCAATGAGAATGCAGAACAGAAAGTCAATAAAAAGACAGACACACAGGAAGTAGGTCTTTTTCTGAGGGGAAGGATGGCAACAGCAGCGAGGATAAGAAGGCAGTTTTAGTCTCAGCTCTTAGCTACTGCTCTGACCTCTTGGGCTTTTAATTCTATACTTGGCTCTGTGTTTCTTATTTAATAAGACCATTACATCTATATCTATATCCTTCTAGATATGAGTCTTCTGTTGAGGAAGGTCATTTTCATCAATGTGTTCTAAAGTTTTAGGTTGTCTGTGGAGTGCTGAGGGAGGAAATAGATCTTGATCTAGTCAATGTGACCACACAAATCATTGTAAAGGTCCATTTAGTGACATATGGCACAACAAAATTGCTCCCATATGCTAGACATTGAAAGAAAACCTTAAACTGATTAACAGTGGTCACCATAGAATGGGCAAGATGTACACAAATACTTGTCAGTTTATCAATTTATAATTTCTGAATACTTCAATAAAATAATCACAGGTGGAGCTGTTCTGGAATGTAAAAGTTTTAGTACAGAAAAAGATAACTTTAAGGGAGGCAGTTTTAAAATAAATGCCATCAAATCTCTTTGGAAATAACTTAAAATTCAAAGAATTTTTTAATAAATAATTGGCCATGTTTGACAAAAGAGTCAATTGAAACATAATATTTAAACAAGTGTTTATTACCATTTATAGCAATATGTTATCCTTAAAACATTACATTAAAAAATTTAGAATAATTTCTCATATAGAGAAAAAGTAAATGAATTAGGATGCGTGCAAGGTTATACCTATGGCATATTCTCAATTTTTATGAGCTAACATTTGAAAACAAGTTGTTCATTTATTTTTCTTATGACAAGCCTCTCAGAGGTGAGTACTGAAGGTCACATATGTAGCATGAAAATTGCGAAAAAAAAGTTGTAGACTTGAAGACTTGAATGCTAAATTAATAAATTAATATCTAGTTTTCTTTGAAAATGCTAATTTTAAAAATGGTAAAAATTTCCCTAAAGATTTAATTCTTCTTGACATATAGTTCAAATCACTCCTGTATCTTTTCTATTGATTTCATGACTAACAAGTTGTATAGTTATTGTATTTTTCTAGAGTACAAGCACTTCAAACAAGAAGCAATGGGGCTCAAATCAGATTTTCTGTGCAATTGTGTGAAAGGTTAAGACTACAAACACAAATACTGGAAGAAGGTCATTTATATAATGAGCATCTAGCTTATAGTGAAAGAAATGTTGAAAATACATGTACTTCATCCCTTTATGAACTGTAAGTTTCTGTGTATTTATTTTGCCATAAATGTTAGGTGCATACTGCTTCAAAGAAGCACTCATTTCAAGACTGCAAACAGATAAATTCAGTGTGTTCCTTTAATTATGAAAATACCAAAAACTTTTAATTCACTTCATGAAATAACTAACCACCATTACCCACATTAACAAAATTTTGGTTGGCCATACCTACGCTATAGCATACTATCAAATGTCCCTCTTCATATGTAGATCAAATCTATATACAGCAATTCCTAAGATTAACTCATGTTCTCATTTCTCACATTTTGCTTCTCTCCCAGATATCTTCTCCACTTTCTGCTCTTTTATTGAAAACTCTTTCAACAGCTGTGGCAGAAGGACTTTAAAAGAACTTGTTATGTAGAGAATGTTTACACACTTTAGAAAACTAAAAGATAAATCTTAATATATATTTAGAGTAAAAATGAATGTATAGCTCAAAGATCAGTGTCCATAGAAATTTCTAAGTTTATCATGTGAACAATACAAATGCATGTTATGTTATACTAAACAAATATTACTATTTATATATTCAATATTTATTAGAAATATCTGACATAATATGAAAGAGAACTAGGAATAGATTACTGCTTAAGATTGTATCATGGGAATGTATTACCCTGCCTAGCATCCTTAGGACATATAAAGAAATAAGTTTAGAACAAATGAATTAACTTTTCCAAAACTCAAACAACAATATAGAGTAGAATTAGAATTTGAATGCATGTTCTTGGTGTCAAAGAAACCATTTGCTCTGGAAAGCTATCTTACACTGGTCATGTTCTATAACCAGGCATGTCTTTCAGCAGTGAGCCTGGGACACCATCCCAGACACCAAACCTTCAATTTATAATCTGTTCTGCCTCCAAGGTATGCTTGGGTAATAGCGGTGCATAATTTTTGGAATGGCCAACCAATGACAGCTCTAACTTGCGACCCATGCCATGAGAGAGTGAGCCCAAGCCTGAGACAGCTTTGATGGCCAGGAGCTAAAGGCTGGACAGCACAGAGACCCAGAAGCAAATAGGACTGGTGTGGTAGTTTGGATGTTATTAAACTCATAAGCTCACAGGGAATCACACTATTGAGAGGTGTGGCTTTGTTGAAGTAGGTATGGCCTGGTTGGAGGAAGTGTGTCACTGTGGAGGTAGGCTTTGAGGTCTCATATATGCCCATTGTACCTATGCAGTGTCTCTATCCCCTTCCTGTTGCCTCTTAATCAAGCTCTACTCTCAGCTCCTCCATTACTGTCTGCCTGCATGCCACCATGTTGCAGTATGATGTTAATGGACTAAACCTCTGAAAATGTAAGCCACCCCAATTAAATGATTTTTCATCATAAGACTTGGTGTGGTCATGCTTTCTCTTCACAGCAACAGAAACTCTAAGACAGAAGTTGGTACCAGAGACTGGGATATTTCTGTGATGGGCCTGATCACATTTTTGTTTGGAGGAATTTGGTACTTTGGGTTAGGAAAGCAGTAGAATGGTTTAAGGACTGCTTAATGAGAAATACTAGTAGGAAAATGAAAGAAAATGGTGCTGGAAATGTTATGAACTGTGTGGAGCTGGCTCAAAGAGAAGAATTTTAGTATGTTTCCTGGAGATCATTCCTGTAATATTTTTGTATAGAAAGTGGCTGCTTTTTACCCTTGTCTGAAAAGTTTGCCCGAGGCTAAAGTGAAGAGTTCTGGAATAATTCCTTTGACAGAGGAAATCTCAAAAAAGCTTAGTACAGACTGTTATGTGGTTATTAGTGGTAACTCTAATGAAGATTTGCAACAGAAATGAGCAAGCTGAGAAGGGTAAATTACAAAATATAAAATTTGAGGAGAAAACGAGCACCAGAAAGTGGAATGCAGCTAAGTCCTGGGTTCAAGGAGATAAACAAATTGAGAAATGGGATAAATGGAGTGGTAACCTGCTGTGGGATGGTCTGTATGTCAAATGTGTTGCTGATTGGTCAATGAATAAATCACTGATTGGTCAGTGGCCAGGCAGGAAGTAAGGCGGGACTAACAGAGAGGAGAATTGAGAGAAGAGGAAGCTGGGTGAGGAGACACTGCCAGCCGCCATCAGGACAAGGAAGATGTAAAGTACCGGTAAGCCACAAGCCACGGGGCAAGGTATAGATTAATAGAAATGGATTAATTTAAGCTGTAAGAACAATTAGCAAGAAGCCTGCCACGGCCATACAGTTTGTAACCAATATAAGTCTCTGTGTTTACTTGGTCGGGTCTGAGTAGCTGTGGGACTGGCGGGTGTCAGAGATTTGTCCTGACTGTGGGCCAGGCAGGAAAACTCTAGCTACAGTAACCTCAGGGCAAGATGCCACCTAGCTAAGTTTTCAAACTGTCAAAAGAGATTAAAGAAAAGCTTAGAGCCAGGTGTGGTGGTAATGTCCTTAATCCCAGTACTCAGAAGGCAGAGGCAGGTGAACCTCTGAGTTTCAGGTCAGCCTGATCTACAGAGCAAGTTCAAGGACAGCCAAGCTTAGGTAGTGAAGGAAACTATGGGAAGCAGAAAGCTGCTGAAGCCATAAACTGACACCACCCAAGAATCCTCCCAGGGATGGGCCAGGGATGGGGAAGTACCTGACATCCCAAACATTTCAACCATTAGATAAGGTTAGATAAGGTGGCCAGATATCCCTGAGCCTAGCACACACCTATTTCTCCCTTTTTTCTGAGATACACTTAGACAAATGTCAGCCAATCAGGGTCTTGAACCCTGGAAATCTCCTCATCCTAACCTCTACTATGATAAAAACCCTACCCTTCCTGGATTCAGGTCTCTCTGTTCTCACCACTCTGTAGGACAAAGAGACCAAGCTTGAGCTTGAAAAAAGAATAAAGACTCTTTGCTTTTACATATGTGATCCAGTTTCTGTAGTAGTTTTTTAGGGGTCCCTGCAATCTGGGCATAACATTGGCCATGGTGTGTCTTTACAGCAACAGAAACCCTAAGACAACTGGGGGAAAATTCAATGAAATGATTACTAATGATATTCTGCTCTACTCAGATCAGTTCAGTGCCTAGATCAACTGTCATCAGAGAGGCAGCATCCAGCAACTGATGGAAACAGATGCAGAAATCCACAGCCAAACACTAGGCAGAGCCAAGGGAACCCAGCAAGTTAAGGGAGGATTACAAGAGTCAGAGGGGTCTAGAACACCTGGAGAATATGACCGACAGAATCAACTGAGCAGGGCTCCTAGTGGTGCATAGAGACTGAAGCAGCAATCACAAAGCATGCATGGATCTGTGGAGATATATATATATATATATATATATATATATATATATATATATATATATATATATATATATATATATGTTATTTAGCTTGGGGTTTTTTTTTTTTTTTTTTTTCTTCTTTTTTCAGGGGAGAGCGCGAACGCAGTCCCCCACTACCACAAATTATGCAGTCGAGTTTCCCGCATTTGGGGAAATCGCAGAGGTCAGCACATCCGGAGTGCAATGGATAAGCCTCGCCCTGGGAAAACCACCTTCGTGATCATGGTATCTCCCCTGCCAGGTAAGTATTAGCTTGGGGTTTTTATGGGACTCTTAACAGTGGAAGTAGGTATGTCTGTGAAAAGGTTGGAACCCTCTTCCTTTTACTGGGTTACCTTATCCAGTCCTATTATGTGGACTTGTGCCTAGTCTCCCAGAACTTTACTCTGTAGACCAGGTCAGCCTCAAACTCAGAGATTTGCCTGCCTCTGCTTTCTGAGTGCTAGGATGAAAGGAATGTGCCATCACTGCCCAGATTTTGTGCCTAGTCTTGTTGTAACTTGTTATGCCATGTTACATTGATATCCCCAGGCCTGCTTTTTTTTTTAAGGGAAACTGAGGAGGAATAGATCTGGGAGAGAAGAGAAGTAGGAGAGAGGAGAAGTAGGGGTCAGAGAACTGGAAAGAGTGGAGCTAGGAAAAACTGTGGTCAGGATATAATGTATGAGAGAAGAATAACAGAAAAAAAAATCCTAGAGATGAGAACATGCATTTCCAAACATCTTTGCTAGAGGCAGCCTTTTATAGCAAGTAGTATCAAGACATAAGTGTTTTTATTAGTATTTTAGGAAACATCAACATCTACAAATACAAATATAATTTACCATTTCATATAACAACTGAAAGGAAATGAAGAAAATAACATAGCTTGTGAATTAAAATACTGTTTATGGAAAAAAATGATAACATCTACTGAAAACAGTAATCAGCAATTAGTTATATTTTGAAAGAAAACAGAATATTCTTCTCTTGGAACCTAAAAAAAATGGTAAGACAAAAATAATCAGCTTCAAAAGTTTAGCCTTAATATTTTAAATAATTCAAAGCCATATGGAGGAAATCTAGAAAATCTGATTTCCTTTTGAAATTTTTAACTAAAAGAATAATTCTGGGATGCACAGAACTGAATTCATTGTAGAAAAGATAATGTGACTGTATTATTTAACTACTATTTTTCTTCAAATAATATGACTTCATTAATCAATTTGGTGAAATCTTTAATTTTTCTTGGTTAACATAGAAACTTAATAGATAATTTTCTCTCTTTTGTAAATATTGTCCTTATTCCCAAAGAGAATCTAAATTTATAGTAAATCTGAAAAACTGAACTTTTCAAACCAAATAATGTGAGAACATAAATTATTTTATATTCTACTAAAATACAATTGAGGCCATGATTGTGCTGTTTGGAAAAGCACATGAAACAGCTTTGATAATATGCAAATGTTAACAACCCTGAGAAATTTCAAAAGCAAATGTTAAAGAGCTAGATTCATTTTTTTTTAATTTGGAGAAAATTTATTATTAAATCAATATTTTTGAAACCTGCCTCTAAGCTAATCCAAATGCTTTAAACAATTAGAGATTGCAAACATTTCACAGCTTTTAATATTCAATCTGTTCCTCAGTGGATGAATTCTAAATTAAGATGTTGTTAAAATAGGACTTAGTTTCTGTATCTGATCTTTAAGTCCATAGAGAGATTGTTTTTTAAGCACATTCTTTGTTATAGTTGAATGCAGACAAAATATATACAATCAAACCTAAAAATGTAAAATCTGTATATGACTAAACAATTTATTATTTTCCTTTAATAATTTTCTCCAATATTAGGAACTTTGAATGCATTGTTAGTAGATCTTTTCGGGTTGTGCACATTGAAAAGTATCAGGACAAATCTTAAATATGTTTAGAGGCACAAGCTATAATAAATCTTTCAAAACTAACTTTATATTTAGAATTGAAATAATTGAACATTTACATCGCATTTTCACCAACCTCTTTATTCTATCATATGCTGCCTTTAAAATGTTTTTTGATATAAAGAAAACAGTAGGCAATTAAACATTTTGGTAACATAAGTGGACACAGTATTAGAGACAGAGAATGTGTCACATAATTTGAAGTTGAAAATTACTGGTGGGAGTACATATGATATTCTATGTGTGTTAGGTGATACGACAATACAACTTGCTAAAACATTAGAATCTGCACACAGTTTAGAGTGTAGTTTGAGGATAAAGAGATTTCATTTTAGAAAGATTTATTTCTAATGTATTTATAAAACTACATTTATATTACAGCATAATTATGTTTATTGCATTATTTGTAGCATATAATACAGCAAAACAACAAAATAAATGCATATTATAATTACTATTTCCCAAATAACCTATTTCAAGTCTACTATTTCACAGGATATACGTTTACATACGAATGCATACTTAGAAATACTCTGTAAAAATTTTGAGAACTTTCAACAACTTTCACTATTACAAATGGGACATAGTTTCTTAAAAGCAATGTTCTTTTAATTTAATGTTAAAATCTATATAAAATGAAAAATACATTAAGGTAGATTTATTGAAAGCTTTTTGTTTTCTTAATTATCAATTTAAATAAATGCATATGAGTAACAGCAAAATGATAGAATAAATCTCAAATATAGTTTGTCTCATGAATTTGTTTAAGCAATTTAAGATATTATAGTTTTTTCTCCAAAAACCAGTGTAAAACCATTTATTTTTCCATTACTAATATAATGAGACTGAAACATGTTCAAATCTGTTTGCTTGATATACAAACAGTTGTACCTGTAATTTTAATTAGACATATATTAATTTAAAATTTATTGTTAATGAAAGTGTCTTTGCACAATTGCTATCCAAAGAATTATTTAACTTTACATTTTAAATATCAGTGGCCAAAACCAACATATGGGAAACTGGCTATAGATTTTAGAAATAAACAAGGAGAGACATTTTCCGTGTGGTGAGACATATTTGGTATGTACTGCAGGGAACTGATCTTCTTAGATGATATGTTGATAAATATTTTATGTCAGCAAAGAACAAAGCATAAAAGACAATGCCACAAATATGAAGAGGAAATGAAAAGTAGAAGCAAGCTATTGCAAACTAAATTAAATAAAAGCTTATATGCACAGGAAGAAGAGGGTCTACGAAGGACTTATTTTATCAGCCTGACAGATTAACTGAGTGCACAAGACATGTTAAAAGGTTTCTTGAATAAACCAAATGCTTTCTGCCTTAGAAATCATCTACACTTCATGATTAAAAGACAGAGATTCAAGGTAATGGCTCTTGGATGCTCAAAATATAAATATTATATTTTTCATACTTATAAAAGGAAAGCATGTCACTAAGAGATAAAATATTGCCTAAGATCTACTTTTTATATAACAAGGAGGAAGATATAAATCTTTCATACACTGTAAATTTGTGTCTGCATTTGCTTGAATTCCTAAGTATTAATCTCTAACTTTCTTAGCTTCTTCAGACATAAAATGTTAGCATTTCTTCTAGTCAAAATGAGATATCTATGTAGAAGTGAGCTTACATCTGCAGATTAATAATGCTAAGAACTTGACTAGAATTTATGCTAGACATATAATCATAAACAACTCATACATTTATTTAGAACGTATGCCAGTTCTATCTAGTTCTCTACGGCCCTTTGCTCTCAGACAAAACATTGTAACACCATGATTTTTCTATCCCTTAGCAATAACCCTGTCATACTTTGTTAAAGTTCCTCTTCTGCATTATCAGAGATTATACTATTGTTCCTTTATCTTGTATGATTATATCTTACTGGAAAAAAAATGTGCCCCAAACAAATGTACTTTAGTTTTAGCTGAATTAAATTGAAGTTCTACATGCACTCCTTTCTCAAAAAATTAAAACAAAATTATATAACTAAATGAAATACTAAAAAAAAAAAACTTTATGGGAGTTTGTTAAGACATAACAAATTATTCTAATTTTCAGCCTATAGTTTCAATTTTAACTAGGATTTTCAAACATTAAGAGAGATGAAAACAAACTAAAATTCTATATAATATAATATATTCTAATTGGTTTTAATAAAGTCTAAAAAAACTTTTTCCCGATAGAACTGCATCTTTTCCACTAGATTATATATTATCTCCGTATATGAACTTAGTAGTTTGCCATGCAAATTTTAAATAAATATACATTTTATATGTGGTGGTATTGTGTTCCCCAAAATATTGTGCACCCTAATAAACTTATCTGAGGTCAGAGACAGAACAGCCACTAGATATAAAGGCTAGAAAATGGTGGCACTCACACCTTTAATCCTAGCACTCCAGAGGTAGAAATCCCTCTGGATCTCTGTGAGTTCAAGGCCACATTGGAAATGGCCAGGCACGGTGACACACTCCTTTAAATCGCAGAAAGCGAGCCTTTAATCTCAGGGAGTGGTGGTAGAAAGCAGAAAGGTATATAAGACCTGAGGACCAGAAACTAGAAGCATTTGGCTGGTTAAGCTTCAGACTTCTAGCAGCACAGTTCAGCTGAGAGCCATTCGGATATGAGGACACAGAGGCTTCCGGTTTGAGGGAACAAGATCAGCTGAGAAGTTGGCCAGGTGAGGTTAGCTGTGACTTGTTCTGTCTCTCTGACCATCCAGCATTTCACCCTAATAACTGGCCACGGGTTTGATTTTATTAATAAGACTCTCTAAGATTCATGCTACAATTTTCTAATTGTTTTCCATCAAATATTTGCTACTTATTACAAATACTCAATTGAGTACCATTTAAAACACACAAAGCAAGTGCATCATTTTACTGAATATAATATTCATGGAAACAATAATGAAATCCAAGCATTTGCAGAAAACCCATTCATTTGTAAAAATGAGACCCTTCAGTCATGGATATATAGCATTACCAGACCCTATTTTGCCCAGAAAATACAAGTAATTTGTATGAATTTTATATCAGGGAAAATATAATTAATAATTATTCATATAATCTAAATGAAGAATTTAGTTACTATAAAGATATACAGAAACACAGAAATGATTTTTAAAATTGGGCATCCAGAGATGGCTCAGTGGTTAAGAACACTTGTTGCTCTTTCACAGAACCTGGATCTCATTCCCAGAACACACACGTTGGCTCACAATTGTTCTTAACTCCAGTTTCAGGAGGTCCAGCACACTCTTCTGGCTTCTGCAGACACTAGAAATGTGCTCAGTGTACTTAAGCACGTACAGGAAAAACATTCATGCACATAAAATAAAAAATAAATAAATCTTAAAAATATTAACTTGATGTTCTTAATTCTAAAAACTCTAAGTTTTTGAGACTTTCTAATAACAAATGTCCTTAAGAAGAAACATTTATCCAGGGAAAATGATATTCAAATCATGTATTAGAATGCAATAGGTCTATAGACAGTTTCAAATGACAAAATACATTTTTATGGTTTGCAAATGGCATGGAAAATAAATTATCTCAGTAGAAGCAATTATCCAAAAATAATTAATTGCATAATTAAGATGAATTAACAATCGTGCTATAAGTAGTACTATAAAAAGAAAAAAAATAATAACTCTGTTGACTATTGTGTAACGATTTTCTCCAAGATAAAACTCAACCTTGAAGGGAAGCTAAGTAAAACACAGGATATTCAAAAGAAGGTGAAATATTTGATCCTTCAAAGGAACTCATTAACACACAGGGTATTTAAAGGAGAGGTGAAACGGTCTATCTTGAAAAGCTCTTTAAGCTCTAGAAGTAAACACAGGATTCAGGAAGTCCAGATTCATTAGGTCACTCCCTTCCCAAGTAGAATCCTTAAGAAATGATCAGATAAGCCTAACTGCCTAAAAGAGACAAAGACCAGCTGAACAGACTGAAAAAAAAAGGTAAGTGGAGACCAGCTGAGAGGCCAGGAGGAGGCAGAGACCAAGAGATACACATAGAAAGAAATTCTCTAACCTCTAGATTTTAGTGATTTCATTGCTAGTCCTATAAGTAACCCTTCAATCACACTCTTATAAGTAATCTCAATAAAGCCCATTGATTCAAGTTGGAATTTGGTGATATCCGTACTTTGGACTGTTGTTTGTGTCCTATCTGAGATGAGTGAATGTTTGTTCACATCTCCCCTAGAACTGGAGTACATTCAACTTAATTGAATTTTAAGTATGACTAGAAATTATAGAAGATAGGTTTTTCAAAATCAGTCATTATAGAGTTGACCAAGCATATGTCTTCCCCTGACCTCATTTATTTTGTGGGGTCTAGAAACCCTATACTTCAGACATTTAACAAGAAAAATATTCTTGTTATATTTTCACAAGAGAATATTAATTAGTATCAAATTCAAGATAGATACTCATGGTCATTATATTCACTATATTTTTTTTCTATAATTCAAGGCCTAAATGAAGCCTTTGCCAGTTTATAAACAAAATAAGCTACTTTCATAGTCCACATTGGGCTGCCTTTCAAGAAGTCAATTGGCTTACATTATTAATATATAATTCTAAATTAATATTTAATACTGAAAAGTTGGAACATTACCGGTCACATTATAAGTTAGATTTATGAAAGGAAACTTGTGTACCACAAACACTGTTTTAAATATTGACATATCCATAAAATGACAACTTAATTATGATTCCATATAGACTAGTTACTAAGCATGTCAGTGAGCTTGTAAGAGACAAATATAGAGAATTAAAAGAAAAATACATAGATAACCCAAATGTTGTGTTTTATATCTTGTTATATAATAGTACAAATATAAATAAATAACGTTTGATTTGTTTTTTGATAAATCCAACTTCACATTACATTGCTAGATGATATTTCTGTGCTCATGACATCAGATATACATCTATTATTTCACAGAAAGTTCTAAATGTTTTTCATTCTTTCAGTAAGTATTCACTGTAGATGACAGAAAACTCAGGACATGAGTGATTTTTCATGCTTGTATTTACAAATATGTTAGTACCTGGGTCCAAATGATTTGTATCTATCTCTATCTATCTCTATCATCTATATCTCCATTTATCAATATCATCTGTCTATCTGTATCTACTATCCTTATGGTCTATATAGTATTAATATGAAAACTCCAATCATAAGCACAATTATTCTATATTTTTCATATTAAATTTATCAATTACATCAGATTAAAATATTACATTAATAAATTTTATTAGTTCCTTGAATAATTATTAATAGCTTTCCACTTTTCTATATTTTGAGCATTTAAAAGTTAATGCATTTGACATCAAAAGAATTTGATATGTCATTATCTTTTTTTATCTTAGTCTTTTTTTACGGGAGTAAGAATTCTCAAAATAGTTTTATTTTACATTTTTCTTAAGGTAAAGGATATTGAATATTTAAAAAATGTTTCTCATCCATTTATATTTCATCTTTTGAGAGTTCTATGCTCAATAACATCTCACATTTGTTAAATTAGGGTATTTTCTTGATGTTTAATTTTTTGAGTTCTTTGTATATTTTAGATACTACCCCTCTGGTGTTAGTTGATAATTATTTTTCTCATTCTGTAGGCTGTTTGTTTAAATATTGGTGTATTTTTCTGTACAAAGTTTTTTAGGTTCATGAGGCCTCGTTGGAGTCCAGATGACCTGCAGTTCCTTGCTTGGGCACAAACTCAGACTCAGATGTAGCCATAATAGAAAGCTACAGACACTGTGGAAAACTGAAGCCATGAGATAAGGCCTAGGAGGAATGTCCTCAGGCAACAAGACCACAAGGTTGGGGGAAGTGCAGAAGGAAGATCTCAGATAAGGGAGTGCAGAGATTGTTCACTCAAGCTCGGCTTGTAACCCTATCTTTAGTAACTAGCTGCTATGCAAGCAGTTGTGGAGAAAGGAAAATGGTCCATTCCTGAAGTAAACAGAGTCTTTCTTTTTTTTTAAGATTTTTTTTTAAAGATTTATTTATTTATTATGTATACAGTATTCTGCCTACATGTGTCCTTGCAGGCCAGAAGAGGGCACCAGATCTCATTATAGGTGGTTGTGAGCCACCATGTGGTTGCTGGGAATTGAACTCAGGACCTTTGGAAGAGCAGTCAGTGCTCTTAACCTCTGAGTCATCTCTCCAGAAAGCGCTCGCCTTATATTTAAGGCAACTTTTATAGCGCGGTTCGCCCATCGGTTTGTGTTGAGTAAACAGAGTCTTGTATCTCTGTCCACCATTATGCTCCTTTCCAGGTCCATGTGTTACTCACAGCTGTTCTGGCCACAGCAAGGAACCATTTATTAATTGTTGATCTTAATGTCTGCACTGTCAGGATCCTTTTTAGGAAGTCTTTTACGTATCCATGGGTTCAAATATATCCTATATTTTCTCCTCTACCATATTCAAGCTATCAGGTTTAATGTTGAAGTTCATGTCCATTTGGAGTTGAAATTTGTGTAGAGCGACAGAAAAGGAAAAAAGTGCATTTTTCTACATGTATACACCCAGACTAATCAGCACCATTTGTTCAAAATATAATGTGCATTTATTGAAGTCTTCTTTTTCAAAATCAGGTATTTATTGGATACTTAATTTTGGTATTTTGGATACTTGATTATGGACTTATGTATGGTCCTTAGTTCTATTACAATGATCAAAAGGTTTGCTTTATTCCAGAACTTTACTGTTTTATAATGATAAATAATGGTATTAGTGGACAAAAATAGGAACATTTCTTTACTGCTATTGGGAGTGCAAACTAGTGTAGCCACTATGAAAAATCAGAGTGGACCTTGCACAAAAAACTAGAAATAGATCTACATTTAAGTGAGCTATACACTGTTGGACATATACCTGAAGAACTCTATATCATTCTGTAGAGATAACTTCTCATTTATGTTCATTGATGCTCTATTCACAATAGGCAGGAAATGGAAACCACCTAGACATCCATCAACTCATGACCATAAATAAAGAAAATATTGTACATTTAAATATTGAAATATTGTTCAGATGTTAAGTAGAATAAAATAATAAAATACACAGGAAAGGAATGGAACTGGAAATAGTTATTCTGAGTGAGATAACCCAGATTGAGAAAGAAAAAAATGTTGCATGTTTTATATCATTTGTGAATGTTAGATTTGAATCTTCAGCTATGTGTGTTCCATTTGGAATATGAAAGAGTAATAAAAAATAGAGGCCATGAAGTTAGTAAGGGAATATGTGAGAAGATTATAGAGATGGGAGATAGAATACTGTGGTACAAAGATTTCATAATAGAACAGGAGGGGTTAAATAAGGTGAGGAATTGGGAGAGGAGGGTTTGGGAAAGAATATGAGCATGGATAACTAACACTAAAGAGATTTTGAAAAAGTCATAGGTAAATCTACTACTGTAGAAGCTTCCTAAAATATATACATATACACATATAAAAAAGAAATCAAATAGAATTACCCTATTACAGGGCAACAATGGCCATACTAGATACCAGAAGCTAACAAATAAAAAACTCAGTGCCAGAAATGGTTTATCTCTTTTGGTTGATAGCCAGTGAGGTCAACAGGGAAGACAGAGAGGGATAAATAACACTAAATAAGTTTTGATAAAAGTCATAGGTAAACCTACTTACCACCTAATTCTATCTACTACCTACTGCTATTTAAAATACAGTTATCCTATATCTTAGTTACTTTTCTATTGTTATGATAAGACAGTAGGACCAAGGAAACTTCTAAAAGAAATCATTTAATTTACAGCTCTTGTTTCAATAGGGTTAGAGTCCATGCCCACCATGGTGGGGAGCATGGCAGCAGGCAGGCAGGAATGGAACTGAAACAGTAATAGAGATTTTATCTTAATCCATAAACATGAGGTAGAGAACTAGCTGGAAGGTCACCTGCTTTTGAAATCTAAAAGTCTGCCTCCAATGACACACCTCTTCTAACAAGGTCAAATCTCCTAATCCTTCTCAAACAGTTCCATAAACTGGAGACTAAGTATTCAAACATTTAAGTCTATAGAGGCCATTCTCATTCAAAACACCAAAATCATACAATGCCACTAATAGATAGCACAGGCTAGCTTATAAAAAGTTCAGTTTCAGGACAATATTACTTATTTTGGGCTTGTTGGTCAGTGAGGTACCTTAGATCTGCCCCCAATATTAAATAGCATTGGCAATGCTGTTGGTTAACCTGCAGAACTTGAAGGTAGGATCCTATTTCTTAAAGACACCACATACTTGAGTGAGAGAATGTGGAGATATCAAGCTGATACTGACTTAGTCATTTCATCCCTACTGGCTAGTGTTCCTAGAGCTATGAGGATAAATATAATCATGAATATTACCCAGATGTGAACCTTACAAGCTCCAATAATGGTTGTCATATGAAAACATTCTCTTTGCCATGATAGAGGCATAAACATAATATAACCTATCATATTCTCATTGGATTTATGTCTTGTTCCACAGAATGGCATTCCTACCTGGCTACTGTTGGTCTAACAATCTGTCGTGAGACAGGTCATAGACTCTAGTGGAGAACTTGCTACTATAATTCTGCTAAATGGCCATTGTATTAAACTGACACATAATAACTTATCTTTATACCCAAATATTAATGTATCTCTCAATCCTTATCAGAAAATCTTCTATTTGTAGTAGATGGTGATTAACATACAGACCCATAACTGGCCAATGTTCAGAGAAAAAGAGACTATAGATTGCTTAGTTCTAGATGAGGCATCTATACAATATGCCTCCTCTCAAGGATCAGGAATTATTACAGATTAAAGGACAAATATTTTGACAGCCAGAGGCAGTGGTTGACTACAAGGAAACAGTATTTTCAGGACACAACAGGGCAGCTGCACATAGAATATGAACTTATAGTACTTGTGACAGCATGCTCAAGCCCTGTGAAGCTCAAGCCAGATGATGGTGATTTGAATGATAAATGCCCCTAATAGTTTCACTCATTTGAATACTTGGTCTCCAGTTGATTGCAATGTTTGGGTAAGTTTAGGAGGTGTAGCTTTGCTGGAGGAAATATGTAACAGGTGGCTACATATTTGAGATTCAAAAAGCCTAGCACAAGTACAAGTTTCTCTCTCTCTCTCTCTCTCTCTCTCTCTCTCTCTCTCTCTCTCTCTCTCTCTCTCTCTCTGTGTGTGTGTGTGTGTGTGTGTGTGTGTGTGTGTGTGTGTGTGTGTGTGTGTTTGCAATTGAAGAGGCTATTGAGCTGTTAGGGACTCTAACTTTCTGGAACCATAAGCCACAATAAATTCTTTCATTAGTATCCTCTGTCATGATGTTTCATCATAACAACAGAAATCCTAGCATGGAGAAGGGATGCAGACATTAAGTCCCATCCCTAGCCAAAGAACTAAAAGAAATTGATAGTCTCGGTACTGGGAAAGTCAATTTTCTTTAGGAGTAAGTAACTTGGCTCCAGTGGAAGGCCACACGTCCAGGAATGAATATATATTTCAGCACAATTTGGACTTGCTGGAAAAAGTGAGAACATGAAATGGGATAGAAAAGGAATGGGGTAAATTTGGGGTGAGTTGGGGGAGGTATGAATATAAGCAAAACACATTTTTAAAAATTCCCAAAGAAGTAATAAAAATTAATTTCATATGATTAAAAAGAAATTTTCATTTCACTATGTCTTTTAATGTATTTTGTTAACAAACAAATGCTTTTATAAGTGACGCCACTCCTAAAAAGAAATAAATCAGATGTTTGTGTTCTCTCTCTGAACCAATTACTATTACTGAAGTTTTTAGGAAGGCTTTTCTATATTACTTTCAGTATAATAAAGTTTTGAGACTGTTCCTCTTAAGAAACACATTTCTGTCCCATGTGGATAAAATAATTGATGGAATAAAAGATAAAACTTCACTTTTCTTTGAAGTAATAAGTGAAAGATATTTTAAGATTTTCCATTTAAATCAGTGAGTCTCTATTTTTTCTATTCATATTTTGCAAAAATATCATTTCTAGTTTCAGAGAATATATTAAAAATTGGAGGAAATGATACTGAATTGTCTGTCATTTTGTTGTGGTAAAATATACATTAAGTTTACTGAATCAAAAATATGTGTTTATTCTGCAAATGAAAGTTTGATATGTATTGAGATTAGTTGCACTAAAATTGCATATATTGCATTTCATTCAATACTTTGCTTGCTGTTATTACAGGATGTTGCTGCTATCAGGTACCATTCAAGTAACAGACGGTAAACTAATTTCTTGAGATGTTGAAGTCATCCAAACTCTGTTTGTAAACACAGTGCTAAGTAGTAGTGAACATGTCATTAGTTGGATGCCCTTTTCAGATATGGCAAAAATACTCCATATTAATAAATTAGAAACTTCTGACACATATCTATGCAATCAAATCATTGAATTAAACAAAGCATATTGTTCTCTCATCAACTGAAACATAGTGATTTTATGATCTTCTTAAACTGTATATGGTCAACTACCTTACAACAGGGTTCTACTTTATAGTATGTCCCCTTATTTGTGCTGCCGAAATGAGTTTTGTTTTCAGATAAAATTAAATGTGTGTTCACAGACATCGATATCAGTTGCACTCACTATTGGTATACTTAGTTTCATTACAATCTTATGGTAACCAACCCAATATGAACATGAAAGCAATTGCTTCAACAAAGATTAAATTGAATTTTTCAGAAAGAATTCTAAAGAACAAAGTCCTACCAAAACATGTCACAAAATTCTAACACAGCAAATGAACTGAAAATAATTTAGGAGCTAAAAATTATTAGAAGCATTGCATTTTTAGAATGCTAGTCAAACATTCAAATAAACACTCCATTTTATAGGACCTGATTGTAAAATCACAAACTATGCATTATTAATGTGTGATAAAATTTATTCATATTATTTACCAGTAGGTAAAACCCTTTATTACATTGGGAGCTATGTATACATTTTTTTTTATAAAGTATTTGTGTATCTGTCATATGTGCATGCCCCCGTATATATAGATATAAATGTATATGTAAATATAAATTATTGACAGTTTTTATTGATTTGAAATATATTATACGTTTCTTGTATTTCTGTTAAACATTACAGAATTAAATATAGTCTTGTACTTATAAATCAAATCCTCATGTTCTGTATGCTTTTAGCCAAACATGCATTTAGACTAATGAAATAAATATGGTTCAAATTTCTGATACCTACAATTATATTTTTGATACATTGTTGGCTGTATTTTTTCATTTGGCAACTTTGTTTTCAGTTCTTAGCCCTTAGTTCTAACTGACGGTTTTCCTTAAGTTTAGTTCTTTGTATGTTCTAGATATTCATCCTCAGCCAAATGTATATACCTGGCAAGTATTTCCTTCCTTTAAGAAGAGCTTTGGCATCATCATTTATTACTAGGACACTGTAAAGTGTTTCAGCACCATGGAATTATTAAGGTTATTTCCATAAAGTAGTTTTTCAGAGATTAGCAAGAAAATAATTAGGGTAGCAAAAAAATAACACATGAGAAAATTTAAATGACCAGGGAGAATGAAAGGCTCAAACATGATTTTAAAACTATTTTCAGTGTTGGAGTTACTTAATGAAAATACAATATTTGAAGACTGATTGTTTCTTATTTTTATTAAATTTAGGAGAGAACGTTGAAGCATGATTAAAGATGATGCTAACTATAAGGAAAAACAACTAGTATGATAGACGAACGGAAGAATATGCATGCGAAATCTAGAATTCATCTAGCCTGAAAATAACTAAGACTAAGACTTGAAGCACTGTCATAAATGATTAAAATTCAGTCTTACAATTAAGAAGTAGATTAGGTTAGAATTATGGTTTCAGTCATAACCTTTGACTCCATGACAATACTAAAATCGGGAAACATGCTGTCAAAGACCTTCTGCTTCATTGGCATTCTGAATTTGACCACATATTAGTATATTTTCATGGTAGAATATTTTAATTCTAGCACTTGGATGACTGAGGAAGAATGAGCCTGAGGTCCAGGCCAGGCCAGGCTGGGATTCAGTACAAGACTTTGTCTCAAAAAGAAAGGAAAGACAAAAACTCCAAACCAAACCTAAAGGAAACCAAAACAGTTCAAGAGTAATATATTCATTCTATAATATTATATGATTTTTCTTCAAATTTATTTATTATATGCTACTCTTTCATTCTACTTTTATTCAAATTGTTTCATACAAATTATTTCATACTTAAATTAAAGTCTCAATTAAGTTATAGTCTCAAATTTTTTTGAGATTATAATTTAAGTACATCTCTCCCTTCCTTTTCTTTGCTCCAAACTCTCCCCTATACACGTCCTGCTCTTTTTAAAGTTCATGTCCTCTTTTTTCATTAATTGTTATTGCAGGTATATATTTACTATATATACATATATATTCCTAAATATAACCACTGAGTTCATATAATAATATTCATACATTTTATCTATATTATTTTTCCTCCCCCAGTTCCTCCCATATCTTTTTCATCTCTCTACCCATCCAAATTCATCTTCTTTCTCACTACTTTAAAAAAGAAAAAGAATAAAACCCACAAAATCAAAAAATCAAAGCAGATAAACTAAAAAAAAATAAAAGTAAGACAAAAATATCCAAACAAAATAATGTGAGACAAAAAGTCGATAAGAATAAAAATTTCATTGAGTTAGATTTATGTTAGCTAGCTAATCATTAGCATGGGACCTGCCCTGGAGTGGACTTGATATACCTAGTTATATTCCATTGTTGAAAACTGAATTTCCCTTTGCAGGCTGGTGATAATTTCAAATAGCTTTTTGGTTAAGAGTGGTTCAATTACTTTATGCTTTCTCTAATGTTTGGGCTCTAGCTTTGAAATTTTATATTTATGTTTTGGTTGGAATATAGTTCAGGAAGTAAGAAAGGATACAAGGGATAAGGAGGACATATTATAGACATGAAAGTAGTGAGAATGAGAATGCTAAAGGAAGAGGAATGATAAAGGAATAGGAGGATGGGAGAAAGCTAGAGAAGTGGGGAGTGTTGACATAAATAAATGATGTATGAATAATCCATGCAAAATCTACTATTTTGGAGTCTAGTTAATTACACACACACACACACACACACACACACACACACACACACACATATGCCAGAGGTGCTTTATGTGGTAGGATAATGCAGATGCTCCCAGAAGTCACAGGTTTTTAAATGAAAAACACAAGGATAACTGCTAGAAAACTCCCTATGAATTGTGAGCCAAAGAGTGTCCAGAATCTCACAAAACAATAAAGGCTATTGCCCACCACAATTAGATGGTAAGACTCAATTGCTGAAGACATCATACACTTTGGTTAGAGGACACACAGAAACTGAATTAAAATGTGTTTGAAGTTTCCTCCTGAAAGGCCAGTGTATGTAATGCCAGAAGGTGCTAGACATGCTTTTGGAGAAGAAAAGGTATCAGTGGACTTACCCATTACTGCCTATCTCTATCCTCCCTACCCCATTACAACACTAACCAGGAAGGAAGAAATTCCCACTGGTGCAGTAAGGGCAAGATTGTGTGAAAATTAACCAGTTAATTTTCTGAATCCTGTTCTGTGGAAGGGAGTAAAGGCCTGGTACTTTAAAACATACAAAATCCCTATGATACGGAGGTTATGGACCTTATGTTGGAAGCTACTACTGTTACTGTACTAAATGGGCATTTTGTCAAACTACCTTATGGATGTGTATGTTTATATCTCTAGACTCGTGTTGCTCTTGAAGTTGGGCAGCAACACTGCTATTTCAGTGTGTAATAGTTAATGCAGAGATGCTTATCTGGTCAATATGCTGGGAATAAGTACCTGAAGAGTCCTCAGTCATAAATAGAAACATCATATATTTCCTTCCAAGGTCCAGGGAAAATAGCAGAAATGTTTGTGGCGGGAGTAGGGGTTGTAATATAAGTACTGGAGAATGGGAAGAAATGTACTGAAACTGTTCCATCTGGAAGTTGCATAGCTCTTGCTATTGTGACCACACAAAAGCTGCGCATACCTACACACAGTCTGCTGCACAGGATTAGGCCCTTAAATATTCCATCATGAATAAAGGAGGCACCCATGATACAACCATTTCCTGAATATCTACTGGTGGAGAGAGGTTGCTAGGGAATGGGTATTATTTTCTAAAGTGATGTAACCACTGTGGTTTGCTCATGTTCCAACTATAGTTTCCTACCAATGCTCAGAAAAGCAACACCAGTCTACAATTTATTCTTGTTATAGTTTGGTCAGGAATCTGATCCCATTGGGTCCATATCCTAAGAACTTGAGTGAGGTTGAATTCAAAATAAGGTAACAATTTGATTGATTGAGGACATTTCAAGATAGTATAACATTTGGGAGAGGTAATTGTTACTGCCCATCACTTGGATTCCCTGTCTACAGTATGAGAGAGCAGAAAACTGAGCAGATGGAAATGTAAAACATTCAGTTTAACAAGAAAAGGACTTTGTTTAAAGTCGCGGAAGAGATAACGAGGCAGGTTTTGTGAAATCAGGTGCTATTAAAGAAACTAGCACCATTAAAGAGAGGTCTTGTGGTTGTGCTGGGATAATAAGAAACATACACTGAGGGCAAGACTCCATCAATGGAAATCTCTACCTTGTAAAAAAAATGTAAATCCATTTCAAAGCAGAAAGGCTTAATTGAGAATTTTACTGAAAGAGTTCTCTGCTTGAAAATAGACATCTAGGGTAGTGGTTTTCTGAGATTTCAGCAGAGACTAATGCAGCTATGGTCTGCCCAAGCCAACCAGGCTCCATATGGAGTCGCAGCAGAACTTAGCAGCATTCTTCTCATGATTCTAGTTTTGCAGGCATGAGAAATGCAAGAATAAGAAACTCATGAGTAGTTGTAGCAAGGTTCTAGAGAACCAGTTAAGCCTTGCAAAGTGCAGTAGTGTCAGATTCCTTGTATGAATGAAAATTCCTAAAAAGAAGCTCTGTCTGGCTATGAATGAAACACACACACACACACACACACACACACACACACACACACACACACACACACAATTGGTTTATGGGTGTGGGTTTATAGAACTGCTAGCAAAGGGTTAAAGAATCCTCACAGTTCAAAGATATCTTATGAGGCCAAGGAAGAGGGTTGATACAAATGTGAGGTTAATCAGGAGCCCAAGCAATATAGTGCAGGAAATATCAAAACAAGCATGGTCACAGGTCTAGATAGGTAATCACATGGTCAAGACGAGTAGTATAGGATCTTGGAGATAATGTCTAGTCCAATTCTGATGAATGAACTGGCAGATGGGACAATGGATAGTAAAGCAGTTTCAGTGGGCCTCAGTAATATACAAAGTACAACTTGAGCTGAAGCTCCAGGAACATTTGGCAGTTCTTTGCCTGTTAGTCTCATGACACTCAAGATCACAGTGTTGTGTGCCATCTTTACAGAGTCCAGGTAAGAAAATTGTAACATTTTTCAAATATGGTTTGAATCCACCCATGTGTTAATATTTTCCAATATTAATTAATTTAATTAAGTTTGTAGGTGGTACCATTTTACTTTTAGTAGCAAGTTATTAATTAATCCATGCCTCCTGCTTGGTTCAGAACACAGAGTACTGTGCCGGTGCACAAATGAGACTCAGAAATTTGGCCTGTGCATTTGTACTTGAAATGAAGCTAAATTCCACCATTCATCCAAGGAAAGGCATGAAGGCATGTGGTGATATTTTATTTGTGCTTTAATAAATAAAGCTTTCCTGGAGATCAGGGAGAAACAGTCAGCAATTTTAAGTAAACTAAGAACTCAGGCAGCACATGCCTTTAATCCCTTAGCAGGCAGGATCTCTGTGTGTTCAAGATCACACTAGGGAACAGAGCCAAGTGTGGTGACACACACCTTTAATCCCAGTACCAACCATAAAGACCTGGAGATCTGTACAGACAGACTGACAGACAGTGACAGAGCTGTGTAGGAAGAGGAAGTGAGTTAGCTGGGCTAAGAGTCAATGAGATGGCAGAAAAGCAAGGCATATAAGCCTGGGTAGACAGGAAGTTGTGTTCTTTGGAAGCTTCAGAGTTGGCGAGGTGAGGTTAGCTGGTGGCTTTCCGTATTTCTCTGATCTCTCTAAGGCTTTAACCCAAATTTCTGGCTCCATGTTTTTTATTTAATAAGACCATTTAGAAATTCGTCTACAAAGGCACAGCTGAAGTCACTGTTTTATACAACATGGTGTAACTTAGAGTAAGGTACAGCCTGATCCTCACAATTTATTTATACAATATACAAGCAGTGTTTGAGGCAGTTAACAAATTGTTTCAATTTTTATTTGACCAACTTTGTCACTAAATAATTTTTGCAACAAAAATTATATTTTATAGGCTAGGCTGCTTGGCTGAGTACGAAGGTGAAACATATGATCTCTAAATGTTCTTACCACACTGGATTTTGATAGGCTTTAAAATATTCTTTTTGTCCACCTTAACTGCATGTATGATCAGGTATAAATCATATTTCTGGCCATTTATGGCTGTGACATTGAATGCATGGTGATTTCTATTCAGTGTTATTTTCCATTTTATAGCAGTATTTGTTTCTCTGTTGTTAACAAGTCATTTAAATTATACTGCCAAGCACAGGTTGCTTATACATAGAACTAATTTTTTTAGCTCTCTTCTCCATTTTTTTCTGTATAGTGTTTTTAAAATTGTTTTCTTGATTCTTATTGCTTCAAGGTATCCACTCCGTAGCCTTGGTTAACCTGAGACTATTTGCAATTCACTTGCCAAGGCATACTGAGTTTTGGGGTTGCAGTTGTGAGTCACTGTGCCTAGTGACAGCATATACTTTAAAAAAGGTTCTTTCTAATCTTTGTGTTATTTTCAGAATAATTTGAACTTATAAATTCTCTCTTATAGGGATATCTTAAGTGAGAAACATATTGCACAGCATGCAAGAGAAAAGTAAATGTGTTTTCATCTAAAACTATGAACCATTTCATGTGAGAAATCATCTCTTCAGCTTCTTTAAATGCCTCAAATGCAATAAAAGCATAGTTCCAGAAAATATGATACAGCTACTAGAAGTCACTGAAATTAATTAATGAGCAGATGCTAAGTTTATAGAGAGAAATTAGGGAACACAGGGGCCATTAACAAATTAATTATACTCATATTTATACCTCCATTATTAAGGTCAATTATGTATTTATTTTAAGTAAGGTGAATTATCCCTAATTATCATAATCTGACTTTCCCAACTTATATTTACCCTTCAAATTTCCACTTTCCTTAATAGAAAAGCACTGAAGCTCAGAGTATAAAATATTACTGACACAGAACATAAGTTAGATATTTCACTGTGATCACTACATGATTATTTTTAATCTGAATTAGGAGTAGTAATGTGACTTGCGAACCACCTGTTCCTGTTGCTGATCTTCCACCATAATAAAAAATACACATACACAGTATGTTTTAATTTTTGTATTTCTATATATTTTCTTTGTAAATGTTATCTACCATGTCATATTCTGAGCACATGTAGCATATTTATTGATAATTATAATCAATTAATTAATTTTACTCATTAGTAATTTTTAGTAAATCAACTTTTTGTTCTATATCATGAACACAAATCTGTGAAATTAAAATAAAATTATAATTATTAAGTGATAATGTAATAATAAGCCAAAAGAATCACTTGCTACTACTTGATGATTGCCCTCCCTGAAAAATTTTATAAGACATGCTCTAGAAAATTTACTTTAAGATTCAAAAGAAATGATATGCAGCATTACATCTCAGGCATTTTAGCCAGATTAAATGGCTTATGTTTTTATTATATTTTACTAGATATAGAGTTGATGCTTCTGTCAAAAAATAAAGTTTACTATATTCAGGTTTTCTTTATCTAAAATGCTTCAATATAGACAGTTTACATTTGTAAACCAGAAAAAATATATACAATGAGATGTACTTTTGTCATGCAATGATTGTATTTCTATGACACACTACAGTGGATCCATATACTCATATATTCACATAATCGTTTCTGGTTTCTAAATTAGTGAACAGTGGTATAATATTAAGTTTTAATTAAGTATAATATTTACTTATTTTTTGTTTATGTGTGTGTTTGTGTGTACTACATGCATGCAAGAAGCCCCAGAGACAATAAAGTGTTGGATCTCCTAGGGCTGTAGTACAGATGGGTGTGTAATTAAGTAGGTGCTTAGAACCACACCCATGTCCTCTGCAAGAGCAGCAATTACTGTTAACTTCTGAGTCATCTCTTTGCCCATGATGCTTTGAATAATTACAGAAAGGGATGAACAATGAGACTTAGTGCTGAGTTCAGTTTCCTAAATATCATCAATATGAAGCTGATTCATTGGAAGTGATTCATTGGGAGGCTGAATAATGAAGGCAGTGACATTTATTCAGAAATATTGAAGATCCCACGAAAACTTACATTTTCTAAAATAATATACTTTCCATAACCCTCTAGTTATTTAATGTTATTGCAGGGTCTCTCTCTCTCTCTCTGTAGTCTTGACTGTTCTGGAACTTGCTCTGTAGACAAGGCTGGCCTCAAACTCTGACATCTGCCTGCCCCTGTCTTCCAAATGCTGGGATTAAAGGAATGCATTAAAATTACATTGGATTTGTGTTTTGTAAGAATTATATTTTTACTATAATGACAGTATGTCTGGTACATGTTTTTTATATTTTAAATTTTATTTTCCTTGTTTTTTGAGAGGTTCCTATTTTTCTGTTGTCCATTCCTTGCATAAAGAATTAGTATGTATTAGAATGGGAGTACCATATTTTCATTCTTTTAAATTAATGAAAATTTGACACATGTTTCTTTCTTTGTTAAAAAAGTAGGCATTTTCTTTAGATTGTTGAAGATCTTTTAATATTGCCTCCAAGTTATTGCTATTAATAATTAATGGCTTTTCATTTGAGTTATTGGATGTTGATATTTTCTTAGTTGGTATTGATATAAATCAGAAAATATTGCTTTGAATTGGATTTTATATTGATAGTAGACTCAACTTTAAAAATGAATATATGTGTTGTTAGGAAATCAATCTTCTTTCATATTCCAATTCGCTCTGAGTAAAGACGCTTATCATACTGTGCCAAGACTGACACTTATGTTTGTCTTTTTATTTCACTTAAGCTATGCCAATGCAAAAGTAGTGTCATCTAATTAGGAAGCTGTTGTGATTTAAAGAATATTTTTTAGCAGTTATGAAATAGGACTCATTTGTGTTTTTCATTCAGCTTCTTTTTTGTTAAACCAAATGTTAAGCAACATATGGGTGAATGATAAATGTCTATTGGTACAACATGGCATGAATGCATAAACAGAAAAATACGTTAGAGGATGGAAGATATGTAGGTAGACAGATAAAATAAATCAGAGGCAACTTAAATACATATTATGGTGTCATGAGAGGAAAAGGGAATTCTCTCTAGATCCCCAAAACATGAAACTAATACCAAGTTAATTGAATTTGAGTTTAGAATTCCCTGCCTTCTCAGGAGTCTGATATGTATTCAGACACTTTTTTCACAATTTTGGTAAGATTCACATCACTGATGTTATGTGATCATGAAAAACTATGTGTATATCATGCCTTTCCTGTAGTCTTAACTCTCTGAAACATCAATATAAATGAAGAAAATAAAAACATTACCATTAACATCCTGATAGTTTGCCTCAAATACTATGAAAGGAGCTTCACATACCTTATGCCAATTGATCTGTACCATTTTCATTAAAATAAATATTCACTTCCAGGGTAGGTGACAAAATGCATACTTCTTATTCTAAACTGAAAGTCATTTTTAGTCAATTAAAAATTTTCATGTCATTGACATTTTAATAGTACTTGATTCCTAAAAGAGGTTCTCAGAGCACACACTACAACAAAAAGAATCAAGATTAGGAGACATCTAGCTGTCTTATATTTCATACATATATTCCTAAGACATTATACTAATCATGATGTAGGGTGAAGAAGGAGACTTTTACAGTATGTCTCTGAAATGTAAGTCACCTTCAGGATATAATAAGAAAAGAAAGTGGAATATAATTTATTTGTATTACTATAAATAATAAGTATTATTTATATGCCAGCTAGTTTTCCTGGATATATATGTTCACTGAGTTCAGGCAAGTGCAGGAACAAGTTATTAAAGCTTTAAAACAACAAGTGATTTAGACATCTTTCCCCAGATAAGTATATTGTTGGCTTAGAGTCCCTAATCACAATATGAATAAAAGCAAAATAATCAACAAAATATACTTGTACAAGTTCCTCCTCATGCTTTTATATTGAAGAAATTAAGGAAGCTCATTTTATCTATTTCTTGTTAACTCAAACTATAGTTACAATGTCTTGAAGATAACTTAAACTAAAATTACATTTTAATTGAATTGAAGAATAAAAAGAAAAATAAAGATTTGAAAACCTTGCAAAAAATTGTGCATCAGGAATAACAACTACTGGCAGCTTGGGCAGGGGAGAGACAACTCCCCATAAACCCCTGGGGCAGCTGGGGGAGCTGACCCTGAGGTAACAAGAGTGGAAGAAATGTCCCTGACCTAGCTCATTTTCACTCAGGAGAGAAAGCCCTGTTCCTAGCCAGGGCAGCACAATAGAGCCAACCCTGTTGGCACAGGTGTGAGCGAGCCAGCACCTAAGTTGTGAACATAGAAGAGCTGTCCCCATTATTCATCTGTCTTGTGGTGGCATTGGTGAGTGAAAGATGCCTGTCCCTGCTCCCCACCAACTGTAACACTCAGAAGAGCAGGCCCTGCACCTCACCTGGGCAACACAATAGAGCCAACCCTGTTGGCAGAGGTGTGGGTGGACCAGCCCTGGAGTAGTGAGCACAGCATTCCTAAACCCACCCCTCATCTACCATATGGCAGCATGGGCCTGGGAGAGATGCCTTTCCCCCTATCACCCATCAACACGTGAGGAGGCATGTGGGAGAGCTGGTCCCGGAGTCATAAGAGCAGGAGAGCTGACCCTGACTCCCACCAGGTGCAGCGCTCAAGAGAACAGGCCCTGCATCTCACCAGGCAGTACAACAGAGCCAATCCTGTTGGCTGAGGTGTGGGCAAGCCAGCCCCACAGTTGTAAACATGGGAGAGCTGTCCCCACTACTCTTCTGTCATGGGGCAGAGTGTGTAGGGGAGAGATGCCCCTTTTCACCCATGCCCCTTACTTCCTGCAACAGACAAGCAAGATGACCTTCCCCCTTGCCAGCTGCAACAATCTGTAAAGCAGGCCCTGCTTTTCACCTAGGCAACACAACAGACCTGGCCCTTTTGTTAGAGCTGTGGGTGACACAGTCCCAATGTTAGCAAGAGAAAGCTGTCCTCATTACTCATCTAACATATGGTGGCATGGGTGGAGGAGAGATGCCCTCCTTCCCACCCCCAACCCATCAACACTTGAGACAGATGGAGGAGCTGACCCTGGGGTCATAAGAATGGGAGGGCTATCCCTGACACACATCAGCTGCAGTACTCAGGAAGTGGCCCCTGCAACACAGTAGAGCTGGCCCTGATGGTATAGGTCAGGGAGAGCTGCCCCTGAGGGTGTGAAAGCAAGAGAACTGGCCCCACCCCTTGCTCATTGCTGCAAGGGTGAATTAGCTGGGGCAATGCTGGAGAGCTCACCCTGGAAGTGAGAACAAGGGAGAACTGGCAGGCTGACCAACCCTGCAGCTGCCCAGGCCTCCCACCCCAACATCCAGTCCATCTGTGATCTGCTGGGGCAAGTGAAGGGGCCTGACCCACAGACCCAAAGCTGCAGGATCTCCACAACGCAGGGCAACAATAAGATATCCAAGAAGAGTCTCAGTGAGGGCCCAGCATCAATGGTTTAGTAGAAACCAGATGCCTCAAAACAGACCAATGACTCTTTGAAATAAACACTTTCAAGTAAAGATATATGGACAAAGGGGTTTACTGTGTGACTCACTGTGTCACACTGCAGCTTCCATGACGAGATTTTTAATTTTTTTCCTTTTTATTTTTTTCTCTTAATTTTTTTTTTATTTTAGGGGAGGGCTTGCAGGGACAGAGGGCAGATGCAAAGGGGCCAGGAAATAAATGGGATCAAGATGCATGATGTGAAAGATACATTGAATAAATAAAAAGAAAGAAAAGAAAAATAATAATAACACGTAATAAAACCACAGTGATGCTGTCACAATAATGAGTTATTTTTGTTAAGTAAAAATGTCTTAACTTTACTTAACTGTTATATTCTTGACTGAATAAAAATCTAATCCACTCATTATTTTAAGGAATAGCAACTATGTAAAACAGTCACTTTCTGGCTAAATTTCTTTAACAACTGTTTTTCATGGATATTCTACAAATATTTATTCAACTCTTACTTAATATTAAACACAGAAGGACCTGCCAAAGGAAATAAAGGAAATAATGGATGATAAATATTTTGATCTTTGTCATCTGAGGTTGGCACTACTATCATATATATTTCCACTAAAATCAGTACCCACTAATATGACTGACTAAAAAAATTACACATTTCCTTAATTATTAAAAAAAAGGATTTAAACAAGTTTGTTATCATCAGGTATCTGAGTGTGGGGTGTGTGTGTGTGTGTGTGTGTGTGTGTGTGTGTGTGTGTGTGTGGTATGTATAGACACACATGTGGTCGGTAACAGGACAACATTATGGAGTCAATTCACTCCTTCTACTTGTTTTTTTTTTTTTTTGGTTTTTCGAGACAGGGTTTCTCTGTGTAGCTTTGCGCCTTTCCTGGATCTCGCTCTGTAGACCAGGCTGGCCTCGAACTCACAAAGATCCACCTGGCTCTGCCTCCCGAGTGCTAGGATTAAAGGCGTGCGCCACCACCGCCCGGCAACTACTTTTGTGGGTTCTAAGAAACAAAATCATGTCACCAGGTTTGCATATCCAGTGCTTTTAAACACTACACTACTACACTGGCCTCTGACCTAAGAATTTATCAGCCCATGTGATGGAAGTTCTCAATTCTGAAGAGAAAATTTTTACAAAGAAATGGTTTTCTCAAAAGAGGTGGTTTTGATCTAGTAAAATCAGATGCTGAGAAATATAATTTTAAATAAAAAAATTGTTTATAAATCTCCCATTTGAAGTAGAACTTAATATGTAAACTTTAGTTAGTAGAATCTTTGCGGAAACTGTGGTGATATATTATGTACCCCAATATATTGTGTATGCTAATAAACTTATCTGGGATCAGAGGACAGAGCCAGCCACTAGATTAGACATAGAGGCCAGACAGTGGTGGCACACACCCTTATTCCTATAACTAGGGAGGCAGAGATCGGTCTGGATCTCTGTGAGTTCAAGGCCACACTAGGAACAGAGTCAGGCAGTGGCAGCACATGCCTTTAATCCTAGCACTTGAGATCTCATGCCTTTGCTTGGAAAGCACACATGCCTTTAGGCTTCAATCCCAGAAAGTAAAATGGCTAGGTGGAGAATGGTATATAAGGCAGTGAGGAGATAGGAACTAAGCAGCAGTTCAACTGAGATTTTTCCAGGTGAGGACTCAGAGGCCGAAGAGCTGGTGAGGTGAGGTTGGCTGTGGCTTGTTCTGTTTCTCTGATCTTTCAGAATCACCCCAATATCTGGCTCCAGGTTTTCTATTAATAAAACCTTTTAAGAGTCATGTTACTGATAATAGGAAGAAGCAAAGTGCTAGAGAGGCCCACAAAAATCCACAAAGATACCCCCACAAGAGACTACTGGCAATGGTTGAGAGACAACCCGAACTGACCTACTCTGGTGATGGGATGGCCAAACACCCTAATTGTCGTGCTAGAAACCCCATCCAATGACTGAGGGAACTGGACGCAGAGATCCATGTCCAGGCCCCAGGTGGAGCTCCAGGAGTCCAATTAGTGAGAAAGAGGAGGGTTTGTGTGAGCGAGAATTGTTGAGACCAAGGTTGGATAAAGCACAGGGACAAATAGCCAAACGAATGGAAACACATGAACTATGAACCAATGGCTGAGGAGCCCCCAACTGGATCAGGCCCTCTGGATAAGTGAGACAGTTGATTAGCTTGATCTGTTTGGGAGGCATCCAGGCGGTGGGACCGGGTCCTGTACTCAGTGCATGAGTTGTTTGTTTGAAACCTGGGGCTTATACAGGGACACTTGGCTCAGCCTGGGAGGAGGGGACTGGACCTGCCTGGACTGAATCTACCAGGTTGAACTCAATCCTCAGGGGAGTCTTTGCCCTGGAGGAGATGGGAACTGGGGGGCGGTTGGGGGGGGCGGGGGGGGGCGGGAGGGGGGAGAACAAGGGAATCCGTGGCTGATATGTAAAATTAAATTAAATTATAAAATTAAAAAAAGAGTCTTGTTACAGGAAACCATAACTATCATCTATTGTATGAAAAAAGTCTATTTTCAATATTAGAAAAATGTAAATAAATTCTTTACACCCACTCCTCAAACAAAACTTTTGACGATGTCGTAGTGGCTCATGCCTGTAATCTCAGGCTTGTGATTTCCTACTTGTGAGGCTGAGAAGGGAAAATTTCCATGATGATTGGGCCAGCCTGAGCTACCTAGTGAACAACAGGTCACTATGGACTTCAGAGTGACCCTCCTTTTCAAAACCAGCATAAAACAAAGCATCAAAACTCTAACAAAATACTCCCAAACAAAAGAAAAATTCTTTTGAAGTCACACAAATGATCATTCTGTTGAAAGTTACTAATAAAAATCTAAACACTTTGTAGGAAAATCTGTTCTCAAAAGTTCAAAATAATTGGATCAATTAAAGAGTTGAGGGTCTAGAGAGATGGCTCAGCATTTAAGAGCATATAATGCTCTTGCAGAAGACCCAAGAGTTTTTTTCTGAGCACCCATATTAGGTAGCTCCAATACCATCCTGGCCACTGTGAGCACCTGTACTCATGTTCACATAAATACAACACACACACACACACACACACACACACACACACACACACACACACACAATGTATTGTATATATGTATATATTAAAAATAAAATAAAAATTTACGTGCAAATAAACTTTTAGAAAACTGAAATAATTGCTAAAAGATGATAAAATAAAAATAATCAGAGTAATCTTGATGAAAAGAATTTAAAGTTCTTATGAACACAGATAAAAAGTAAAAGTCATTATTACTATTCTAAAGATACTTTGATTAATATATTTTGGGTAATGCATTTTTCTGTCAATCAAATGTAAATAAAATATATTTATCTTTTTCATGTTTTCATGCTTGTGGTGTGCATGTATGTGTGTATGAATGCTCACAAATGTCTGGGTATACACTCATGTTCATGCATGTGCCCAATTATGCTGATGTCCTGTGTCTTTCTAGATCATTCTCTATCTTATTCATTGACACAGGGTGTGGTGGTATTGTGTTCCCCAAAATATTGTGTACCTTAATAAACTTATCTGGGGTCAGAGAACAGAACAGCCACTAGATACAGAGGCTAGAAAATGGTGGCACTCATGCCTTTAATCCTAGCATTCCAGAGACAGAAATCCCTCTGGATCTCTGTGAGTTCAAGGCCGCATTGGAAACAGCCAGGCATGGTGACTCATGCCTTTAATCCCAGAAAGCAGCCTTTAATCCCAGGGAGAGGTGCTAGAAAGCAGAAAGGCGTGAGGACCAGAAACTAGAAGCATTTGCCTGGTTAAGCATTTGACTGGTTAAGCATTCAGGCTTCTAGCAGCACAGCTCAGCTGAGAGTGATTGGGATGAGAACACAGTAGCTTCCAGTCTGAGGAAACAAGACCAGCTGAGGAATTGGCAAGGTGAGATAGCTGTGGCTTGTTCTGTCTCTCTGACCATCCAGCATTTCACCCCAATAACTGGCCTCAGGTTTGATTTTATTAATAAGAACTTTAAAGATTCCTACTACATCTGGCGCCCAATGTTTGTGGTACGAATTCTCGAAAAAGCTACTTGCCTGTGGGTCTTCTGGGCCCCAGCTCAGGCCCGAGCTACACTTGGCCGGTTGTGGTGGTGCACGCCAGTTGGATTTGCTGAAGGAGGCAGAGGCAGGAGGATCCCGAGTTGGAGTCCAGCCTAGGAGGCTTGCTAAGGAGAAGCTTCGGCCGGGGCCGAGTCACAAACAGTGGTGAGACCATGGAAGCAGTGGCTACTGCTCCACATTGCCAGCTCCTTCTCATCATGTTGGTGACTGCAATGATGCTGCTACCTGGGACAAAAGTTTACTGCTGCTGGTTCAGAGAAGAATCGCCAGGACCATCGTGTTACAAGAAAGCATCAGCAAAGGTCAGTTTGGAAAAGTTTGGCAAGACAAATGGTGGGGAGAAATTGCTGTGAAGATTTTCTGTTTTAGGGAAGAGTGTTCATGGTTCCGAGAGACAGACATTTATCAGACTGTGATTACTCCAAACCACAGAGGAGGCACAAAAATAATAATAATAATAATAATAATAATAATAATAATAATAATAAGTCTTCAGGGAACCATGACCACGCTTAACAGCGACTTAGAAATCTTCAAAAGGATGAAGAGACCCCACAAAGATGATTCCACATGGACTATGATAAAACCATTAAACCGATTAAAACCATGGAAAAATCGACTTTGGACTACAAACTGGTCAGGACAATTTCGAGATGACTAGCTGAGATGATCCAGCCTGACAGACTACTCGAGCAAGGACTTGTGACAAGCCCTGAAATTTCCTTATATGCAGAGACTGAACAAATGATACAGGACTTGACAATTAACCCAAAAATTTTCTTTTCAAGATTCCCTAAAGATATCTTCACCCCTAGAAAGCAAAAAGAAAAAGAGAATAAGATATGAGATAGATCATTGAATCTACTCTGAGAAAAAAGATAAAGCAATAATAGGATAAATAGGTAGATCACTGAATCTACACTGAAGAAAAAGGGGAAGATATAAAAATGACAAAAGGTAGACTACTGAATCTATTATGGAAAGAAAAATGAGAGAATATGGATATGATAAGATAAAAAGGGAGATTATGGATAAGTAATGAAAACTTTTTGATCTGAGTTTATCAGATGTCACTGGACTGGACATTGTTAATATATATAATGGAGTTTTTACCTGAATCTGTCAAATGTTAATGGACTAGACATCGTTAATGTAATCTTGACTGTATATATTGTATATACTTATTGGATAGTTTTTCTTGTATTAGTTATAAGCCTTTTTTTAATTTTAGACAAAAAGAGAGGAAATGTGGTGGTATTGTGTTCCCCAAAATATTGTGTACCTTAATAAACTTATCTGGGGTCAGAGAACAGAACAGCCACTAGATACAGAGGCTAGAAAATGGTGGCACTCACGCCTTTAATCCTAGCATTCCAGAGACAGAAATCCCTCTGGATCTCTGTGAGTTCAAGGCCGCATTGGAAACAGCCAGGCATGGTGACTCATGCCTTTAATCCCAGAAAGCAGCCTTTAATCCCAGGGAGAGGTGCTAGAAAGCAGAAAGGCGTGAGGGCCAGAAACTAGAAGCATTTGCCTGGTTAAGCATTTGGCTGGTTAAGCTTTTAGGTTTTGAGCGGCACAGTTCAGCTGAGAGCCATTGGCATGAGGACACAGAAGCTTCCAGTCTGAGGAAACAAGACCAGCTGAGGAATTGGCAAGGTGAGATAGCTGTGGCTTGTTCTGTCTCTCTGACCATCCAGCATTTCACCCCAATAACTGGCCTCAGGTTTGATTTTATTAATAAGAACTTTAAAGATTCCTGCTACAACAGGGTCTTTAAACTGAATCCAGAGCTGTGAATACAGATAGGCGAACAGCAGCTTGCTGGGGCTGTGTGTTGGGAATTCCCAGTCTCTTTTCCCAAGTATTAGATCACAGAACGCTGCCATGCCCATGAGACATTTACATTGGTTTAAGCAAACCAAATTAGTGTCCTTTGCATGGAAAGTGGTTTTCACATCCATTGTTTGAGTAGTGTATCCATAAAAGAAAACAAACAAACAAACAAAACAATTTTTTCCAGTACTCTCTGAAAGTATGATTAAAATTATTGCAGACTAAAACTTCACACTTTGAGCCATGATAGTCAATAATAGATTGATGATACTGTCCCCTAACCTCACACCTCTTAAAATATACATCTCAGTTTCAAAATACTCAAACACTTTAATTACATTCAACCTACTGTTTGGTTCTTCTTATTTTCTTACAAATATTTACAAAAATAGAGGTTGAGTTTTCTCATAAGTCTTAAATTTGAATGAAAGTTGATGAAATGATTAATATTATTCTTTTGCCACTATACTGCTCACTCAAGGATGGTATTAACATGTATGACAAAAATAACCATCTAAGGTACACTTATTTATAAGCTATTTTATGAAACAATTTCTTGTGTATAAATTGATTTTACTTTTATAAAAAATACTTCATACATGAGCACTCTATCCACTGTTCTATCCTCTTTTAACACAGTCTTTGTCTTCTCTACCTAGTTCATGATCTTTTCTTCAATTATTGATAATATACATTATTATTTACATATATCTCTACATGCATACATGTGTATACAACCTACTGAGTCCATTTAGTATTGCTCACATGTACATGTGTCCAGGGCTGGCCATGTGATATTGTGCACCTTCTGTGGGCACTCATTCATGAAGGATACAGATTTTCCCTCTCTCAGCAGCCAGTGCATTAATACTGCAGTGCTCAACATAATGTATTTTAATTATAATTTTACAGATTTGAAATAATAAGTATTAGTGAAAATGTGAAGAAAATGCACTGGTTTCAGTAATAATCTGAAAACAGTAAATCCACATTTCTTTTATACTACACTTTTAAACTTAGGAAAAGGAAAACAAAAAGAATATCACCTACAAGGAAGTTTATGTTTTTATAACTTAAACATTGCTTAAATTAGGAATATGCGTCCAGGTAGACCTCTCACCAACAGACTCCTGCTCCACTCCCCCACCATCCATGTGAATAACATATAAAGACAGATCTATTAGAAATATACCTGACTTTTCAGTAGAGACTCTAAAAGCCAAAATGGCAAGGACAGATGACTTGCAGACTCTGAGACCACTGCTGCCAGCCCAAATTACTATACCCAGCAAATCCTTTAATCACCATAGATGTAGAAAACAAGATATTCCATAATAAACTCAAACAATATTTATCTACAAATCCAGCCCTACAGAAGTTACTAGAAAGAAAACTCTAATCCAAGGAAGTTGACTATATAGATCCATGAAAATAAAGGAAATAAACAAACTCAAACTCTCAAAACCAAAAGAAGGGAAGCATGTACACACACATACCACCACCACCACCACCACCAACAACAACAACAACCACAGCAACAGCAACAGCAACAACAACAATAAAATAAAAGGAATTAACAAGCCCTGGTCATTGATATCTCTCAATATCAATTCCCCAATAAAAAGACACAGACTAACAGAATGGATGGGAAAACTGGATCTATCCTTCTGCTACATATAAGAAACACACCTCAACATCAAAAATAGATATTACCTCAGAATAAAAGGCTGGAAAAATATTTTTCAAGCAAAAGGAACCAGGAAGCAAGCTGGTATAACCATTCTAATATCTAACAAAATAGACTTCAAATCAAAATTAATCAAAAGGAAGTATACTTCATACTTATCAAAGGAAATATCCACTAAGATGATGTTTCAAATCTTAACAACTATACCTCAAATGAAAGAAACATTACTAAAGCTTAAATCACTCACACACTGATCCTCACACATTGGTAGTGGGAGACTTCAATACCCCACTTTAACCAATAGACAGGTAACCTAAACAGAAAAATATTGGTGCTAACAAATGTTATAAACCAAATGGACCTAACAGATATCTACATAACATTTTAGCTTAACACAAAAGAATATACCTTCTTCTCAGCACCTCACAGAACTTTCTCAAAAATGGACCATATACTTGACCTCAACAGACACATGAAAATTGAAATAACCCTATGTATCTTATCAGTTTACCACAGATTAGAGCTGTATATCAAAAAGAGAAAGCTTACACACTTATGGAAACTGACCAACTCTCTACTGAATGAAAACTGGGTCAAGACAGAAATAAAAGAATTAAAAGCTTTCTAGAATTCAATGATAATGTACACACAACAAACCCAAACTTGTGGGACACAATGAAAGTGGTGCTAAGAAGAAAGTACATAGCTAAATGCCTACATAAAATAATGGAGAAGTCTCATGCTAGCAACTTCTTAACAGCACATCTGAAAGCTCTAGAACAAAAAGAAGTAAGCATATCTAAGAGGAATAGATGACAGGAAATAATAATAATGAGAACTGAAATCAGTAAAATAGAAACAAAAGAACAGCACAAAGAATCAATGAAATGAAGAGTTGATTCTTTGAGAAAATCAACAGGATAGACAAGCTCTTATCCAAACTAACCAAAAGATTGAGAAGTAATATTAAAATTAACAAATCAGAAATGAAAAAGAGGACATAACAACAGACAAGGAGGAAACCCAAAGAATCATTAGATTATATTTTAAAAATCTTTGCTACATGTAATTGGAAAATCTAAAATAAATGGATAAATTTCCCAATATATAACACTTATGAAAGTTAAACCAACACCAGGTAAACAATTTAAAAAGACCTATAACCACTAAGGAAATAGAAACAGTCATTAAATGGATCCTAACCAAAAAGATCCCAAGGCCTAGATAGTTTTAAAGCAGAATTCAACTAGACATTCAAAGAAGAGCCTATGGCAATAGTCCTCAAATTTTCCACAAAGCAGAAACAGAAAGAACATTGGCAAATTCATTTTATGAAGCCACAGTCACCCTAATACCCAAACCACACAAAGATTCAGTAAAGCAACAGAAATACTGACTAATTTACCTTATGAACATAAATGCAAAAATATTCAATGAAATACTGGCAAACCAAATCCAAGAATACATCAAAAATATCATCCACCATGATCAAGTAGGTTTTATCCCAGAGATGCAGTGATGATTCAACATGCAAAAATTGATAAATGTAATTCACTATATAAACAAATTGCAAGACAAAGCCCTCATGATCATCTCATCAGATGCTCAAAACAAGCCTTTGACAAAAATCCATCACTCCTTCATGATAAAAGTCTTAGAGAGATTAGGGATACAAGGAAAATTCCTAAACACAATAAAGGCAATTTACAGCAAGCCTATAGCCAACGTCAAATTAAATGGATAGAAATGTATATGTAACCAACCATCTTATTAAATAAGAAACACAGAACCAATGCAAAGAAGAAAGCCAAGAGTTCAGAGCTAAGAGCTAAAACCTTACCCTTCCTCCTGTGGTGGTCCTGCCTCTCCCAAAGAGAGCTACTTCCTGTGTTAAAGTCTTTATATAGACTTTTGGTTCTGCCTTTTCAATGGTTGTAAACCCAACCACATGACTGCCTCATCACTGCCTGTCTGTACAGACCTCCAGGTTTTCTATGGTTGGTATTGAGATTAAAGGCGTGTGTCTCCAATGCTGGCTATATCCCTGAACACACAGAGATCTACCTAGCTCTGCCTACCAAGTGCTGGGATTAAAGGCATGCGCCACCACCACCCGGCTTTCCTATGGCTTGCTAATAGCTCTGACCCCCAGGCAACTTTATTTATTAACATACAAACAACATTTTAGTACAAAATAAAATATCACCATATAGAAACTTAAAGCAATTCCACTAAAATCAGGAACAAGACAAGACTGTGTACTCTCTCCATATATTTTCACTATAGTACTTGAAGTTCTAGCTAGAGCATTAAGATAACTGAAGGAAAACAAGAGGGTACAAGTAGGAAAGAAGAAGTCAAAATAGAGTTATTTGCAGGTGATATGATAGTATACACAAGCAACCCCCAAAATTCTGTCAGGGAACACCTGCATCTGATACAAAATTTGTTGAAGTGCCTGGATACAAAATTAACTAAAAAGAAAAAATCAGTAGATCAGTAGCCCTTCTATATACAAATGAGAAGTGGATTGAGAAAGAAATCATGAAAACAATAACCTTCACAATAACCACAAATAATATAAAATATCTTGAGTAACTCTAACAAAGAAAGTGGAAGACTTATATGACAAAAACTTGAAGTTTTTGAAGAAAGAAGTTGAAGAAGATAACAGAAAATGGAAAGATCTCACATGCTCACGGACTAGTAGGATTAATACAGTAAAAATGGCCATCCTACTGAAAGTAAACTATATATTCAATGCAATTCCCATAAAAATTCCAACAAATTTCAGACATTGATAAAACAATACTCATCTTCATATGAAAAAAAAAAACCCAAAAAACCCAGGGTAGAGATAAAACAATCTTGAACAATAAAAGAACTTCTGGAGGTATAACAATTCCGAATTTCAAGATATACTAAACAGCTATAGTAATAAGAACCACATGGAAATGGCACAAAAACATAATCATCAATTAATTAAATTGAATCAAACATCCAGACATTAATGCACACACATATGGACATTTGGTTTTTGATAAAGAAGCCAGAAATACACACTGGAAAAATAAAGAATCTTCAACAAACAGTGCTGGTATAACTGAATTCTACACATAGAAGAATGGAGATGGATCCACGTTTATCACCTTGTACAAAACTCAAGTATAAATTGATTAAAGATCTCAACATAAAACCAGATACACTGAACCTAATAGAAGAGGAAGTGGGAGTAGCCTTGAGTGCATAGGTACAAGAGACAACTTCCTGAACAGAAAACCATTAGTGTAGGCACTGAGATTGACTACTAATAAATGGTACATCATGAAACTGAAAAGCTTCTGTAAGGCAAAGACAAAATGACAGCCTACAGAATAGGAAAATATTTTCATCAACTCCACATTTGATACACATTCTGTATATAATATCCAAAATGCATACAGAACTCAAGAAACGAGACATCAACAAAAAAACTAAACAATCCAATTAAAAAATGGAGTACAGATCAAAACAGTTAATTCTCAGTAGAGGAATCACAAATGTCTGAGAAATACTTAAATGAATGTTCAACATCTTTAGCCATCAAGGAAATGCAAATCAAAACTACTGTGAGATTCCATCTTACACCTGTCAGAATGGTATGATCAATAGCACAAGTGACAGCTCATGCTGCCAAGGCTGAGGAGCAAAGGGAATGCTCCTCCGTTACTGGTGGGAATGCAGACTTGTACAGCCACTACGGAAATCATTATTTCCTCAGAAAATTGTGAATTGATCTACCTCAGGACCCAGTTATACCACTCTTGGGTACTTGCCTAAAGGACACTCGATCCTACTACAAGGACACTTGCTAAAAGTGAGTGGATATTCTGAGTGGCTTTATTCATAACATCTAGAATATGGAAACATAGATATCCCTCAACTGAAGAACAGATAAAGATAATGTGGTATACTTTCACAATGGAGTATTACTCAGCTGTTAAAAAAATAACATCTTAAAATTTGCAGACAAATGGATGGAACTAGAAAAATATCATCCTGAGTGAGGTAACAGTCCCAGAATGACAAAAATGATATGTACTCACTTATAAGTGGATATTAGCTGTTACATAATTGATAATCTTGCTAACATCCACAAACTCAGGCAGGTAGAGATCCACAGCCAAATATTAAGTCGAGAGAGAATCCAAGTTGGAGGTAGAGTCCCATGCCTTGGGGCTCAGGGAATCTCATGGAAGAGGGAGAGAAGGAATTGTGGGAGCAAGAAGGGTGTTGAGGACACCAGTAGAGCAAGAAATTAACTAAGCAGGTCTCATGGGAGCTCACAGAGACTGAAGTAGCAACAGTGGAGCCTACATGGGTTTGTGTTGGGTTCTCTGCACATATGTTTTTTGTCTTGGTGTTTTTGGGGTACTCCTGACAGTGGGAATGGGAGTGTCTATGACTCTTGCCTACTTTTGTGACCATTTTCCTCCTACTGAGTTGCCTTGATCAGCTTTGATGTGAGGGTTTGTGTCTGGTCTTACTGTATATTTTTCTGTGTTTGATCAATTTCCTTGGGAGGCCTACTCTTTTCTGGGGGATAAGGAGGAGGGGTTGATGTGAGGGAGAGGTGAGGTTGGGATGGAGACTGAGAGAAGTGGAGGGAAGGGAAGCTGTGGTCAGGATGTGCTGTATGAGAGAAGAATAAATAAAAATTTTTAAAAAATCAGGGATTACATTTTAATATTAACAATGAAAGATATATTATCATATCAGTCAGCATTATGAAACACATGCTATCATACATGGCAGATGAAAACAGTGTTTTAAACCTGACTTAGTTTTATTAATGTATGATATACATTACAACCTCTGTGATCACATTACTGCCTAATGACAATGACAACCACAATATGATCATAACTTGCCTCATTTTCAGAAATTCTTAATACATATTTTAAACTCTCTTCTACAATAGAAATAATAGTTATTTTCCTTTGATTGTATTGTAGACATATTTTCTAATCACTGTTAGTAGCTGGAGGTTTTACAACTGACTTCAGTGGAGGTTGCAAATTATTTTCAAGAAAATGGTCAGAGTTCAGGCACTTAATCGCGCTATTTGCACCATATAAGACAGCCAAACTACTTTAAATCAAGCTGTTTTGTCAGCACAGTACCTTAGCCTTGAACACAATTAGTGTAGAAATACTGACATCGTCACAGAAAATGAACATTCTCAGAGAAAACGTAGAAACTGTTCAGTTGACATTGGAAAAGAAACTTTTAGTCAAACAACTCTGCCAAACTACTGAATAAACATGTAATCAATTGCTTTGGGAGATAGTGTTGTATTAATTCATAGCTGTTATTTTTCATTTTTAGTGTTTTTCTGCTGAATTCCGTTTATCATTATCTTCATCATACAGATAAAAATAGACCATAAAATTTCCAAAACGGAATCAGGACAGAAATATTATGCATAATGAGTTGAAGTGTCATAGAATTCCAGAAGAAAGCTTAACATTTGGCAGAATGCCACATAAAATATTTTCACAATGAACAAAATCTCAAAGATGCATGTAGCACAATAGACTGAAATCTATTAATTTTAATTCTGAAAAGAAGTCACTGATCACTGTTCACCAAAAATGACAAATGGTAAGTCTAATATTCTTGTATGAGGCATACTTGATTATTCTACAAAGACTGAAACTCCCAAATTGGAAAGAAACACTTTATCTGCTGTTTAATAATATACTAGAAAAATTAAGAAAATTTATTTTGTTGGAATAAATTCAGTACATTTCTTTTCAACCTTTCATCTGCATCAGCAAATTTGAGCATGTCAAAACATGTTAGTAGAGCTCACTAGACTACGATTCTCAATGAGGTTATGCACCACAACATGAGGTTTTAGATGATACATGTAGTAAGAGGTGTGTAATTTGAAAATGCCACGCCCTTATCTGGACATGTGTTTTTCCATAAGAAAGAGAGATTTCTACTGACTCACTTTCTTTAAAATTCATAGAACTCCCTCCCATAGAACAGAATACTATGAGCAAAGGCTTGGATATAAAAGTATTGGAGTCTGTACCTAACCTATCTTTTTTTTGTTTTGTTTTGTTTTGTTTTGTTTTGTTTTTCAAGACAGGGTTTCTCTGTGCAGCTTTGGTGCCTGTCCTGAATCTCACTCTATAGACCAGGTTGACCTCAAACTCACAGAGGTCCACCTGGCTCTGCCTCCCGAGTGCTGGGATTAAAGGCATGTGCCATCACCGCCTGGCCCGAACCTATCTTTTTATTGTCCAGGTATAGACTTTTTTTTTTTTAAATTCACTAACCTTCTGAACTTGGCTTTCAACAATAGACTTTTTTTTAATTTAATTTATTTTATTTTACAATACAATTCAGTTCTACATATCAGCCATGGATTCCTTTGTTCTCCCCCCTCCCGCCACCCTCCCCTTCCCCCCAGGCTACTCCCTAGTCCCACCTCCTCCAGGGCAAAGCAATAGACTTTTTAATTACTAAGGAACATACAAGGCAAAAAAGACATCATACAAGTAACATGTCTGTCACCTAAAGGATCTTAGTGACAGTGATTCTGAAGGACAGTCTCTGCCCTTTTTGGGCTGACAAAATTTCCAGTCATTTATTTTCTTGTACATTTATTAATAGTATGATAACAGCCAATTTCAGGTTTTAGTTTGTCTTTTGTACCCTCAAAGAACTTTTTTCATATATTTATTATTTGCCAAATTAAAGTTTGTTATATACATGAAAGAGTAAAGTCGCTTTGCATTCTGAATTACCTTCTCCTAAACATATGTAAAAAGCTATCTCTGCCAGTTCATGTTATTGTCTACTGGCAAGAAGTTAATTTTTGCATAGAAATTATCATTTATATTTTATTTTTAAAATGCAGATCCAAACCACATGGAATTGATGTACCTATGATAACATTTATCATCCCACAGAATCATGTGATATAAGACAGGTTCAATTTAGTAACCTTGATAGAATGATAGCTGGTCTTTATGCAGTGCTATCCACTCACACTTTAATGAAAAGCAGAGTACATGAGTCCATCTGCTCCAGATGAACCCTACCATATGTGTTAAAAAGCTCTCCTGCTCAAATGTGAGGGTGAAACTATAAATACCCAGGTGCTTTGACAGCTGTGGTACAAGCTGGATTTATATAGCTCATGTTAATTATACCATCAAAGAGCTAAAAGGTTAAATTTTCAGATGGCACAATAGTACCAGCATGATCACTGAAAGTAAATGTAGAAAAGTTCATGACGTGAAAAGAAAACCATGATATTTTTATAAAACACACCTGAAGACCAGAATGTCTTAGGCATTCAGCCACCTATTCAATCTATAGTGAAATCTTAAAGAATTGCAAGTGTACAGAAGCAAATAAAGGAGCTACCAGAGAAGGATGACTATGATAACCAATTTTAATGTATACAGGCTCCTTTACATTTGTCCGTCTTCCAGCATTATCACCAAGTTATAAAGGAAGGGAAAACTGCACTATGCCCTCAGCATGATAGAAGACAAAATAAGGCACAGTAGGCACAAACGAATGAAAAGTACAGGAGTATTTACAGAGCTCTTCATGGCCATGTCACTAAGACAGTTATGGTCACAGATGTAAGATTCAGTTTACACTAATACTATAAATTGCTGCTTCCTTTATTATTCATACACATGTTCTACAAGAGTTTTATTATGACTCTAACTAGAGTGCTTTCAAGAGACATGGCTGCATTGTTTGTACCTTTACATGAAAAGTTACAGTAACATCACTAAATACTATTTTAAGGCTCATATTTTTTCAATATCAATTTAAGTCTAAAACTAAGAGTTAAATGTGCTAATGGCAATCTTAACTTAATTATGATTATTCCAAGAATGGAATTTTGGATAATGGAATGTGGATATGTGTCAGAAATCTTAAAGCAAATATGAAGTGACTTTAGATTATGTATCATGTCTCCATTTATTAAGGATATCAACAACTCAATTAAAATTTTCCCAGAACTATAATGCTTCAGTTTTAATTGGATATGATTTCTTAATAAATAACTTGTAATATAGCTGTGAATATCTAAGCACATCTTTTCCACTAAAAGAGTGTTACTTATGCAAATATGATCAATATTTAACAATATTATCAATAACTTAAATAATTATATAAAAACTTATAATATGCCAAGTATGTCATTTGAAAGTACACATAGCTTTAAAAATAAGCACCTATAATTATATCTATATTTTATGTTAACAATATGAGGATAATATATAGTAAATCTTTTACAAATTAATAAAAAAAGAACTGTTTACTACAAGAAGTACACTTTAAAACAAGACCTGTGTGCCTGTTTACACACATAAAACAAATAATATTTAAACATATTGGTCAATAGCCCAGAGAAATCAAAATCCTCAGAAGATTATTTATCAGAGTTCATGAACTAAATTTGAAAGTCTTACTGATATTTCTTTTTTTTTTTTGGAATATGAGTTGTTTATACTCTTATGTCTCCCTCTCTTCATGTAAAGGAACAAGAACAAAAGTAAATGATTAGAGAGGAAAGAAACAGAAGAAAAGGAGAAAGCCATATAATAAAGGGGATGAGAGAAGAAAAAATAATGATGCTTGCCTAATATATTCAAATTTCTTCTCTGATGCTGATAAGAATACTAAAAACCATACATATGTGAAAAATGTCAAAATTGGCTGGATTATTTTGAACCAGTCATTATACATGCTACACCTCCATTTCTGCAGTTGAAATAAAAGAAGTTTGGGCTAGAACATAGTTAGAACCCACTTCAAATACCAAAACAAAAATATATTATGTCACTAATATTTTCAACTTAGATAATGAGAAACGTCATTTATAAGCGATACATTCAAATAAGCAATATTTTGTTTTCCCAATTTTCTTCTGAGCATTGACAATATCAAAAGATATGTTAATGAAGGGGGTGGAAAATCTCAAGGCTTCCTATTCCTAGACAAAGAACTACAGGCAACTAATGACTTCTGAGAGAGGGAGAATTAATATCTCCCAGGGATGAGCTCCCTAATTTGTTATCCAATACAAAATGGTCAGCCCTGAAATATATACACACAAACAACAAAAAGAAACTGTGCACACTGTGTTTATCTATATGTCCATACATATGCATTTATTTATTTATGGTAATTTTATTTTAACTCTGTGGAAAAGTATTATTTATTTGAAATATATTTAGGATTTAATGTCACTTTCTGTCCACTTATCATGCAAAATCTATATTTTGAGATGTTAATAACTTTAAAACAAAAATCACATGTATTATTTATTCTAAATTAAAATGTTTTTTAAAACTAACAAAAACAATTTTATGCAAATATTTCCTTATGTGAAATTATACACATCAATTTAAATCAAATATGTAATCCAAAAATCTGTTACAAAGTTATAATTTTAATAAAAGTAATGAAAACATTTTAGTCAGGTGTAGTGTCTCTATTTTCTCACTTTGCATTATCCTTTTGAAGGTAAGACAGAAACATTCTAATTTGCTTGCAGTGATGCCTGATGTCTAAAACAAAGTACCTTCCTAACTCACTCTATGAATTTTAATTAAGCCCTATTTATTATAAATTAGCACTATGGTCAGTTCCACTACACATTTAGTCTTTATTAGAAGTAACTGTCAACTTGACATAGCTTCAGTTCTCTGAGAGGAGTTGCTCAATTTAAGAATGTCCTTGATCATAATGGCTTGTGAACACATCTTTGGGGGACTGTCTTGATTGTTTAATTGATGTCAGAAAACCCAGCCAATTGCAAGTAGCATTATCTCTAGGCACGTAGTTCTGAACTCTATGAGAATCTTCTTTGAGTAAAAACTGACCTGTCATCCATTTAGCAATCAGCATTCACTGTAATTCATGCTGTATCTCTTTGGCTGTGAAGTAAGTTCTTTGGTTGGATATATTGATGGGTCAAACAACAAACACACCTACATTCAGATCCCTGCCTTGAGCTCCTGACATGACTTCCCTCAATGACCAACTGGGATATGGTATTATAAATTGAAAGAATGACACCTCTCTCCTATGTTGATTTTGGTCACAATATATTATCACAGAAATGGTATGTATATCTTGCAAGCACTAAGAATCTATAGAAGAGATATGGCCAAAATAAATACATAAACTAGATTCTTAAATAAACGTATTTATCAAATACAAAATATTTAAAAATTAGAAAATAAGAATAGAGAAAGAAAAGTAACAGATACGTACCAAATAATAAAATGCTAGAATTAAGCTTAATCATATCAATAATGCACTAAGTAGTGGTAACAGATATATTGTGTTGAATAAAAGCCAAAATGAAGTCAAACAAAAAGGAAACCAATTTATATCTATAAATAAGAAATACATCCTGATTATAGAGATATAATAATTTAAAAGCCAAAGATGAAAAATATACCATAAAAGCAAAAAACCTAAAAAGAATTGAAATGGCTAAGTTAATTGAAAAAACAAGAGATTTCTGAACACAGCAATATAACCAAAAGCAAACAGAAAAGTTCTATAATGATAAAAGGATAAATTCACCAAGAATTGATAGGCCTACATGAACATGAGTCTTAAAATGCAGCTTTAAAATACAGTCATAATTCAAAACTTAAAAAAAAATTTTGGTCATATGTTTTTCTTATATTTTTGGTTGTGAGCCTAACCTTTAATGGCTGAGCCACCTCTCCAGCCCAGTCTTACATTTTTCTAAGAGAAACTGAAAACCAAATAATTAGAAGAAAAAAATAACAAGACATTTGAACATAATTCATGGGTTAAAATGTAAATCACAACAGAAATTAAAAAAAAAATATTTGAGTAGAATTAAAAATAAAACAGAGCCATAGATTGTGGTGGAGACCTATTACTGTAGCAATATCAATCAATCTAAAAACAGAAACTATGTATATTGCACATTTTCAAGCTCAAAATCAGTAGTTAGAACAAAATGAACTTTCTAATTATAAACACAAAAAAGAGGACAGTTATTAAATTCTTTTTTTTTTTTTGGTTTTTCAAGACAGGGTTTCTCTGTGTAGTTTTTGGTGCCTTTCCTGGAACTCACTTGGTAGCCCAGGCTGGCCTTGAACTCACAGAGATTCACCTGCCTCTGCCTCCAGAGTACTGGGATTAAAGGGGTGAACCACCACTGCCTGGCTAGTTCTTAAATTCTTAATTTTCATGTAAATTGGTACTTAAGAAACTAGAACAACAAATTTTTCTCCAAGCAAGTGGAGAAAGGAGTAGGAATGAAAGAGCTCATGAAATAGAACTCATAAATATAATAGCAAAAAGTGATCAAATAAAAATCTGGGACTTAGCATATTCCAAGGTAGTGAAAACAAAAGAAGCAATACATAGGATTTTAACAGATATGTTTGCTTGTAATATTTTTGTTCCTTGATATAAAACAAATCTACAGGCAATATGCTCAAGGTTTTAGTTATCTTATGATTTTACATAGGCAGTTGAATTTTTGTTTTCTATTTTTATAGAATTAATGAAAATCACTATATTTGCATATGCACATTGATGAATGAGGCAGGATCTCAGAAACCACATTAGCTTACAAAATGTGTTATCTTCAATATCTCTCCATGTGTTTCAGAAGTAAAGGTTCTTTTTATCAAGAAATCAAATTATTATGAACATACTCATTGCTAAAGAATGACAACGTAACATTGGTGAATATATGGGATGCTATTGTAAATATATATTATTTTAATTTAGAGCAGAAAAACTGTAACTATAAAAGCCTTGATTCTACATTATTCAGTAATTTAAATGGTGATCACTACCTGTCTTGCGCAACAGACTTTATAAAAAGTCTCAAAAGATAATAAAAAATGCAATATGCATTTCATCAGAGAGTATTACAAGTGAAACTATAAGAAGAAACTAAGAACTTTCCTCTCAAACTGGAATTTCCTCAGTCTGTCAGTGAATAGTCACACTGCAGTAACACAGTGCATGTTAATTTCAAATGGCTTTGTAGGCAGTTGGGTCTTTGTACTGATTAGACTTTGGCTTGTTGCTCCAGGGAACCTATTTCCTTGAAATAGTATTTGTCTGTCATGCCCCCTCCCCATACCAGTCAACATATTATTAAGTGAATTATGACCTTAAGTGAATGTAGAGAAATTGCAGTTGGAGAGCAAATGCTAAACTATGAACTCCCGGCTAAATAGCTCATAAAAGTTTGTCTGCTAGTGACATTTTCTTGCTATTCTAAATATGCCACATTGCACTATAAATGAAATTTACATAGCTATCATTTCCATTCAAGTCCCTTATGCAGACAGCACAAGGTAATTTGATGCCATTCTAGGTAGATAATATGAATAATTTATGAAAAAATCTCTGAGGACTAATCTTGTGTTATTCAAGGTTAAGAAATGCTTTCTCCTTCCCAAAGATTATTATCCTGATTATCTAAAGTAGTCTTTGATCTTAGTTATATGTATAAAAATAGGAATATGCATGTTATTATTTAAAACTCAACAGATGATATATTGGTAAACATTATATCACTTGAATGAAAGTTATGTTACAGAGTTGTTTTCTTTTGCCTTCAAGTGATTTTTAGTATGTTCTCAAAGAGCTAGCATTACTTATAATACACAAATGTGCAAAAGGTTATTTATATACTCTTAGAAGTTAGTTTAATATTATTCCAGATAAAAATTCATGTTTATCAAAAGATAACAGATGTGTAAAATTTTCTGTCACATCCACAGATTATCAATTAACTATATTTTACGTATCACAGCAAATACCTAAACATTTATTTAAGTGGAAAATCAATACATTATATCAAATGTTACTGTAACAAAAACAGTGAGTACAAATAACTTGTGGAAAAAATTATATGGTATCATTGGGATGAAGTTATGCCTCTGCTTGTACTTTTTACTGTGTACTGCTATAGATAGTAAAACACTTTTAGAACCTCATGATTGAGTAGTTCTTGACAAAATAAAATCAATTGTCATTGATTTTACTGAAACTTAGTTGTTTAAGAAAATGCACTGATGGACATAGAAGGTTTAAGGGCCCAATAGAAGTTTGGTCAAGCAAAGAGTCATTGACAAAACTCAGTATGGCGTGTATAGAGTCTCCCTGATCTTTCATGATAATTTATACTTCTAAGACTTATTTATAGTTTAAATTTATCTAAAGTTTAAAAAAATCAGATTGTCTATTATAACATTTGAATTGATATTATACAATGCAAATACTTCATACTCTAGGCCCATTGGTCAGTGTATTAATGTTAACAAATTGAAAATAATGAAACGCTTTATTAAGTCAAAGCTCATATTTTACAAAACTGTGCAATCCAGATGCTTCCTTTTGAGACAATAACTTCTGATCAGGTGTTCCTGCTAAAAAATTTAAGACTCATTCAATGCATACTTCCATATACATTTTTATTGAAAGGTATATTTTTGTAAAGAGTGATAGCAAATTCTACAAGCAGCAATGGCCACATGAATTTTTAAAACATAAATTATGTTAGCAAGTAAAATATAAACATGAACTTACCTATAAATATAGAGGAAATATTTTACAACTCTTAGTTACTAGACAAAAGCAGAGAAAGATAGTAGGCTCAAAGATGTTTATGTTTATTCTCACTTTGTTTGACCAGTTCCTAGAACAATGTTCATATATATGCTAAAGAATGAACAGGCATAAATAAGCACTACTAGTGGGTACTGAAAGAGTAAAATGGTAGGATAAGTCATCAGAAATTTTTTTTGTAGTATTGAATTTGTATTTGAATCTGGTTACTTTATCTGCTCTTCTTGAAAGTCAGGCCTGTAAAGCGTGCCTTTTTTTTTTACAGTCCCAATTTCCCTATTAACTTTCTTTTTAAAATTAAACTTATACCCCAGTAGAGATAATCAGAAGTAAGTTCCTTAAATTATTTAGTGATGCAGTCTTTTCTTGGATAAGGATTTGGGAAAATATTGGGTAGGTTTTATTTGAGAGAATATTTGGGTTTTTGTTTGTTTGCGTGCTTTTGTTTCTGTTTTGTGAGATTATATATATAGTCTTACTATGTAGTTCTGGCTGGTCTTGAACTTGCTATAGAAACTAGGCTTTCCTTGAGCTTACAGAGAATTTTCCTGCCCTGCCTCTGCAGTGCTGGAGTTAATGATGTATGCCACCACAACCAGGTGAGAGGTAGTTTTAAGTTGTTCTTTTGATATTAAGTAAAAATTCAAATCTAATTGATTGTCAACAAAGTAAATATGAGAAGTTTAGAGCAAGAGAAGCAACCATGTGAACAGTTTCTCCAATGACACAAGAGAGATAATTGTCATGGTATATATCATTATTAATTAGATTGAATTAATCACATATAAGTAGATTTTAATGCTCAAAGTAATAAAGGACCTGTATTTTCCAGATGCTAACAATAGTTTGCATTTACTAATCATTTGTCTTCTCTTTTTCCATGTAGTACCTAACAAAATTCTTCTTACCATCTATCAGCATGAAATAGGTAAAGAAGAAATATATCAATCACTCAATAAAATGAAATAGATAAAATACTTAACAGGAAGAATTTTTAAAAATCACATATAAATGCAGGAGTGTTAGCAATACTGTCTTCATGCTTCTTATAGGCTACATTTTTGGTTCTGTACATTACCAAAAGCAGAACAAATAGAAAAACCTAATAAGATATATTACTAATTCAACAAAAAGAGACATATCAAACAGTTTCAAAAGAAACAACTATTTTCATTCGTAAAGTACTGAACATATATACTATGTAGCTTTTTCATGTCTGTCATAAAGAAAATGAGTATGTGTACCTTTCAGTCTACCTAAAATAAGTTTATTTACAGAGTCTGTACTGTAAATCAAATCAAAACCTTTTAGTAGGTATTAAATTAAATAGAAAGAATCAAATTTAATAAGTATTAAAATTAAATAAAAAGAATAAAAATGTGTTCGTGGGTATTAGTTACTAAGTAATTTCTTTTTACTTCCAACCACCCCTGCCCCCAAAATTTTATTTTATACAATGAAGCTGTTTACAAAGTGAACATCAAGAGTTTGAGCATATTTGTAAAGGAACAGAACACAATGACCAGGCAAAACATACATACATACACACACACACACACACACACACACACACACACACACACACACACACACATAATTTATGCATCTATAGTCCATGTCACTGTGTAAACAATATCATGTATGCCGTTTTATTTTATTTTTAGCATCACACTTTAAATTTCAGAAGTTGAATTGTCAATACCTTATGCCCCATGTGACAATGTATCACCTGCACAGATTCTGAAACAGTCAGTTAAATTAAAGATATGTGTATAATGAAGTCAAATTTGCAATGTCAGAAAGCCAGTGTAGAAGAAAACTACTGAAGGTGTTCATCTACAGAAATACCTTAATTTAGGATGTAAGCTCTAAATAAGATGTCTTTATCAATCTTTCCCTCTATCACAAGATTCAGAGAAAATCTCAGCTAAAGAAGCAAAACAATAATAAGAAACCAAGTATAGAGAGGGACATTCTGAAATGGCTGATCACTGAACATGACACAATTATCATACTCATTACCTTACTGTAGCTGTGATTACCTGTACAAGACCAACACAAGACCAAGCTTGCAAAAACTCCAGCACAAATAGAGGAGGTGTTTATGCGGCCCATCTCTAATTGCAGAGCTATTAGCTGCTGACAGCTGCTGAAGGAGAGGGACTCAATCAACTATGGTTAATGCTCACTGGTACATTGCCCATGCTCCAGTGTATGGACTCCCAGCTTTGTGCACATGGTCAGTATTAAGTGAATTCAGTGAGGTATTTAAAAAATATATAAGGAAAAAGAAGACTCAAAACTTAGGGAGAGATGTAGGAGGAATCTTGTGATTGGTTAAGAGGGATATGCATATGATCATATTTCATAGTATATATTGTATTCTATATATCAGCTTCATGAAGAGTAAATGCAAATAAAATAAAAGGCAGTATCTGTAACAGTGAACAGATCTTGTTCCCTCTCTCTAATTTCATAAGAGCATCCCTTAATTTATCTTCCCCAGGGAAATAGCTTGTTCAGTTCAAATTCCCTTTTATCCCTTACTCACTCTTTCAAATATACAAACCTATATGTGTATAAATGTTCCCAACATGAATGGAAATATATGTTGAATATACGCCTTCAGAGAATTATCCAACTCAAACATGGTATGACAGCATTCTCTTTCAAGTTGTCTGTGCTGTGAAAACTTTCTTTGTCATATCTTACCAGAATTTTTAGTACTGGTATCTCCAAGAAGCGAAAAATAAAAAACTTAGTAAACACATGAAGTGATTTTTTTTTAATAGCAGTCTTCTGGTCTTTGCTTCAACAGTAATATCAGAATTTCTTGAATGACTATTTTTTCATTCCTATTATTATATAGGTTTCCCTTGGTTTTGAGGGAGCTTCTAGGTACTTCTTTCTTACCCTCAAGCAACAGATTTTACTTCATAGAAAATTATTGTCCCTTAACTGTATAAAGGAACAGTAGACCTTTTTGGGATAACTCCAAAGCAAGTTTTATTTCCTTCTATCAGTATTAGGTTTTGGTGATTAAGGTATAAGTTTATAAAATGCATAGAATTATATTTTTATAATGATAACTGTAATGCATGGTTTTGGGATTAAAGCCTATTAAGTCATTCAAATTAATTATGCAAAAGACAATGATAATCACATACCAGATTTTCCTTTATATCCAATATTTTCTTTTATTATTTAGAGTCTAATACTTTCCTGAAAGCTTTATTTTCTGCAAGTCAGTTTTTATTATCCTTTTTATGCAGTTGTAGCATTAAAATTCTTTACTTTGTGTGCTACAGTCACAATTCTATGGGAAAGATAGAAGTCAAGTGCCAATTTCACCTTGAAAATATCACAAGAAGCAACTTTTTGTTGCTGGGCAGCTAATTCTTGACATTGGTGATGTGTCCTCCAGCAAAGTAACTCCCTATATTCATTAAGAAAATGGATTTTCTCTATCTGCAACTAAACACCTGGAGGGATGACTACCAGCAAGCATAGGGGGAAGAAAATATAATCATGCTTGGTAATTTCTAAGTGTGATTTCCTTCTTAATTATGTTCTTTCCTATCAATTTACTCAATGACAATGATAGGAGAAAACCCAAAATGCATAAAAGATGTTTCCTTAAAAATGAATTATGATTCTACTGATCCACTAATTCTACTGTAGGGGAGGGCATGAGGGAGCTAGAAATTTTTGTGCTCAGGCACATTTTTCTCTCTTTTTTAAAAAAATGCCTTGGAAGGCTATTATCACTACTATCATATTTCTAGATTTAACTTTACTATTTCCATCTTAACATGCAAATATATGTTTATTTTAAAAATGTTAAAAGGTGGGCTTTTAAAGTCCTGGAGAAAGATAAATATTTCACACTTCAAAGTATATGTCTTGAATAAACAATTTTTTGGAATTGACTCTTCAGTAAGTATGAAGCTTAAGAGTCTACTAATTGAAATAGAATAAGCACTTGCAAAATGAAGTTGAGTAAAGCAATTAACTAAGAAAAAATGTGAATCAAATACACTAAATTTGACTTGAGTTTAGTCATTGTTACCTTTTAATTCAATTATAAACAAGCCATGTTCAATACAACATGTCTCTTACAATGAATGGGTGACAGAATTTGATATTTTTGTAATTCTGAACTTGGAGGAAAATATTCTTTAGCTGTGTCATTTTAACCAAATCACATGCTTTCTTATCATCATTTACTTTTTTTTTGTTTGTTTGTTTTTAGTTTTTTTGAGACAGGGTTTCTCTGCATAGATTTGGTGCCTGTCCTAGATCTCTCTCTGTAGACCAGGCTGGCCCTGAACACACAGAGGTCCGCCTGGCTCTGCCTCCCAAATCCTTGGATTAAAGGCGTGCGCCACCACCTCCTGACCATCATTTACTTTTAATATCTACATTATACTATTATACTTTTATAATTAATTATCACTCAGATTACCTATTTACAAATAGAGAAAACTGTTAGTATATCAATATGAAATGATTTTATGTTATTTTTCTTGATTAATAAAGTGATTAAGAGAGAAAGATGCTGAATTTTTTTTAATCTGGTGCCAGCAAAAGATGTCAAGAAACTTCTAGCTTATGCCTTTTATGGTGTATTTATTTCTACATGATAGAGTTACTATTTAAAATTGTCCTTTGCTCAAATATGATGATACCAGACATACTATTGGATAACACATAATTTATGTTAATTCTAAAAACCCATTTGATATTGTAAATAACATCTTACAAATTAGTGTTACATGATTAAAATAAGTATAGCCACAATCAAAGGAAGTCATGCTAGCAAAGTAAATTACACCAAAACACTTTAAAACACTTCAAATTAGCAATCAATATCCCAACCCCCTATTCTCAGGAAGTATATAATACTTCACATATTAATGCAATGTTGGCAGTTTTAAGCTTAAATTGAATCACTCTAAAGAGAACCGGCTAATTTTCTTTAAAAATATTTTAATGCTAACCATTATTTCACATTGATAAATGCTAATATACATTGTATGAAAGTATATTTTTAAGTAATACTCATAAATCAGGCATGTCTATAATTGAAATGAATTCTTGTTACTATGGCCTAGAGTTTTCTGTATTTCCCCGTCCTTCTACATGAACTTGACAATGTAAATTAATCTCTGATGCGTCTGGCTAATGTAATTAAGAATTATCCAAATGTATTTCTTCAACAATAATCTATTGTAAAATGTAAGTCTTCACTTTTGCAAAACAGTGTTGTTAAAGATACCACATCCAGTTGAATATATTGGGCATGCTAAGATGTTCCATCTTACTCATAAACATAAGAAATCGTATGATGATATAATAGTTGAAAAATATCAATAGTGACAGAAAACAAGCAAATTCATAGAAACTCTGTAGCATCTTAAATGGTTGTATCTTTTAAGTCAAACAGGCAGAATTTATCAACAAATTTGAAATAGAGATGAATAGAACCTCCAAAGGTGATGTAGGGAAACAGTTCCATAAAAAAAAAAAAAAAAAAAAAAAAAAAAAAAAAAAAAAAAAAAAAAAAAAAAAAACCTCAAGATACAAGAGATCTAAAGGCATATATGCAGAAAGACAGGGGAGGAAACCAGTTTGACATTGCTATAGTCATCTTGGTTATAATTGTTATAACTGCCATCTTCGTCCATCAGGAGACTGCAGCAAATACTCCAAATTCTAAAGATAAAAAAACTAATTAAATCATTTAGCCCACTGTTTCATGTCACCCTTCGTTTTGTTTAGGAAATGATTCAAGTTAGAAAATATATAATTATTACAGGATATCTTAAAATTTAATAAAATTTCTTTTAATTTTAATGTTGTAACAAAAGAAGTCATGTTCTTAATATCAAATGAAATGCTAAGCCCTTCAGAACTGAATTCTGCCAGTATTATGGTTGTGCAAAATTAACGTAAATCATCATCATAAAGATAAGCTTATAAATCAAATCAAATGAATTACTTCTATTTATGATTTTTAAAAGAGATTGTTCAAAGTAAGAAGATTAGATCTTGTGAAGGTAACTGGGTAATATGAGTCACTTTGATATTTTGCTCAATTTTATCTAGAAGATAGCTTTGTTTATCATGCAGTCTTTTATTTTCCTGATTGCAATCTCATTTCACTTGCCCTTGCTAAGATATGTTTGCACTGACCTCCTGCTTGTTAAATATTCAATAGAAAGTTTATGGTCTTTCCCATAACCTTGATTAAAAGCCTTTTGGGAAACTAAATGCTGAAACAAGAACTTTATTTGAAAAGTAACTCCAGTGTTCCATGTTGATTTCTGTTTCACTAACAGTACTTGTAATCAGCAGTCACTGACAAAATATAAGAGCACAGATGAAATATGGTAAAGTCTTTTCTCTTGTTAGTAGCTGAGTAAATGAAAAATTTACAACTTCGTTTAGCACTCAGAAAAATACTTACTTTTGAGCTCATGGGAAAAAGGCTTGAAGTAACACACAAATTGTCATACTACAATATAAAATGCCAACATGCATTTCTTTTCACACTCAGAAAAAGATACTCAGGACACACCAACTCATGGGATGACATTCATGTATTGAACAAAAATTAACTATGATTTTTTTTTTTTAGATTTGGAAAATCTATGCAGAAATTCACAGTGACTTGAGTTCATATGTAACCCAGAAAAAATTAAAGCAATGAGAAGTGTAATTATCTCAGGACAGCCTATAATCTACCTAATGTTGCATGGAATCATGTTAATTTTAACTTAGAGAAGGAAGGCATGGGCATGGCACTCCTTGCCTATAGTACTACAAGTCAGCAGGGAGAAGCAGGAGGATCCCCCAGTTTCAAGGCCAGTTTCCTTAGAAAGTGAATTCCAGGCCAATCCAGTCTACCTAGAGAAACCAGACTAAATCAAGATAGGAATCATGTATATTGTCAATGAATTTTTATCTTTTATTGAGTGTGTGTGTGTATGTGTGTGTGTGTTTGTGTGTGTGCGCACGCATGTGTGTGTGTTTTAACACTTCTAATTTTTAACCTATTTTGTTTTATTACACGCATAAAATAAGGAAATTATTTCTCCTTACTAGATGGCTGTCTATAATAAGATACTCATGTAGGTTAGAATGTCTAAACTATAATCTTGGAAGAAACTTTGGTTCTTTAATTAAATTAAAAAAATAAGTCAAGGACACAGCGTGAATTATTTTAAAAGTACATTGTAAATATGAATTTTCTTGGATTTATTTTCCACTTAACAATAAGCTTCTAATAAAGCTGTTTATTTCTTGCATGTTTTATTAAGGAATATTGTCAGGTTTACAATACTAAATTGACAGTAGTTTTTCTTTTCTTTTTCTTTTTTTTTCCTTCTTTCTTTTTCATTTTTTAACTTTCTTTGCCAAAGGATTGATAGGATTTTCTAGGGCCTTTCAAAAACGGGGCAAAGGTTTTTACCATTCAGATACATATTTAACTTGGACACTAATTTTCAACTGAGTTAAAAATATGCAAAAGAATAATACCAGCATTTATATACAATGGTGTTGAAGGCATTGGTAAAATTTTAAGTCTTGAGACATATTATTTAATTTTCTCTCTTTAAATTACACTGACAACAGAAATAGGCTGTTTTATTTGGTGTTGAGATTTTTGGAAGTAATAATAACCTACCTCTTATGAAGAACTTTTGTAAAAAATTAATTATTCCATATAAAAACATTTCTCTACACATTTAAAAAATAAAATTCATTTGCCATATAAATTTCATGAAAATTTTTCCATAAAATTTGTGCATGACAAATGACTTAATATGTTTTAAAGATTCAATATATTAAAGATAAAAATGTGGTGATATATTGTGTACCCTAATAATATTTGCTTGAAGATTAGAAAACAGGACAAGTCGCTAGATTAAACATAGAGGCCAGGCAGTTGTAGCATACACCTCTAATTCTAGCACTTGGGAAGCAGAGATTTGCCTGGATCTCTGTGAGTTCAAAGTCACCCTGGACTACATGAGACACAGTCTAGGAGAGAAACAGAGCTAGACAGTGGTGGCACACATCTTTAATCCCAGTACTTGGGGATCACACGTCCTTAATCCCAGCGCTTGAGGTCTCATTCCTTTGCTTGGGAAGAACACACACCTTTAATCCCTGGAAGTGATGGCTGGGTGGAGAAAGGTACATGAAGTGTGAGGACCAGGAACTAGAGTGTAGATGTAACCAACTGTATTATTCAATAAGAAACACAGAACCAATGCAAAGAAGAAAGCCAAGAGGTCAGTGCTAAGAGCTAAAACCTTACCCTTCCTCCTGCGGTGGTCCTACCTCTCCGAAAGAGAGCTACTTCCTGTGTTAAAGTCTTTAATAAAGACTTGCTGTTCTGCCTTCTCATTGGTTGTAAACCACATGACCGCCTCTTCACTGCCTGTCTGTACAGACCTCCAGGTCTTCTATAGTTGGTACTGAGATTAAAGGCATGTGTCTCCAATGCTGGCTGTATTCCTGAACAAACAGAGACTTACCTTTTTCAGGCTGAGGAGTCTGAGAGGTAAGATGCGAAGTGGCTTGTTCCGTTGTTTATCTGATCTTTCAGCATTTACCCCAATATCTGGCTCTGAGTTTTTTATTAGAATTTGAGCAACATATAAATTAATAAATAAGCCATATTTGATGGTGTATATCTGTAATCTCAGTACTTTGAAGGCTAGAGCCGGAGAATGCAAATTGTGGTCATCCTGGGATACATAGTGAGTTTGGGACCAGACAAAGTGGCAAAGAAACCATTTCTAAAAATTGAGGAAAAAAAAGGAAAAAGATGGATTCCCAATTTTCTAAGAAAGTGCCATATTGATTTCCAAAGTAGTTGTACAAGCTTGCATTCCCACCAGCAGTGGAGGAGAGTTCCCCTCGCTCCACATCCTATCCAGCATAAGGTGTCTTCAGTGTTTTTGATCTTAGCCATTCTGACAGGCATAAGGTGGTATCTCAGAGTTGTTTTGATCTGCATTTCCCTGTTGATTAGGGATGTTGAGCAATTCCTTGAATGTCTTTCAGCCATTTGAGTTTCCTCTGTTGAGAATTCTCTGTTTAGTTCTATAGCCCATTTCTTAATTGGACTGTTGGGCATTTTGATGTCTAATTTCTTGAGTTCCTTATATATTCTGGATATCAGTCCTCTGTCAGATGTGGGGTTGGTGAAGATCTTTTCCCATTCTGTAGGCTGTCGCTTTGCCTTGTTGACCGTATCTTTTGCTCTACAAAAGCTTCTCAGTTTCAAGAGGTCCCATTGATTGATTGTTTCTCTCAGTGTCTGTGCTACTCCGGCAAGATCCAGCTATACCACTCTTGGGCATATATCTAAGGAATGCTCAACCACACCACAAGAGCACTTGTTCAGCTATGTTCATATCAGCATTGTTTGTAATAGCCAGAACATGGAAACAACCTAGATGCCCTTCAACTGAAGAATGGATAAACAAAATGTGGTACATATACACAATGGAATACTACTCAGCAGAGAAAAATAATGACATCATGAGGTTTGCAGACAAATGGATGGATCTAGAAAAAATCATCCTGAGTGAGGTAACCCAGACTCAGAAAGACAAACATGCTATGTACTCACTCATAGGAGGATACTTGATGTGGAACAAGGATGACTGGACTGCTACTCCCATCACCAGGGAGGCTACCTGGAAAACAGGACCCCAAGAAAGACACGGGGATCGCCCAATGACGGAGAAATGGAATGAGATCTACATGAACAGCCTGGACATGAGTGGGGGTAGTGAAGGGCGAGGGTCGAGGGAAAGAGAGCTTGGGGGAGCAAGAGATCCCAGCTGGATCAACAACAGAGACGGAGAACAAGGAATAGGAGACCATGGTAAATGAAGACCACATGAGAATAGGAAGAACAAAGTGCTAGAGAGGCCCACAGAAATCCACAAAGATACCCCCACAACAGACTGCTGGCAATGGTCGAGATACAGCCCGAACTGACCTACTCTGGTGATGGGATGGCCAAACACCCTAATTGTCGTGCTAGAAACCCCATCCAACTACTAAGGGATCTGGATGCAAAGATCCATGGCTAGTCCTCGGGGTGGATCTCTGGGAGTCCAATTAGCGAGAATGAGGAGGGTTTATATGATCGAGAATTGTTGAGACCAAGGTTGGATAAAGCACAGGGACAAATAGCCAAATGAATGGAAACACATGAACTATGAACCAATGGCTGAGGGGTCACCAACTGGATCAGGTCCTCTGAATGGGTGAGACAGTTGATTGGCTTGATCTGTTTGGGAGGCATCCAGTCAGTGGGACCAGGTCCTGTGCTCATTGCATGAGTTGGCTGTTTGAAACCTGGGGCCTATGCAGGGTCGCTTGGCTCGGCCTGGGAGGAGGGGACTGGACCTACCTGGACTGAGTCTACCAGGTTGATCTCAGTCCTCGGGGGAGGCTTTTCCCTGGAGGAGGTGGGATTGGGGGGTGTGCTGGGGGGAAGGTGAGGGGGGTGGGAGGGGGGATAACAAAGGAATCCATGGCTGATATGTAGAACTATGGTGATATTTTATTTGTATTAAAATGTTATTTGTATGTTAATAAATAAAGTTGCCCGGGGGTCAGAGCTATTAGCAAGCCATAGGAAAGCAGGGCAGTGGTAGCGTACGCTTGTAATTCCAGCACTTAGTAGGCAGAGCTGGGTAAGTCTCTGTGTGTTCAGGGATACAGCCATTATTGGATACACATGCCTTTAATCTTAATACCAATCATGGAAAACCTGGAGGCCTATACAGACAGGCTGTGAGGAGGCGGTCATGTGGTTGGGTTTACAACCAATGAGAAGGCAGGACAGGAACTCTATATAAAGACTTTAACACAGGGGTAGCTCTGGTTCGGAGAGGTAGGACCACTGCAGGAGGAAGGGTAAGGTTTTGGCTCTTGGCTCTGACCTCTTGGCTTTCTTCTTTGCATTGGTTCTGTGTTTATTGTTTGATGGGAAGGTTGGATACATCTACATAGAACTGAATTGTATTGCAAAATAAAAATAAAAAATTTTAAAAAAAAGGAAAAAGAAAATGAAATTTGACAGCTAAATCAATGAGAAGGAAGATAACTATTGTATTCTTTTATTGATATGCATCATGACTATCAGAAATTGTGTTCTGAACTGCAACAAACCTGAAAATGAAATTTGAGTTTAGCAAATATGTACGTATGTATGTGTATATATGTGTATATGTATATACAATTAAACTTGAAATTGATGAAATAATGTCAAGAGTACATCAGCTATGTAATGATAGTCTTTAATATAATATTACATTAGATTTTTATGAGGTTCTCTTATGGATAATTCTAGAAATACACCTCCCCTATTGTGGGGCATTTACCCCACCACACCCACAGTTCCCCAGAGTTTTCTTGAGTGCGAGCAGCAGGAAATATTAGATAGAAGGATTTATTGCGGAGAATATCGCGGAGATAAACAGATAGAAAATAAAGGATAGCCTCGAGAGGGCCTGGAACCTATTCCAACGGGCCCCCACTGTCTCTGCCCCAGGGTTTTTATAGAGACACCAAGGGGTAGAGCAAAAGACCTCCTCCCCCAGCACAGCCAAGTGCAGACCATCCCAGACACCTGCACTTAGGCCCGTGGTCTAATCATCCTCTATGCGGACCTGCTGGGTAAAGCCACGAGGAACCCGAGAACGGGCTCCCACACCCTATTCAGCATTATTGAAATAAAAATGTGTTTGTGTTTGTGCGGTATAAATAGAGTCTTAATTGCTCCCAATGAGAGACTACATTCACAAGAGCAAATTCATTACCTTTTCTTACCTACACTATATCCTCTAAGTAAAATACAATCATTAAACATTATTACTCAGCTGAACTAAGCAAGTCTATTTATAGTGTATTAAAAACAAAGCAGTGTGTAATTAACTTTGCCTTCAACCACCTATATCCTCCCTCTCTACTATCAAAGAATTCTAATGAAATAATCATTTCTATTTAACACCCACAACTGGGAGGTAAGGCTTGTCATTGACCCATGGAAAGTGTAAGTCCGCAGTAGTTTTCCTGGGACTTTGTTTTCCTTTCTTTCATATTACTAGAAATTAATATCTCCACAAAATTAAAAAAAAATCACTGAATACTGATATACACATATATATATATATCTATATTTACCTATACTTATATACTGTTAAATATATGAAGATATAAACACATATATAAGAAAAATAGAATCAGCTGAAAATACAATGGTAATACCTGATCTTTTATTTATCTAGGAAGCAATTTTTGAATTTTAGCTAATTATGGAAAATTCCAAGAAACTTAAGAACTATGTAATCAAAATATGCAAAGGAAAATCCCAAAGGCTTAGGTGTGTTTTATAGTGCCCCATAGCCAGGACTATAATTGCATGCTTCATGAAGCAACTCTATAGTACATACTGTAAATATATGCTATTTTTTGTTGTTGTTTAGAATATTATTCTATACTTGAAGTGATATTTCTCTGTTTTGAATGTCTACTAAATTGTTACATAAATTAAATAGTTCATATAAATAATATTTGCATGATAATTTAATTCTCCCCCTGAAATATTCAAGTATGGTATGATAATTTATCTTAAACAATATATTTTACTTCAAACAATGTATCTCTTATCAGAATTTGTTATATTATACTATGTCTCCAAATTAATAAATTACAGCTTCAGTACCTATGAATCACTGTCTCAGGGTTCATGAGTTCCAAGGCAAGTCTCAGACAGTGAGACACATTTTCAAAAAAGAAAAGAACAATTTAATAATGAGAAAGGTACTTTCTAAGAAGATATGAGGACTTTATAAACGTGCTAAGGGCACTGATTATTCATTGCTGCAAGGAGTGCCTTTGTTTGCCTTGCTTTCAATAGATTCAATTCCGCACCTAGAACATTTTCACTTCTGCTATGGATTGTGACAGTAAGCCACATTTACATATTTACAGTAACGCATGATGAATCTGTCTCTTTTAGCATATCAATCTACTCACTTATAGAGACTCTGTACACTCAAACATGAACATTTTACTTTTAAATATGTGATTTTAACTACTGTTGCTATTGTTAAGGACAATTATTCATCTCTGTGAAATATTCACTTGTTAAGTTTTAAAAATCTAAATTAATTGGAAATAGATGAAATAAGACATTTTTAGCTTGCTGAAGTTTTCATTCAAACCAGCCATAATGCTGAATAGATTTGGCTCCTGTTGATTTCTGTCAGGGAATAGGCAAAGTCATATACTCTGAGAGATGAAAACACATCTCCCTACAATTTCCCTAAGCATCTATATTCAGAAAACATCATGCATATTAAAAACAAAACTTCCCTTCATTTTATGCTCATTAGACTTGAGGTGCAAAGGCTCCTAAAGATATTGTTAGGGGGAGGGTGCAAACACAATGAATGATGATAATAAAACAAGATGCAAGACAAATAACCAGTCAATAATTCTTCAGTCTTTCCATCTAAAGTAGGATATATTAGTAAGCAATGAGATAAAGAAAGAAATAAAACTCACACATAATCAGCAGTACCCAAATTAAATTTGTTATCATAGGATGTATCTGTTTTGAATTGCTAAGCAAATATGCTTCCCAAAACTATTAGGATTTTAACAACAGGACATTTCTTTTTTATGAATCAGTAGGCATTCAGAAAAAAAAAAGATTTTTCTGGATAAATGCAAAAGCAGTGAAATAAAACAGTGTGGCCTACATTCAATAGGAAATTTATCTTTCTCCTTTCATCTAACTTCTGTTCCTTTTTTGGGTACCTTTTTCATTTATTACCTTATAGTAATTATTCTCAGTAATCTGGACCCTAGAGATGATCCAGAAGAGAAAGACTTTCCTAAATTCCCACACATAGAAGATGTTTGCTGACTCGACTAGTTGACAGTGCAGCTAGTACTTACTTAACTTTGGTAATGTGCTTTCTTTACTGTTTTGCCCTAATTAACTTACTAGAAATGAAATTTTGTAATACCTGTACACCAGGAACAAAAAATAGTCTTCATCTTTTCTTGGAGGGCACGGGTAAAATGCAATTGGAATGTGCTGTTTTTTGTATAAGAGCTGTGAGAACAACTATGATGTGTGAATGTTTATGTTTGTGTGCACACAAGTATGTGAGGCAATAGTAGAGAAAAAAGAGCAAGGATCTTTACAGAACAATCCAGCAAATATGTATTAACATGTGGATTCTATTTGTAATGCTTTTTTACTGGATTACTGTGAGACATAGCCTTAAGCATGTATGTTGTAAATGCCAGTGTGGTAAAATTTCAACTATCTATAAATAGAAAATAATTTATTTTAAAACTTTCCTACATTTCATCATGAGTTATTTGAATTCAACAAGCCACATGTTCTACTGTGGTTATTCATTTAACACATTAGTTAGAACTTTGCTTCCAAAGTGTGGTCAATTGACTAGCAGCATGAATATCAACTGAGGAGTTGTTAAAAAACATAACCTGAGTCCCCACACTTACTGGCGTGTTTTCACTTTTAAGAAGATATCAATCAGCCGGGCGTTGGTGGCGCACACCTTTAATCCCAGCACTCAGGAGGCAGAGGCTGGTGGATCTCTGTGAGTTCGAGGCCAGCCTGGTCTAAAAAGTGAGTTCCAGGAAAAGCGCAAAGCTACACAGAGAAACCCTGTCTCAAAAAACAATAAAAAAAAGAAGATATCAATGAAGTTTATGCTAATATAAGGTGACAAAGAGCTGTAAGAGAATGTTTTCCTCAAAAACTATTTTAAATTATAAAATGTATATGTGCATCAAATATGTAGGTATATATATATATTCATTTAGCACAATACTTGGAGACACCTGCTGTGGGATGGTCTTTCTGTATTCTGTGAATATGTGTTGCTACCATTGGTTAATAAAGAAGCTTCTCTGGACTATGTCAAGTGTTGGAGCCCATTTAGTCTTTACCAAGCAGGTCTGCATAAAGAGAATGATTGGATTATAGGCACCAGTACCAGGTGTCTGAGATGGTCTGCAATTGGCTGTGCTGCGGGGGGGTCTTAAAAAACCTAGGGCAGAGACAGTTGAGGCCTGATGGATTAGGATCCAGACCTTCTTGAGGCTATTCTGTATTTTCTACCTTTTCTCTCCCCGCTATCCTTCTAACTAATATTTCCTGCTGCTTCTACTCAAGAGTACTCTGAGGAAATGTGGGAGTGAGGGATGGCCCCCCACAGGCAAGTCAGGTTATAGCCATGTAGGAAATCCAAGAGAGAGAGAGGAAGAAGAAAGACAGAGTCAGGGAGATGCTGAGCTCTGCAGGGGGAGCAAGATGTAATGGAACACAGGTAACACCACAAAGCCAGGTCACAAAACATAGATTAATAGAAATGAGTTGAATTCAGTTGTAAGAGTTAGGTAATGATAAGCCTGAGTCATTGGCCAAACAGTTTGTAATATAATATAAGCCTCTGTGTGTTTATTTGGGACTCAATGGCTGCAAGACTGGGCAGGACAAGAAAACTACAACCTACAGATACCTGTTGCCCGCTCAACCATTTTAAGGACAAACTCAACGAAATTAAAAAAACAAAAACCTGAGACACAGGAAGATTAAATGTCACACTAATGGATCAAAACATTAATAAGAAGATAAAGGTGAGATTTTAATCCAGGCAGTTTCCCTCAACTACTTTAGAAATGCTTTTCTTCATAACTAATTATTGAACCATACATATTATAGCATTCACTAGGTTATTTTTTATTAGAAATTAATACAGGCCGGGCGGTGGTGGCGCATGCCTTTAATCCCAGCACTCGGGAGGCAGAGGCAGGCGGATCTCTGTGAGTTCGAGGCCAGCCTGTTCTACAGAGCGAGATCCAGGAAAGGCGCAAAGCTACACAGAGAAACCCTGTCTCGGAAAAAAAAAAAAAAAAAAAAAAGAAATTAATACAGAAATAGAAGAACCTGAACATTTGTACCTCTTACATCATAATGTATTTTTAAAATATTTATAGATGTTAAAATTTCATCAGGGAAAAAGTTTTTCTGGGAGTATACAAAAAAGAAATTCTTCTACGTTTGGAGACATACTATTGTAAAGACAGTTTGAATTTGCTACAGCAGGTTTAGCTATGGCAGTTTTGGAAATTCAGTTTAATGAGTGTGATTAGTTGTACCTATTCAGTGGTCTTTCACTCTGCCCCCAAAGCATTCTGCTTTCAACCTATATTGAGTCAAAATGTATACATAGATTCACTTCATTCTGCTTTGAATTAATAGTTTGTGTTTTTTTAAACTTACAGTTTGCATACTTTGAAACCCTCAGGGGTATTGAATTGGGCTCATTGTATTTAAGATCTTTCTCCATGGTATTTGGATGTCAGGTATTATATGTTATACATCAAGTTGTTCTGTAAAACTGAAATGGGGAAGGAAGACTTAATAGTTTAAGACAGTGGAATTTTTACTTGGAATTTCAATATCTGGATTTCATCCTACTTCAATCCTGAACGTTCAATTTTGTACTTGAGAAAAACAGGTATTTTGTGACATTTTTCAGTTTTTTCTGTTATCTAATTCATCTAAAAATAACATTAGGACAAGGGTCGATCATTACATTAAGAAAACATTCCTAATACTATAATATTTACAAGAGTTTAGATTTTTGACATAACTTTTATAGAACATTGTGTGTGGGAAAAATAAAAACAAACAGCTAAATAAAAATCTTGATAATTGATTCATCAATGAATGAGGTCTTTGTTGTGTTGTATTTCATAAATATCTTTAATGAGTGTTACATCTGTGCTGACTCACTTTAAATCAACTTGAAAAAGCTGGAGTAATCAGGGAAGAGAAAGCCTCAATTAGTAAAATGCCTCCACCAGACTAGCCTATGAACAAGCCTTTGGTGCATTTTTTTAGTTATGTTAATTAATTTATTTTTATTATTTCTTTTATTTTTGATATTAAAATAAAATTACATCATTTTTCCCTTCCCTTTTTTCCCTTTAAACCCACTCATTTACCCCTCCTTACTCTTTTTCAAATTCACAGCCTTTCTTTCTTCATTAATTATTACTTGCATATATGGAGATGTAGGTGATGTATATGTATATGTATGTATAGGCATATATGTGCTTATGTATGTGTATGTATATATGTATATATACTCCAAAACATAACCTGCTCAGTCTTCTGTATAATGTTATTTATATGTATGTTTTCACGGTTGACCATTTGGCACTGGATAACCATTCTTTTTCCTAGGGAGGACTATTTGTTCCACTCTTAGAATTTCTTATTTGTTTGTAATTCTTTGTGTAGGATTGATGTGAAAGAGCCCTGCTCACTGTAGGAGGTGCTACCCCTGGGATGGTGGTCCTAGATTTGATAAGAAGACATACTGTGCAAGTAAAAAATTCTGGATATAGCATTCTTCCATACTCTCTGCATCAGTTCCTGCCTCCAGGTTTCAACCTTGAGTTCCTTTACAGGCATTATCACAGCAATAGAAACCCCTGTGTTTGATATATTGTGCACCTCAATAAACTTATCTAGGGGTCAGAGAAAAGAACAGCCACTATATTAAACATAGATGTTAGGTAGTGGTAGCACACACCTTTAATCCTATCACTTGGGAGGCAGAGATCCATCCAGATCTCTGTGAGTTAAGGGCCACACTGGAAACAGTCAGGCATGGTGACACACCCACATATCCCAGGAAATGATGGCATGAAGCAGAAAGGTATATAAGGCAGGAGGACCAGGACCTAGAGACTTTTTAAGCTTTTAGGCTTTTAGCAGCAGTTCAGCTGAGATCCATTTGGGTGAGAACTCAGAAGCTTTCAGTCTGAGGATTTGTGGAAACAGGATTGGATGAGGAGTTGTTGAGGTGAGGTTGGCTGTGACTTGCTCTGCTTATCTGATCTTTCAGCATTCACCCCAATACCTGGCTCCTGAGTTTTTTATTAATAAGACCATTTAGCAATTCGTGTTACAAACTCCCATTAAGACAGTATCATTTCAACCACTTAATTTAAACTTCTTAAATGTAATGTCATCATTTTCATACAAAATGAAAGCAGCTTAGAATGAATTACAAGAGACATTCAAAACAGAAGAAGAGTTGAGCATAGAGCAGAATGAATAGGTAGTATATTCAGAGATTGACCTCCCTGAGATTATATTTAACTTTACAACACAGAGAAAATACAAATTCTAAATATGTTGATAATTCCAAGTTGCTCTGAAGTAGGGCAGAACGGTGTAATGATCGCTATGGTTCAGTAGGCTTTCACTGTTTTCTCTAAAAGTTTCTTTACTTATCTCCAATTATCATTTCAGAAATCAGCAAACTATATTGGTTTTTAAATTGTATAAGATTCTAAATGAGAAACTTAGTTTGAATGCAGGCCCTCATTACATACACAAAGTTTTCCATATGGATATATTACCATACATCCTTTGGGCAATGATGACTAAATTTTATTCTAGTTTACTCACAATGAGTTCATTCATTTAAATTGCAAAATGTAGGTGCTTACAAACATTAGTGACTTTTCTATTTTAGAGCATGATAAACATCAGTTCTTGGTTTAGGACATTAAGCTATTGATTAAAAGTTCTAAATCTCAGTTCTCTCATTTGCATTATGAGGAGTTTAGACTAGAAGTCATCCAAAGTCCCAAAGAGCCTGAAAATTCAAGGGCAATATAAAAGCCAACACCTGCACTTTCATATTTTGGGGTTTTAATAGTTATAAGGTAACCCTAAGAGGAGGATCAGTAAAATCCCTTCATTTTATAGCTAAGGAAAAGGAGACATAGTGGGGTTACAAGATCTATCCAAGGTTGCTGAGCTAGTTCATTGCAATTTATAGGTGAGATTTCTGTATCATGCAAGGTAATTACCTAAAAGATGTGATCTGTTTTGCTTTGTGGTGAAAAGATTTCATGAATAGTAATTACAAAATGAAGAAGTATGATGAAAATTGTTATTTAACATACAATATTGTGAAAGCATGATTCAGTCAGTTGTTTACAGAGTCTCCATGTAGCTTGCTTGTCTGCTTTGTAACCCAGAAGATGTGTTTTCTTTTTTCCTTCTTTCTATCTCTTTCTTTCTGACATTATGGCTTATTCTCCATTTTTTATATTTGAGAATTTCAGACAAACCTATAATATAGTTTGATCAAACACACAACTATGCCCTCCCTCAAATGACTTCTAATCCCCCCACCAAATTTCCTTCCCAACTGCAAGCACTATTTATTTTTTTAATAACTCACTGCAGTCACTTAATGCTGCCAGTGTGTACATGTGTGTCTGAAGTTCCTCTCCCCCTGCCTGTGTGTACTGTGGCACTTCGTTAAAAATCCACTGCTGAACAGATCAGCCAGCTCAAAAGGCGTAGATTCTCTCTTCCTCTTCTCCAACTCCCTTCCAAAAGCTGCTGTGTTTTACACCATGCCTGTTCTTCCATTTTCCTTACAAAATTTAAAAATTATTCTGAGCTTCAAAAATCTGAAATAATTTTTAAAAGTAGGTTTTAAAGAAATAATGAAAGGTAGTATGTAAAATCAGCAGCTTGCCATAGCTTTGAGGTGATTTTCTAGGGAAAAAAACACAAAACACACACAAAAAAACCTTCTAATTGCTAATTTCATATGTGCTATTTGGAAGAACATTTCCATATAAACTAAAAGTATCCCAAAATCACATAAATAAAATTAGTGTGTCAGATAAATATCATGAAGCAATAGATATGGAGACAAGTTTACTTAGATTATTGATTTAACAGGGGGTAAAACTGACTCAGCACACACTTGTCACTTCTACTTTAGTCTCTATTGGAAATTTTCAAAATCCAATAAAGATGTAAATTTAAAATTACAAAGATCACTCTGACAGATTGTCCATAGTTATTCATTATGTAATGAATTTATTGGTATCCTCACTAGATATTGCATGTTAGTGTGAGCAGTTGTGAGAGTTGCAAGTTATTTTGCAACTTAAAAGCATCAAGAGGATTCGAAATATATTGCTGTGGTACTCCTTATTCATTGTCATTTATGCATTATTTAAGAAATTGGCATGTGGCTAATATTGCTAAATAGTCTAAGTCACTCAACAGTTGTAGTTTGCCCCTCTAATTATACTGACTTTCAAAAACCTACAAAAAGAAGCAAATGGAAAATGATCTTGTTTTACAATGAAAGAAAAATTAGGAGAAAGAGTCAGATAAAAGCAGACAACAGAAGAAGGTCATAAAATGAATTGATGCTTGGCTTATAAATAATATAACATAAATGTCAAATGAACTTTATTATATGGCGTAGGTAGCCTAATAAAAATTTAGAAGCACAGGAATGCCTATTGTGCAGAGAAGGCCACTGATTCTCTGTCACTGAATGTGGTTATTCAATTTACTGACACTGCAGACCTTATGGCATTGGCTTTCAGAGGCAGCTGGTGCCAAGTTCCCAGAGCTTGTCATTTTCAAACAGAAAAGACAAGATAAGAGATTGCTTTACTTACAGAGGCCTGCTTTCGAGTGATAAACCTCCACCTAATCCATATTAGATTTAAGATACTAAAGATAACACTCATCTTCCAGGCTGTCACCAAAATGGAATGCTGTAAATGTCTTCAAGTTTCCAACTTTAAACACATATTTCTTATTTTGATCCATGACCTTTGTAACATTTTTTAAGATCATCTCTTGTAGGAAATCCTCCTTTGCCTTCACTAAGCTTACATATTACAAATTAAAAAAAAAAAACACTTTTCAATTGGTTTTCATTGTGACTGAATTTTTTACTTAGGGAAGTTGGAGATGATAGACCATTCACTACAATAATTATTTTACCCTGCTGGGGACACACACATTTATTCTAAGCACTCAGGAGACAGAGGCAAGCAGATCTCTGAATTTAAGGCCAGCCTGATCTACAGAAAAGTTTCAGGACATCTAGGGCTGCACAGAGAAACCCTGTCTCAAAACTCTCCCCCTCAAAAAAAATTTAAAAAAAAATAATTGTTTTACTTATTTTTTATTATAATCTACATTTTAAATAAACTTCAATGGAAAGGAACTGACATATTACATACCTCTTAATTGGTAAAATTTCTCCATCTCCCTAAACACATTGAGGTTTAAAAAAAAAAATCTATGACTGTCACATGTCCTTTACTTTTTTAGCAGAACTCTTGAGAACCCATAAATTTCAATATATGTTTTCAATATAACACTATTACTGTAAAACAGATCCTAAAATAAGCCAGTAGTCATAAATAGTATCAATGTTTTTCAATCCACTTCTTTTAGAACAACAATTGGTTCTGCTTTTTATTGTTTCCTTAAGATTTTGTATATGAAACAACATTTTATTATTCCATTACAATTATAAAGCTGTTCATTCTGTTCTGTTCACAAACCAATGACAAATGAAAACATTTTGTTGTATATTTAGCAAGCTAGAGTCACCATGTTCAGGCACCTTATCTAAATAACTAATATCACTGGTAATCATAACCCTGCTTAGAAATGCTAGTGGACAGATTTTTCAAATAATTTCACATTTGGTGAACTGTTTTATATTATATTTTTCTTCTGTGATCTGGCATTATTTTAGGCTAAGAATACAGTTTTTAGAAACAGATGATCCTGGATTTATGGATGGACCCATATCACTATAATCTCATACTGTATAAAAATACTCTGTCACAAGTACATTTAATACACCTAACTCATCAAGCATTATAGATTAGCAATACAGTAGGCAGTAGAGTATGGGTAGATTTTCCACATAATGGAAAGACTCAATGCTGTTTGAGGTTTCATAAAACATTATCTATTCCAAGGAAGTAACCAAAATTCAAAATTGGAGCTTTAATTTCTCTGAATACATGCTGCTTCCATAAAACTGTATTTGAAAAATCATAATCTAGCTATTTTCAATAAAGGGACATTTGTATACAGCCAATTAGTGTCAGAATCAGCTAAGTTAATCAGTCTTCAGGTGGAGCATAACTTCTCATAAGTGGATTGAATTCCCTTTTATTTCTCATAACATTGTAAACAAATTGGACATTCACATTTATGTTCAGTGAAATATGTGAATTTGTGTGAGAATTCCCTAAAAAGTGTCTCATAAGAAAAAGGCTTATGGAGTCAAATTACATTCATTGTTTCTTAATTACAGTGCTCATGGGATTGCACACCTGAAAATCTAGTATTCCAGAGGCAGGAGCAGGATGATGGAAAATTCAAGAGTATCCTGAGCTATATACTTATTTCCATGTCCACTCTGTCTCACAAAAACCAAAGGGAAAAATATCTTATTAGCCTACAATATATAGGTAACAGTTAATAAACTATTCATTAGAAGAATGCTAGAATTTTCTGGAAATGTGCTAGTGTCTCCTCAATATATAAAGAATATTGTTTTTTTCTCACTAAATAAATCAATTTCTCCTTGGATTTTTAGATTAATAACTAGAATAACCCTCCTAGTTCATCTGTACTCCTATAGTATAACAATATTTGATTGGTGTTTTTACTTTGATTTTACTTTGTTTTTGGCTTATAGACTTAATTAAGTACCTAATATACTTAATTACAGAGGTGCATTTTAATGATACATTACTAGAAGAAACACTTTTAAGGTTTTATAGGTTTATTTATTTATTTTTAATTTTACCAGTTGTCAATCTTTAGAATTAGATGTTCAGCTAATAAAACACTCAACTCACATTTACCCTTGTGATACTCATATCAACAGTTTTAGCTAACCAAGACAATTTTGGCAGATCTCTGTGTATTAAAATAGTCAATCAAATCATTTTCCCACTTCTTACACCAATTAATTAGGTGATGGTAGAAGGTCAATCAAAATGTATAACTACTTCTTTTCTGTGGATGAATTAGTAGTAATAGAGTACTAAGCAAACCTAGTTAGTGAAAGAGATGAATGCCAAAATATGTGATAACATGAGATACAATATAGTAGACATATCATTTGAAAATTAAGGATAAAATGTATTTCTCTTTCTTTGAAATATAGAATTCATATATTTAGTCTTGGGACTCTATTTTTTTTCTGTTACTAAATGCACATTGTATGATTGAAGACAAAACATATTAGTTAATTAATTTTTGGCAATAAATACATTTTATACTTAAGTGTTTTGTTTTCTTGAGGCTCAAATGTTACCCATTAGGTGATTTACTTAATAATATGTTCAGGAAGATCGGCTTCATGTGTGCAACAACCACACACAGTGGAAACATATTGTAAAAGGCCCATGATCATTTGATTGAAAGAGAAACATTTATTAAGCTAAGATAGCCCTCTCTTAATTTTTTTTTTATAAAAAGGGTTTCATTCAGCTCAAGTTGGTCTCAACCTCATTCTGAAGCTTAAGATGACACTAATTCCTAATTCTTTTGCATGAACCGCCAAGGTACTAGGTACTAGTATGCCATGAAACCTAGCTTTTCTCTTTAGTTTATGGAAAAATTACTGTAAAGATAAGAGGTCAGGGGCTACTAAACTACTGAGCAAATTAAGTCTCTTTAGGAGAATTTAAACATATCAGTTCCAAAGGAACATTAATTACAAGCAGTCAATTTATAATATAACAGCAAACTGATAGAAATTTAATAGTAAAAGTACATACATTATGAGGGAGAAACTCATATGTACTGCCTTCATATGTAAGTACTTTTCATAATCTCTAATGTTTGATGTGGTATACACTAATATTTCTGCCAATCTTAGAGAACAGTACAAATTATAATACAAGAACATAGTTTTACAAAAGTAAGATGGAATTTTTTGTTTTGTTTTGTTTTGTTTTTCGTGATAGGGTTTCTCTGTGTAGTTTTGGTGCCTGTCCTGGATCTCGCCCTGTAGACCAGGCTGGCCTCAAACTCACAGAGATCCACCTGGCTCTGCCTCCTGAGTGTTGGGATTAAAGGTGTGTGCCGCCAACACCAGGCCGAGATGGAAAATATTTTTAAATATTATTTTCAAAATTGTATTTTACCAAATTACACACAAATATGGCCAAGAGATCATACACAATGTATTTTTTTTAGTATCAAGAGTTTTCAAATCTCTAGACAATACTGCACCTGGGTGGATGAAATACACTGCTATGTAGTTAGACTGTGCACTTTACCAGCGCCATATGTTGTCTGTTTCTCCAAATGCATTTTCAGAACTTTCCTTGAAAATCTGTATGCTATTTGTTAAAATATACACTTCAACCCAAAACCACTACAAATGTCATTTTCAGATGGACTTTATGTTTGGTGTTATTTTTTATTAGTTTAGCTAATATCAAAGAACATGAAAATGACACACATAATGTAATAATGTTACAATAAGAGGAAAGATATGGAGTGTAGCTCCAAACACACAGAACTGTTAACTAGTGTGCTAAGTGACCCTAATATCAAATGCTTTAAAAAAACTATAATATGAAATGTAAACTTTCAGAAAGCATTCAAATTGAGTGACACAAGATTTGTTACTAAAGTTGTTTCCTGAACAAATAGATAAATTAATTATTTCCATTTTTTTTAATTTACTGACATTTGTTATTTTTGGTTATATGTAAGTTTGTATCTGCATGTGGATTTGCACATTTGAGTACAGGTGCATATTGGTGGAAAATGTATTGGAGATGGAGTTAAAGGCAGTTGTGATGCAAGAAACCTAACTCTGGTATTCTTCATGAACAATAAGCACTTAATTTCTGAGCTATTTCTCCAGCTACATTACTTTTTTTTGTCTTACAAATAAATTTAGTATTATTGGAAAAAAACTTAAGAAAATGAACTGTGTAGTTTATTAATATAATCAGTGATTTTTGGTCAAACAAGAGGCCATATAATCAAAGTAGTATTAACAAATTCCTCTAGCAAGTTTTCACAAAAATCTTATTTATGAAAACTATATTTCTGTTTTTGTGAACCTATAAGGGATTTATAGAACTACATGCTCTTTTGAGCAATTCCTTATCAGGAAAGAAAACAGATTGAGGATGTAGTACATTTCAAAATATGAGAAGGTAGCTGGAACTCACAAACATGTTGAAGCACAATATAAAGGGACATCTTTGATCAGTAGGAAAATCGATCATTATTATTACCCACTGTAAAAGTAAGTTTTAAGTATTGACCCAATATTTAGTTTTGTGTACAAATGAAATTTAACTTTTAAATAGCCCTAAATGTCACCTAGGTTCATTAAATAACAAGTAACACAAACACAATATTTGTTTGCTAATATTACAGCCAACATCCAGATTAATTTAATTTAAAATAAAGCCTACTGATCTTTGAAAACTTGGAATTTTCAATTGTTTCATTCTGTAGAATAAATATGAAAAAAACGCTCAATGGCTAATATTACGGTTTCATTTTTATGTGAGAAGAAAAATGGTCAGTGCTAGTAATTGAAACAAGATTTTATATACACATATATATGCATTTTAATGTATATTACATAGAACTTATTATGTTAGCTAAAGTCATATCACTAATACTTGTGTCTTTATGTTGACATCAGGGATTGAACATAATGCTGCATCTTTAAATACAAATAAGACAAGCTCGTTTGAAGAATGATGAATGAATCTGTACTTATTAAATATCTTAATAAAATTAGAATTATTGTTGATACAGCTATATGCAATTTTAAATGTTCTATAATTTCAAATATATATAATGTATAGTATATATAATCATTTTCTATAACTATAAATAATATCACATCTTGTCTCATTCAGCTTAAAAGATTATGTTAGGATTGGATGTTCATTCTGAGTAATCTTATTTGAAAAGGGATTAGTAACAAGACATATGCAAACAAATCTGCTTTTTTCTAACTTGTAAAAATGATATTTCTTCTACCCTTGCATTCATATTAATCCACAAGATACGATAGGGATATATTTAAAATGATAGTTTATGAGTGGAAAGACATTTCTATGTAATGTATATATTATTCATCATCATACATATTTTAGAGAAATTTATCTTTGTTCATCAGAGTAGTGAATCTTTTCACAACTAAGTACAATCCTCAGAAAGTAAAGGAAGATAGACCATTATAGATGTTTCCTGAAAATTTATATTTTTCAAATAAATAATATTAATTATTCTGAGTATGTAATTGAAAGTACATAATGGAGAGATCAGGTGTTTAAGACTTTGTTTCTATTGTTTTACATTGTTAACACCTTTGTTTGAGCATCTGTTTTTGCAGTGAGGAAAATGATACTGTGTTGTTATTTATTGTGAATATCTAGGTTTACATTACATCTTGATGTTTAACCAATATATTCCCCCTAATTTTTCATCATCCAAAGGAAGAGATTAAATATGACGAGAAAGACTGGAGAGAAGGCTCAGTGGTTAAAAGCATCAACCACTCCTGAAGATCTGATTCATTTCCAGCACCCATATCAGAGGCTCACAAGCACCTGTTGTTGAAAAATTCCAGGAGATCAAAACCCTCTTCTGGTCTCTGTGGCCATTTACACAAATGTGGTATACATATACATTCAGGAACACAAAAATACATATGAAGTAAAAAAAAATCTTTAAAATTGATAAAGAATACACAAATACAATGAGCAAGTTGTAGCTAGAGTTTTCCTGCCTGGCCCACAGCCAGGACAAATCTCTCTCACCTGCCAGTCCCACAGCCGCTGAAACCCGACCAAGTAAACACAGAGACTTATATTGGTTTCAAACTGTATGGCTGTGGCAGGCTTCTTGCTAACTGTTCTTATATCGTAAATTAATCCATTTACATAAGTCTATACCTTGCCACGTGGCTCGTGGCTTACCGGCATCTTCACATGCTGTTTGTCATCGTGGCAGCTGGCAGTGTCTCTCTGACTCAGCCTTCCACTTCCCAGCTTTATTCTCCTCCTTGTCCTGCCTATACTTCCTGCCTGGCCATGGGCCAATCAGTGATTTATTTACCAACCAATCAAAGCAACACATTTGCCATACAGAACATCCCACAGCAGCAAGTAAATATTTAAAAGTTCATATGTTTAAAATTCTGCATCCACAGTATCCATGATAATTAAGTGATGTTTCAAAATTTACAATTTATATCCGTTTACTTAATATGCTTATATCAGTTATTTTGTTCTATTCATATTTGTTTATATTCATAATACCTTTCTATCACATATGTGGAATTTTTTTTCCATTCATAACTTTATTTATAAAACTTGAATGTGGAACAAATTTTAAATTTAGGAAATCTAACAATATTTTATTATATGCATACCTTATTGAATTTTGTATTCTACAAATGTACTATGTTTTCTACATGTTCAAAAATAGTTTTATTATCATTAATAAATTAATGTATAACATCAAATTAATCTTTAAAAAACATTACTCATCTCAAGGGTTTGCAAAAGAAACCCTATTTTTAGTGTCTTCTCTCTGGAGATCAAATGTGAAATTTCATTCATTAAATTTTCTATGTTGTTTTGTTTTGTTTTTTTTTTAAATCTTTGGGGGCCTGCCACCCAGCTCCCAAATAAATACATGTCGACTAAATCTTACTTATGAATGCCCAGCCTTAGCTTGGCTTGTTTCTAGCCAGCTTTTCTTAGCTTAAATTATTCGTTTCTCTTTAACTACATTTTGCCCCTGGGCTTTTTGCCTTTCTTTATTCTTTTTTCTTTCTTCCCTCCTTACTCCATGGCTGGCTGTGTAGGTGGGTGACTGGCCCTTGGTTTCCTCTTTTCTTTCTCCTTTTCTTGTTCCTCCCCCTGCGTCTAGATCTTTCCTACTATTTATTCTCTCTACCCTCCAGCCTGCTATTGACTGTTTAGTTCTTTATTACACCAATCAGATGTTTTAGGCCAACAAAGTAATACAGCTTCACAGTGTTAAACAAATGCAACATAAAAGAATGCAGCATATGTTTGCATCATTTAACCAGTATTCCATAGCATAAACAAATGTAACTCATCTTAAACTAATATTCCACAATTTTCTCTTATAATTATTTTATTATTTTTTAATTTTAACAATATATTTTAATAATGTTCTTTCTTCTCCTTCAACTCCCCCCAGATCTTAACTACCTCTCTACCCACCCAAATCATTTTATTTCTCTTTCTGTCTCTCAAAAAAAGAAGTCAAATCGAAAAAGCAAACAAAAAATAAATAGAAAAAGAACAGAAACAAAAAAATGAACACACACACACACACACACACACACACACACACACACACACACACACACACACACACAAAAGTGATCATTTTGTTCTGGCAAATTACTCCTGGGAATGGAGCCTAACCTGTAGTGTGATTGATATACACAGTCTGTTCCACAGGAGAAAACTGATTTTTCTCTTTCCCAGTAGGTATCAATTGTAAACAGCTTCTTGTTTAAGGATGGGACTTTTAAACAATGACATGACACAGGAATGTGATGATAGTGTATTATTGAAATCCTCAGTCTAATTTCCCCTCCAATGGAGTTAGAATTCTTATTTCTCCTGAAATACTTAGAAACGATTTTATCTCTATTAAAACACAAATAAAGTATAAAATAATATAAAAATTAGGTATCATTTATAATGTGCACAAATTAAGTGAATGAGAGAAAAATGGCAGATTGCACATAAAGATGTGCAAAAATGGAAATATCCTATCTGTGCCTAAAGAAAGTGACTGTTATAATTTTCCTAATAAATTTTGTTTAGAGTATCCACTATCCTGTATTTTGAATACTATAAGTTGTATATATATATATATATTATATATATATATATCACCCACCATATTAGGTTTACCTTTTAAGAATATGATACTAGTCACAGTAACATAACTCATTGTCCCTTATAATTAGAGCTATGAAGACCAAATGATTTGCAAAAAGAATTAATCTATTTCTATTGATGAACTAGGAAAGGATCACTTACTAGATTCAGGATCAGAGTTGCCATCCCCTTCAGTGCGGTTGTTTGGTGCAGCATGATCAAAGTACTCTTCCTGAGGATAGCCAAGAGGCAGGGCATGGGATGTGCTGGGAAGGCTGCCTGAATCATGGTCTCCCAATCCACCATCACTGATGCTTTCCTGAGAGCCTTCTGGTAGATGAAATGTGACACGTCGCTGAGACTGAAAGGAACAAAGAAAATTACAGGGTTTCAGCAATATTCTGAATAATTGCTTAATGAATCCAATTTATAAAATGTATTATTTCAGCTATCTTGTAAAGCCACATAAAATTATCTTGCACTGTGAACAATTTCAGGCTTTTGTGAGCAGGCAGATCTGTTTTCAAACCAGTTTCACCTGGCAGCAGTGTTGCCTGTATTATATTTCTAAACAGAGCACATTGAAAGACAGAATGAGCAGGAATATCTTCTAATCAAGAAACCTGTAGGGTTTGTGCTATTTGAGCACACTAGAAATTTTTGATCATCATTTTAACATAGAATTAAAATGATTTGTCACTTAGCAGTATTTGTCAATAATATATCTTTTGAATTACAAGAATGGATGACTATAACACAACTTCTTTGCTTTTCTGTGAGATTCTGGTGAACTGAAACAGTAGTGACTTTATTTAATAATGTATACTTTAAAATTAAAACTTTTACCTTTTAGAATAAATTTATTGGTCAGGTTTTTGTTAGTATTCATTTAACTTCATTCTATTCTACAAAAGCAAAAATAGCCACATACTATGGATAACTGCTAAGGACAATTATAAAGACAAGCTATAAGAATTGTTGTAAGTGAGAACAACAGCAGAATATACAATGTCTAAATAAGTTAAAACAGAAAAAACGGGGCATAAGACTTTGAATGTAAGAAGTCTATGAATTCTAGGAATAGAAATAGGCAGACCAGATGCAACACCATTTTAGTTGTCAGTAGTACTATTTTACACAGTAACTAGTGTACAAAGATAGCCTCCCGATTGGATCTCACTTTCCGGCTTTTACAACATTCATCTGGACCCAATAACTCTGGACTGGCCAGTATAATCAAACCTCCAATTCCTGCTTTGTTCTCTTGGACTCCTCATGATTTTCACTTCTCTTGTTTGGGCTTCCTAATAAAATAGTGTTGTATTCTTCAAAGTGCAGAGTGTTATAATAGTTTATAGAAAGTATAGATGCTGAATGCTCGAGTTTAAAAGCACTAAATAAGCCTTTTTTTTATTTTTTTATTTTTTATTTATTCTTTTCTCATATAATACAACCTGACCATACTTTCCTCTCCCTCCTCTTCTCCCAGTCCCTCCTCCCACCTTTCCTTCCCCTCTGTTCTTCTGTTTCTCTGAGGGTATGTGCCTACTCTTAATGTAACTTGTTAATCTTTGGTGTTCTTCTAATAAAAAAAAAAAGTTCTCAGCTAGTCGAATGTGTTAAGAAATTCCTTGAAAACAGAAGGTAGAAACTGGCTAGAAATTTTTAAATAGAAGACCCCTCAGAAAAGTACACAGTGTCTTTCTAGGCTAAAAGCTAAAAATGTCCTTGAGCATCTTAGTAGCAAATGTTAAAATTGTTTTGGCGGATCTGATCTCTTTTCTGGCTTCTAAATACTTTTAAGGTGACCTCTTCAGAGGGAGCAATGTTTTGAGCAGAAAATCCTGGTCAGGAGAGTAGGATCTCTGGTCTAGCTAGAAACATGATGTTCCAATTGGGCTGGTTAAGGGACCTTCTCTAAGAAGGTGGGCTCAATTTAAGCCATGTTTAAACACAGGCAGACGAATTAGTTCTTTAATGAGATACTGTACATTTCCTTCCCAGAAACCTAAACCCTAGAGCAGAAACTTCGATGGCCACAGGCTGCAGGGTAGCTACCATGGAGCTTCTAAGTCAGTTTGTATTTCTAAATTCAGAAAAGTAAAACTCTTCCTTTCTAATCATGTTTTCCTTAACTCTTTAGGACGTCCCGTAACATTTGGGGGTTCTTTATTCTTTCTGTGAAGCTGTGCTTTCTGTCAGGTGGCTGCTTTTTCACCATGTAGCCACCTTGCCGCTTAAATTACAGGGAACTCTTTTTCTACTATTCCATTCTCCTCTTTCAGGCAGGTGCAGGGATTTTATACCTTGCCTGTCTGTGGTGATATATTGTACCCTAATAAATTTCCCTGAAGATCAGAGATGCAAAGCAAGCCACAGCCACCACCTGTTACCTCACCAACTCTTCAGCCTGAAAGAGCCTTTCTAGCTGAAAGGCCTCTAGCCAAAAGGGCTTCATCAATAGAGAAGCCTTTAGTTCCTGTCTCTGCGCACCTTATATACCTTTCTCCACCCACCCATACCATTTCCTGTCTCAACATTCCTAGTGCTGGGATTAAAGGTGTGTTATTCCCAAGTATTGGGATTAAAGGTGTGTGTCACCACTACCTGGCTCTGTTTCTCTCCTAGACTGAGTCAATCTCATGTAGTCCAGGGTGACTTTGAACTCACAGAGATCCAGACAGATCTCTGCCTCCTGAGTACTAGGATTAAAGGTGTGTGCCACCACTGCCTGGCTTCTATGTTTAGTCTAGTGGCTTGTCCTGTTCTCTGATCTTCAGGCAGATTTATTAGGATACACAATATATCACCACACTTGTCTGGGGATTTTTCCTTTAAACTATAATAGAAATGATCTTGAGCTTAAATGAAAAAAAAATCCTAATACAAACAATGGATAAACTGTATGCATATTTTTGTAATAAACAACAATCATCCTCTAGAATCTCCACTACAGCAATGTTGGGAAGTAGAATAGAAATCATTTTTGGTTAATGGTTTAATGGTAAACCTTTCAGCTTACAGAGACATATACTTTGACCTTCATCCCATCTTCTCAAAGGTCATCTTATAGTATAAAAACAGCTTTAGAAAATATAGACATTAGTAAGTTTTATTTGATTGCTTTAAACGGTTTAAATATGTATAAAACTTATCTGTCTGGAAAGACTATTTTTGTTCAAACTTTTAAAAACATTTTCCCTGCTGGCCATAGCTTGCAGAAACTCTGATGGAGGCTAATTTTGTCATTCCAACATAACAGCTTTAGATCATTTTCTCACTAAGAAACTAGAAGCATTGTAGTTTTAAGTTTAACTTTACTCACTTGCACCTGCTAGTTATGATCACTAATATATTTTCAAGTAAAATATAAATATGTATATTTGTCAGCCTTTTAAAAATTAAAAACCTTGGAAAATAGGTTGAAAAGTCTACAAAATATTACAACATAAAATTAATGTATCATTAGCTATTACAGAAAACTTAAAGTTAACAGAATACTATATGCATGATCTAAATTACTACACATAAAATAAGCTAGATTGGCACAAAGCTATAATTTATTTTCTTATAGTAAATAACTATTTATAAAAAAACTAAATTTATGCAAATACATAAGTATTTGTATATTCCAGACATAGAATATTTTACTATGTACCAGCATTTCAATATTATATTAAAGTTTAGTGCTGTGGATATTGCTCTGTATAAATAAAACACTGATTTGTGGTGGTATTGTGTTCCCCAAAATATTGTGTATCCTAATAAACTTATCTGGGGGTCAGAGAACAGAAAAGCCACAATATTAAACATAGAGGTTAGGCAGTGGTAGCACATGCCTTATGGCTACCCACTACACTGATTGGTCAGTAGCCAGGCAGGAGGAAGTATAGACGGGACAAGGAGGAGAATAATTCTGGGAAGTGGAAGGCTGAGGCAGAGAGACACTGCCAGCCACTGCCATGAAAGGCAAGATGTAAGGTACCAGTAAGCCATGAGCCATGTGGCAACTTATAGATTAATAGAGATGGGTTAATTTAAGATATAAGAACAACTAGCTTGAAGCCTGCCATGACCATACAGTTTATAAGTAATATAAGTCTCTGTGTGTTTACTTGGTTGGGTCTGAGTGGCTGTGGGACTGGTGGGTGAGAGAGATTTGTCCTGACTGTGGGCCAAGCAGGATCAGAAAAACTCCAGCTACAGTATAGTTTTATTATTTAAAATTTTATAGTGTTAAAACAGATAATAGAAAATATTAACAAAGAACCACTGCTGGTATAAATACAAAGATTTTGATAGCTTAATCTCTGTGGTTAAAGAGTCAGTAATCTCTTTTCAAGAACTGAAGTCCCCAGTAAATAGTACATAACATTACGGAAAATGACAGAAGTGGTGGCTATGTACATTCCTTTTGGATGTAAAGACAGTGACACAGTGTGTATACTTGTTTATCTACACTAAAAATACCAAGACAATTTTAGGACAAAGATATCCTGTTCTGTGTTAGTCACTTACTAAAAACCATTGCAAAGAAGTGCCCTAGAATGAATGTGTAGTAGGTTTGGACATATATCTTAACATTCATTGAATTCTCAAAAGGATAGATGAGAGAGAATAAGTGAGTCTATATGGATCAACCTCAGGGAATAAAACTCACTCCTTTTGTTGACCATCCTGAATGTGCTTAAAAACACCAATACACCATTACTATTTCAGCTTTGAAAGTCGTTCTTCCACTTGAAACTTTTCTGTATATGCCATATATACTTGAAGACCCAATTATAGGACAGACACACTAACAAAAGCTCTTGTTTATTCTCACTTTTATCAATTGTTAGAATGTCTCAACTATAGATCATGATGAACTGTTTGATCAAAAGATATAAAATTATCTGATGTTCAATTACATCTTGGGTGTTTGAGTTCTTTCTCAATTCTACTTTCAAAGTTTATGATCTTATATATATTTTGTCTGTTTTTGTAATTCTTAGCAGTCCAATATCAATCACATGAACTTTCTCTCTCTCTCTCTCTCTCTCTCTCTCTCTCTCTCTCTCTCTCTCTCTCTCTAGCTCTCTCTCTTGCGCTCTCTCTCTCTCTCTCTCCTCTCTCTCTCTCTCTCTCTCTCTCTCTCTCTCTCTGTGTGTGTGTGTGTGTGTGTGTGTGTGTGTGTGTGTGACATTAATTTAAGTACCCACATGAGGCAAGTAGAGTGAATTGTATCCCCTGGAGCTTGAGATTCACAGTTGTCATCTTCCCCATGTGGGTTCTGGGAACTAAACTCTGGTCTTTTGGAAGAGCAGCAAGTACTCCTCCTATCTACTGAATTATCTTTAGGTAACGGTCGGGCCAGTTTCCAGCAACCATCAGGGTATGCAAAATTCCATGAAGGTGGCAAGGGCTTAGGAAAATTCTTATCTATCTAAAGGCTAGACTTTTTTCTATGTGAGGGGAAAAATAAGGAAACATGCAACACACTCTTTTACTTCATCTTAAAAAATCCTCTCCTCTCAGTATATATCTTTGTCTCCACACAGATATATTCCACATTGTTACATTCTCCATACAGTCAAGTTACATTCCACACTGTTACAGTTTCCATAAATTCTCCACATAGCCATACCTCTTTTGCACAGTTACATCTTCTTTTTTACATAACTCCATATCTCTCTTCTATACACATTTCTTCTTTCTACTCTGTTACATATTATTACATTATTTATTCACTTATTATTATTAATCACTTCACATATTAGTAGATCATTTATTCACTCTTTACTCACTCATTTTCCCATTCATTCACTCTTTTACCTTACTCTCATGCTTCTTCTTTGATCTCTTCACACTGCTCCTTTCTCTTTGCTCATAGAGCTACATCCGTCACTCAGCACACACATGCACTCTTCCACACCTTACCCACTCACCCATTGCTCTTTATATAGTTCTTACATATCGCCTCCTCAGCACACACATACACACACAGACACAGACACAGACACACACACACACACAAACACACACACACACACACACACACACACACACACACACACACACACGCACACACACATACACATTCATTCACTCTTACCCTCTGCACAGCTCTTTTCACAGCAGTTCTCTCCATAGTCTCACTCACTCATCCACAGCTCTTTACATAGTTCCTGCAGTTATCTGTCTGCCCTACCTAGTGTTTTAATTCTCCAGGAAATGTTGTCTTAAGTAAAACTGTTCAAATTGGTTCAAATTGAATGGTTTATAGTCTTCTTAAATTTAAAATTTGATGGGTTATGGACACTGAGCTTTTTCTTTTTTTCTTTCTTCTTTTCCCCACAAATCATTACTTTAGTGATTCCTACATCACATTGTCTTTTTGTAATTATGGCACTTCTGGAAAGAACTGAAAAAAACAATTATACTAATTTTGATACCTTAATAATTATAGTATATCTTACAAATTTGGCTTCTTTCCCTTTCAAATGTTTTTAACTGTTTCAATTTTTACTTTTTACATTACTGGAGTTTGAATCCAATGTCTTGCACATGGTACACTGCTGTGGGATGTTCTGTATGGCAAATGTGTTGCCGATTGGTGAATAAATAAAACACTGATTAGCCATTGGCTAGGCAGGAAGTGTAGGCGGGACAAGGAGGAGAATAAAGCTGGGAAGTGGAAGGCTGAGTCAGAGAGACACTGCCAGCCGCCATGATGAGAAACAGCATGTGAAGATGCCGGTAAGCCATGAGCCATGTGGCAAGGTATAGATTTATAGAAATGGATTAATTTAAACTGTAAGGACAGTTAGCAAGAAGCCTGCCACGGCCATACAGTTTGTAATCAACATAAGTCTCTGTGTTTGCTTGGTCGGGTTTGAGCGGCTGTGGGACTGGCAGGTGAGAGAGATTTGTCTTGACTGTGGGCCAGGCAGGAAAACTCTAGCTACAGTACACACATGTTGTATTTGCTGAACTATATTTCCACCCCTACTCTCTACTTTTTATTTCCAACATAATATTTTTATTATTTTTTTTGGGAATTTTATACAATGTGCCTGAATCACAGTCACTTTCCATTCCTCCCAGGTCCACCCTCACACCCTTATGCCCTCCTCACCCCCACTTTCCCCAGAAAAGAAAGGAAAAAAAAACCACCAAGTCCAATTTGGAACCTGGTCAAACTCCCCTTAAAGAAAACTGAGTCTTTCCCTAGTCACTCCCCAGAAGCCATCAATTGTGAAGAGCTATACTTCTGGATTTTATTACAAATTTTAAGGAAACATTTCAATGGCTTCATGTCTGTACTCTCTCTCTCTCTCTCTCTCTCTCTCTCTCTCTCTCTCTCTCTCTCTGGTGTGGGGATGACACAGAAGCATTCAACAGCTCTCATTCTTAGTTACGAGTCTGAAGCCATCAATATCACTGCAAAAAAGTCTTCCCTGCCCTACCAGCACAGGACTTCCACATGGTTTCTGGTGGTGGCACTGACTGTGGACATCAACATGGTGTCTAGCAGCAGCTGGGATTGTGGACATCGAGGAGGATTTTTGTGGCAGCATGGATCATGACCATCAACATGGTTTCCAGCAGCAGTATGGATCACAGACGTTTTTGAGGAGGCTTAATCTAAAAATGAACCATTCTTCATCTAGGACATTTTGTTTCAGAGTCAGGGTGATAACGGTGGTCATGTGATTGGGCAGCTTTTCTGGAAGCAGGGACTACCTGAGCTCCAGGCTGTTGTACACCACCTTGCTGTTGTGGAATATTATTTTAACTAGGCAACGATGTGTTACATTTGTTTATGCTGGAGAATATTACTTTAACTGTGTAAAGGTGTGTTACTTTTGTTTATGCTGCATTTGTTTAATTATGTAAAGATGTGTTGCATTTGTTTCACCTTGCTGACCTAAGATTGGTCTAATAAAGAGCTGAACAGTCAATAGCTAGGCAACAGATGGATAAGTGAGGCTGGCAGGCAGAGGGAATAAACAGGAGGAGAAATCTAGGTTTGAGAGGAATAACTAGAGGAGGAGGAATGAGGGACATCACTGGGGCAAGAAGACAGGCAGTCACCAGCCACTCAGACATGAGAAGTAGTGAAAGTTATACAGAAAGAAAAGGTAAAAGGCCCCAAGGCAAAAAAAGAGAGAAACAGGTTAATTTAAGTTAAAAGAGCTAGTCAATATTGAGCTTAAGCTAGGTCAAGCATTCAAAATAATGTCTCCTTGTCATGTTTTGGGAGCTGGTTGTTGGCCCAAAAGGAAAAGGCTTGGTAAACCTTGCCACCATTGCAGGCCACCTTCCACTACCTTGTGCATGATCATCATATTTGCAATCTGCAGGCTCATGCTCTGGTCTCTCAGCAGGGCAATCAACAAGAGCATCAGCAGTAGCAGCAGCTGTGGCTCCATGCAGTTGGTAGGGCCTATGGGCCAAGTGGTGGCAGTGGTCTGGCAGGCAGCTATGTGTCGAGGTGGGCCTAATGGTGACCTGATCCTTCCACGGGCCAGAGAACAGGCCCTACTTGGCAACAAAATGTTCCTCTGCTTGCTGTGACCAGGTTCCCATTGCTATTGTCACTTGCATCTATAGTTCTACTACTCTCTACTGCTCATGCCAGTCTGTTCTGCCATCTTTTTTTCAAGTTCTACACTTTACTTTTCAAATAAATGAATTTTTAGTGTCTATTGTCACTTTTCTGCTCCTATCCATAGTATAGGAGCATTCAAAATATCTATTTTTCTTGTCTACAATATGTAGAACTGTTAACTATTTCATGGAAATACCCATTTAATTATCACAAAAAAGGTAAGTTTTTCTTTCATATACTGAAAATTTTTATAGTACGCACATTATATTAATATACAATATAATTGCACAGTATAGTAATATAATAATATAATTATATTAATCTATTCATCTAAAGCCATTCAAGAAAGCTGTTGTGTACAATTTGAAGCAAATATTTTGATTGTAATAATGATTTAGCAGATGTAAATAAATTTTGGATTTTTCCTGAAAAATGAGTGCACTTTATAATTTGTTATGTTCCTTTAGAAACAGGGAGAAATCACAAGGGATGCCACTCCCTAAATATACATCCCTTGTTTGTAGTTCACATCAAACTTTCATAACATATTCATTCATAAATAATACTGGTGTTGCTTAACTGAATGATTCATAGGCAAAACACTACTATACCCCATAAAGCTTAAATTCCATACTACAGATAATAAGAATATCATTACATTTCCATAATATGATTCAACTGACATTTTGGAAAGTTTAATCTGGCAACAAAGAATCTACAAGTTACATGAGGCATGTGATTCTCATTATGTAATGCTTGAGTACGATGTTCTGAGTAGCTCATTAGAATTACCTGTCAAAAGTTTCCAAACTTATCATACAACCTTACACTCCTCCTGACTCTAATTCTAATATAGCCTAGGACGGCTTTTCTCTAGATTCATTGTCACTACATGTAACTCTTAGTAGAAAGAGTAGCCTTAAGAATGTGTGTTGCTTTATAATGACTACCATGCAAGAGGATAGTCATATCCTGTTGATTCATATGTAAAGCGTTGTGAATGAACAACTCCTAAGCATATTCTAAGCTTTGGAATTCCTAAATTCTACAATAAGAAAAATAATTTTTATGGATTTCAGGGATGTCTATACTTTCCCATGGGTAAATATCTTGGCAAATTTAACTTTAATTCCATCCATTTGCCTGCAAATTTTATGATGTCATTGTTTTTTACAGCTGAGTAATACAAAATATCATCCTGAGTGAGGTAAGCCAGATTCAGAAAGAGAAACATGGTATGCACTCAGTCATAAGTGAATACTAGATGTAAAGCAAAGGATAACCAGAGAAGCTTGCTAACAAGGAGGACACTAAGAGGGATGTGCAGATTGCCTTGGGAAGGGGAAACAGATGAGATCTCCATGAGTAAACTGGGAATGGGGGATGGGGAACAAAGGAGAGAGGATAGGGCATGAGAACATGATGGAAAGGGATGGTTGAGCTGGGAGAAGGACAGAGTGGGAGAGCAATGAAAAAGATAGCTTCACAGCTTTTGCAGCAAAAAAAGAAAAAGAAAAAAATAGCTTGATGAGGGGAGACATTATGGAGTAAAGGAGAAACCTGGTGCTAGGGAAGTTCCCAAGAATTGACAGGGATGACCACAAATTAGATAGTAGCAATAATGGAGATAAATAAAGGTGCCTGAGCTGGCCTACCCTGGTAATCAGATTGGTGACTACCCTAACTCATCCTAGAGCCTTCATCCAGTAACTGATGGAAGCAGGTGCAGAGATCTACAGCCAAGCACCAGACCAAGCTCCGGGAGTCTAGTCAAAGAGAGGGAAGAGGGATTCTGTGAGCAACTGTCTGTACCAGACTTTGCTGCCTTACCCTTTTGGAGGAGGGGATAGAGGATAGGTGAGTGGGAGAGGCTAGGAGGAAGCAGGAGGAGGGATGAGGGGGGATCTGTGGTTGGTATGTAAAATGAATAAAAGGTTTTTTTTAGTAAAAAATACAAGAAAAATTTAACTTTAATTACTCAACATATTAGAAAACAAATTGTGAAAATGAATTATTTTTAAACTCAACTCAAATCTTTCATCTCTATTATATGATCAACTCACTTGTCTTATTTAAAGATCATAAGTGATCTAGGAAGCCTTTTTTATTTTATGCAAAGTCTATGCTATTGTGTACTGTAATTTGTAGGTTGCTTTATTTTTCTTTTTAAATTATTTATTTGTTTTTTTTTACATTGCCAGATTAAAATTGACTCCTTTTTTATCTCTTTTGTATTTCAGAAAACAATGGAATGATCACATATCTTATTACCTTTTTCACACAATAATCCTGAGGGTTTAATCATTCAAGCCCTTGCTTAAATGTTTTCACGCATCTTTATATTTGTTGCAATTATAACTTTCTATAGGAAGGCTGCCATTATGCTTAGTTGTTCCAGAATAGGCAAGAGTTCTATAAACTCTGACTATTCTATTAAACTTATAATGATACTTGAGTGTGTACTTGTGCATATATGTGTGTATGGTCAGAGTTAGATGTAATTATTTGACACAACCCAAGAGCATCATAGTTTGAATCATGATTCATTTCAACTCAACCATAATGTAATAAATTTATTTATAAGAAGAAAGGATGAATTTTATTTTTTCAAGAACACTGACACATTAATAAATTTGGAATTACCAGAGTTGCATGAATTTTGAAAATGAAAGAAGAAGCCGGAAGTGGTGGTGCACGCCTTTAATCCCAGCACTTGGGAGGCAGAGGCAGGTGGATCTCTGAGTTCGAAGCCAGTCTGGTCTACAAAGTGAGTTCCAGGAAAGGCACAAAGTTACACAGAGAAACCCTGTCTCAAAAAACCAAAAAAAAAGAAAATGAATATGTTTGCAAATACAATTGATGCCTCACAAATTAAAATTTCAAATGCTTTGTGATTAACATGTCTCCAAAACGAGAGTAAGTTACAATAGCTAAATATTAACACTAATAGCAATTGTGGTCACAATGAACATCTTTACATATCAATCAAAAATTGCAAGAAAAAATTTGCATATGGTACTGATTATAGCTATGTTTAATGATTTACATTTAATGATCCAAATTACCAGATCACTTTTATTTACCAAAATCAATTATATCATAGTTTCAAATATACAAAACACTGTCATATACAATAAAGTGTGTAGATAAGAATATGTTAATTGCCAAAAGAGTGTTCACCAACTTCATGTTAAAAACCATACAACTCTTACTCTGATTTTATGTTCAACTTGGAAAATCAAGGATTTCAGTCTCCACCTTTTAGAAGCTAAAACATTGACAGAAGGAGAAATTTCTACCAATTATCCATAAATCTGCCTTCCATAGTTGCAAAGAATCAGCATGGTTTGCTTCTTCTATTCTATGACAAGTGTTCAAGCACTCTACAAGACTTTTGATTTGAAGCTAAAATGACTAACTTAAATTGACGTGGCAGTTAGAATATTCACTTTTCTAATAACGTTGCTATTTGCATGCACGATATTTGCATAATTAACATGAACAGGCAAAAAAAGCTTAAAGTCACTTATTTGTGATAAAAATGGACTCTAATGATAGTGGGTTTATAGATCATATAGAAAACCAATAATCATGCAATTTATAAGAATGATAGCACTTTTTTTAAAAACTTGTTAAATAATGTGAAACTTGTTTCTGTGAAAGAAGCTATATTTTGTTTTAAGTGGTGCTTCTGTTCTGCTGTCACTTCTTTATATTTGCAAAATAATTCACCCATTGCCATAGTTACACAACATGTCTGCTTAATTGATGAATTTTAAGTAAACCAAATGTCATTCAAGCAACAGATGGTTTCTGATTTAAATTACATAGGTTGGAATAACTATGCAGCATACAGTGAAAGAGGAGAAACCTGGCATTTTCGTCAATTATACAAACATTTGAATCAAAATATTCTCTGTTTAATGTCAGTAGATATCACAACAAAAATGTGATGAAGAACAAAAATTCGTTTAAAAATACTAATGATTAAACTATTTTCCTTTTTTAAAAGGAGTGTACACATTTGATAATGTTAGCTCCTTTTTAGTGTGTTGAATTTATGAATATTGCTCATATGTTTTAGAATAACTAGTATGTTTGAAATAAAATTTTTATCTCCATTACCTAGTATTCATCAGTATATCCCTTACAACTGCTATTTGTGTAAAATGTGTCACTTACTGAAAATTAAATGAGGTGAAAGTTCACTGTTGCCTTTGACTTTTTCCTCATACTTAAGAAAAAAATTGAAGTTCTATAAATCCTATAGATAGCCAATGACAGGATTAAAATAGTTTGATTACAAGAAAAAAATTAGTCATTCCTAAAAATAAGTAAATAAAATTATTTACAAGTAATACTATGAAGAGCTAAGAACCATGTACTCACTGCTGTGGGATAGTCTGTATGTCAAATGTGTTGCTGATTGGTCAATGAATAAATCACTGATTGGTCAGTGGCTAGGAAGGAAGTATAGGTGGGACTAAGAGAGAGGAGAATTGAGAGAACAGGAAGCTGGGTGAGGAGACACTGCCAGCCGCCATCAGGACAAAGAAGATGTAAAGTACCGGTAAGCCACAAGCCACGTGGCAAGGTATAGATTAATGGAAATGGATTAATTTAAGCTGTAAGAACAGTTAGCAAGAAGCCTGCCACGGCCATACAGTTTGAAATCAATATAAGTCTCTGTGTTTACTTGGTCGGATCTGAGAGGTTGTGGGACTGGCAGAGATTTATCCTGACTGTGGGCCAGGCAGGAAAACTCTAGCTACAACTCACATTTGCTTTTGTCCTCATTTCTTACTAATCAAGACTTCAGCTTCATTTTGCAACCATTTGCAGCCAAAATCTAAAATTATTTATAATTTTCATATAAAATTATGGCACAAAAGTATTAATTTATGTCTCTTATTTAAAACTGAATTTTCTATGTAGTAGTGACATTGAATATTTTTAGTTTAGTAATTTCATGGAAACATCTATCTTGAAATCTTTTGTATGTTTACGAAGCATGCTCCTCGAAAATTATCTATCCATGAACTTATTCAAATTTCGTTGAATGATATGTAAAATAATTATATAACTTTGAGAAAATAATATAAAAAATTGAAGGTGAAAGAGTTGAGTCTGAGGTGACAAATTAGTCACAAGAGAAGAGATAAAACTAATTAAAAACAATTGGTCTTTCTACAATTCATTTTTGTAAATTAGTTTGAAAGTGCAGTCCAATTTGTAGGAGATATTCACTAGGATATAAATTATGGAATGATATGTTTCAACACGAAACCTTTAAAATATGTTTTCAGGCATAAAAAGAGTGACAGACACAAAAATGGTATCTTGAATTACAGAGGATACATGTGAGCACATATCATAAACATGTGCACCTGCAAGTTTTTCAAAACTTAAATAAATATTTATTATTTGGTTGTATCTAAATATTATCTTTAAGAAATGAGGCATATTAAATACCAAATAAGCAAACTAAAGTTTCAAATTGAGATTTTTCTCCTAAATAGATATTGCTAGCAAATGTCATATTAATGTAATACTTTAAAATAAATATATGCAGAGAGTAAGAAACCTTGGAACATTTAGCTATAACTAGGATATCTCTGTAAAATCCCTCCCCCATGGCTCAGGGAATGCTATAGAAGAGGAGGCAGAAATATTATAAGATCCAGAGGGGATAGAAGACACCAAGAAACAAGGCCCTCTAAATCAACATGAGCACAGCTCATATGAACTCACCGAGACTGAAGCAGCAAGCTCAGGGCCTACGCAGCTCTGCACCAAGTTCTTTGCATATGTCATGGCTTCCAGTTTAGTGTTTTTATGGGACTCCTGAGTATGTGAATTGGTGGGTCTCTGATTCTTGTGCCTACTCTTGGGCTCTTTTACTTCTGTTTGCTGGTTTTGTCCAAATCTGATGTGTCAGATTTTGTTTTAACTTATTATATCTTGTTTTATTGTTATCCCTTAGAATTCTGTTTATTATCCAATGGGAGACATAAAGGGAGTGGGTCCTCATAAAAGAGGAAGTGCGGAATAACTGGGAGGAGTAGAAAGAAGGGAAACTGTGTTCAGGATACATTATTCCCTCAAAGATTCTATTTTCAATAAAAGGAAGAAATATACATTTAAGTAAATCGTTAAAAATGGAAACTCATGGAGTATTTCAAAGATAAGCAATCAAATAAATGTATAAGTTTATTTTGATATTGAATTGCCTCAAATATTTGAAGAAACATTCATTTCATAATCTCAAATTTGAAAAGTTTTTTCAATGTCAATAATTTCTTAAGCAACCAACCACCTATAATTTTATTCATCCATTTATTAATAGAGTATCAACAAAAATCACTAAAATTCTTACATCAATAATTAAAAGGCAATTTCTGAAAATTTAGTCTCTGGAAAATACTATTAATTATATGATGTATTTAAACATACACAAATGAACACACATCACATTTTATATATAATAATATTGATTTCTATTTCTTAGAAACATTCAACTGAATTTAAAAGTATTTCTGTTCTAAATGTAAATTATGGGAGGCCTGCTCATTTCTGAAGGAAAATGAAAGAGGAGTGGATATGAAGGAGAAGGGAGATGGGGGGAAATTAAGAGGAGTGGAGGGAAGGATATATTGTATGAGAGAAGAAAAATAAGAAAGAAGGAAAATTACAACTCAAATGTTTAAAATCTTCCTTAAGCACATTGAAGAGCAATATATTCTTGCATTCTTGATCTTTATTTTTAAATGTACTTGATGTAATTTATATATTTTAGAAAGTCATGTATGTATTCTCTATTAGCATCATTTTCATGCCTTCCTCTCACCCCTCTAACTTTTCACATGCCTCCTACTCTCTGTCAGATTTATGACCTCTTCTTTATTATTGTTACACACACACACACACACACACACACACACACACACACACACACACACACACGGAGAGAGAAAGAGAGGTAGTTTAGTGTTGGTCATATGTAATGCATCATGGGTGGCAACTTGGGGTTAGATAACCTGTCAAGGTATTCATCCCTTGAGGTGAAAATACTATTGTTTCCTCTCTCTCAGTAACAACTGACTGACTGGAGCATGTCACATAGTTGTTGTTAGGGTTATAGTACCAGGAATTAATTCATTCCTATAAAGCAAATTTTAAGAAAAATTAAATAGCTGTTAATTACCCTACATGCATCCATTTTCTTTAAAATTCCATTAATAAATGTTACAGAATATTATTTTAAGGTGTGTTACTTTTGTTTATGTTTCATTTGTTTAACTCTGTGAAGCTGTGTTACTTTGCCTGTCTAAAACACCTGCTGTTCTAACAAAGAACTGAACAGTCATTAGCAAGGTTGGAGAGAAAAGATAGACAAAGCTGGCAGGCAGAGAGAATATATAGAGAATGTACAGTAAGCCACGGAGTAAGAGTAAGATTTACAGATGTGAAAGCTGGCTAGAAATAAGCCAAGCTAAGGCCAGGCATTTATAATTAAGAATAAGCCTCCATGTGTGATTTATTTCAGATCTGGGTGGCAGGCCCCCCCAAAGAGTAAAAATATAAAGAACAATATTTTAGCATCCAGCATGGGGCATGAATATCCATCTAGAGCCTGAGGAAGAGGAACAAAACAAAAAGGAATATGGATCCTTTAAGAGTTTCAGCTGGACAGTTATTTTTGTTTGAGGTATTATGCCTATGCAGTTCATTTGGAAATGTAGGGTGAAGTTATAGTTTTTGAAAGCTGTTATTATAAACTATATATGATAATCAGGAAACACAAGTTAGTGGTTAGTCATTTATAACAATCAAAATATTAGATATGTTAGTCATACTTAGATCATATAGGGATGTATTTTAGATAGATGGTCTTCAAAACTTTCAAGACCTACAGAATATGGCATTTAAAATGTTTTGTTAACTTAGGGATTTTCATGACAATGAGACACATCTGTTCCTGATAACACCAATTTACTTCAGAGATTATGGGAATTGAAGAAACTCCTTATGGAGTTTGCTTTCATTTTAGCAAGGTTAGACACTGAGCAAAGAAATGCCTCTTGCCTTTAACTGCTGACAACGTGCTGTGCAGACTGGACATGCAGAACACACAGGAAAAACACTGTTGAACTCTGCCAAAACAAGGCAGGACAGTAATTCCAAATTCCTGCTTCACAGAAGAATCTGCCAGATAGTCTGCAGGACACATGGGAAAATGACTACTGAACTTTGCCAAAACAAGACAGGACAGTCTAAATTTCCTGCTTCAATGGAAAGTCTGCCAGATATGTTGGGTCTGTAGGCTGAAGATGAATGTCCCAACATTGCAGAGGAACTTTGGGTGATCATATAGGCATTCAGTCTCTGTTGTTAGATAATATTATATCCTTCTGGGTCTTTAATGGAGTTGTAGACCAAATAGTTATATTTGCAGTTTTCCTTAGACATGATAGAAATTAAATTAGGTTTAAAATTTTAGATTCACTAAGATAGGATAGATAATGCATTATATTCTTTGAATATGCTAACTACAGAATATTGTGAATGTAATCCTTACTTGATAATTGTTATTTTATATAGTCTTACTATGTTTAAGTTAAAACCCTTTCATTTTTATTGTACAAAACGTGGGAAATTTTGTAGAATATTATTTTAATATTTACTTTTGTTTAAGTTGCATTTATTTAACTCTATGAAACTGTGTTACTTTGCCTGTCTAAAACACCTGCTGTTCTAATAAAGTACTGAACGGCCAACAGCAAGGCATGAGAAAGGCTAGGTGGGACTGGCAAGCAGAGAGAATATATAGAGGGACAAATCTGGGAATGGAGGAGAAAGAGGTAGCCAGAGAAGACGGAGGACTCCAGGGTCCAGGCACCCAGCCACACAGCATGCCACAGAGTAAGATTAAGATTTACAGACATGAAAGCTGGCTAGAAATAAGCCAAGCTAAGGCCAGGCATTCATAATTAAGAATAAGCCTCCATGTGTGATTTATTTGGAAGCTGGGTAGTGGGCTACCCCAACAAAGTAAAATGACAAACAATGATAAATAAACGTACAAATTAGAATTTCAAAACACTGCACAGTCATGTGGGCACACATACATTTTATTTTTTAAACTGTTTAATTTAGTATTCCAATATCTATAAAAAGAATTTATGTTAATTTCCAGGGGTGTTTTATTCCAAGGATGCTATAACAGAATGAATATCATGAACATACTAGAAAAAAATTGTAATTTTATTTAGATGAATTAAAGTAAAGGAACATAGTTCAATTGGCATATATGAACACTGTTTTAAACAATAATTTAGTTGATTCAATAAAGCATGGCATTCTGAAAATTAGTCTTGGCTTAAAAATATATAGGTGTATTTGTGAAGGTATAAGATAATTATCTTTCTGATGACTGTCAATATGAAGTTAGAAAAATGAAAATGGTTGATGTCTGTTAGCCTCTCTAGAGAAGAGCTTATTTCATTGTTTCTGGCAGAGATATTGTTTCATAAGCATTACTTTAAGTTTCCTCCTCTGGTCCTTTTCTTCCTTGAAATCTAATGCCATAAAATAATTCAGAGCACATCATTCCTAAATATGCTACTTTGGCATAGAATTATTTTGAGCTAAAACCACTTGAAAAACAGCAGGTACAAGATCACTCTGACCTTGCTTCTATTTCTTGAAAGAAAGAAATGAAATTCCTATGTGAAAGATGCCCTCTCTATGATAGAAGGAAAGTAACTTTCTGATCATCAAGGACAGACTGAGTGATATCTGGATAAAGAAGAGTACTTCAACTAATCCTTTTCTCTCTACATACATCACGCAATTAACAGGCTTAGCCTATATCCCCTTCTCCTGTCATATGTTCACAATTTATTACTCTTTGTCTAATCACACAGGTAAATAGACAGACAGACAGACAAATTGATATGTTCACAATTTATTACTCTTTGTCTAATCACACAGGTAAATAGACAGACAGACAGACAAATTGATGTATAGATAGATTCAATGCTATCTTTGGATCTTCAGTTCATTATAGGAGAAGATGCCCTTGGAATATAGTATACAACTAGTATTAAATAAATGTAGATGACATTCTCTTGCTAGGCTAAGTAGCAAATCTAGCTGAAAGGTCCTGAATGAAAATACATTTTTATAGGCATTGAAGCAATTTTCAAATATATTTGGAACCCCCATTATCAATGCATGAATATAGAATTACTTGTAAATATAAAAAATCCATTTGATTGATTTATACTGTATAAAATCTCAGTCTAGAATATTCAGTCAGTGAAAATCTTAAAAATTCATAATGCCAATACCTCAGTGATGCTCATCATCACCTTTCTACTTTTCAACCACTTAGCTAAAAAATGTTGTTAGTAATATAGTTTTTAGTGATTTATCAATAGCATTTGCTATAATTAGTGGCTCTTAAACACATACAATAAAATAATAACTGGAAAGATAATTGCTTAATGCTTGGAAATCATTTACATACCATTTATAATATATAGCATAAATCGTTGACCTTTACATGATCAGCCCAAGCTTAAAGAGTCATACGTCCCAAGAGTTTCACCAAATTTCTTCAAAAACAACTCTGTACATCAATTCAAATCTCTCATTATTTTACTTTCCTTTTTAAGTAGCTCTGCTGAAAGCTATAACTTCATGATACACAAACAATGTAAACTTTAGGAGGACCAGAGAATAAATCCATACTTAATGTCTGTTACCTAAACAAGAAATGGTAAGCATGACAATAGCAATATACCATGTGCTGTGGGATGTTTTGTATGGCAGATGTGTTGCTGATTGGTCAATAAATAAAACACTGATTGGCCATTGGCTAGGCAGGAAGTATAGGCAGGACAAGGAGGAGAATAAAGCTGGGAAGTGGAAGTCTGAGTCAGAGAGACACTGCCAGCCGCCAAGATGACAAACAGCATGTGAAGATGCTGGTAAGTCACGAGGCATGTGGCAAGGTATAGATTAATGGAAATGGATTAATTTAAGCTGTAAGAACAGTTAGCAAGAAGCCTGCCACGGCCATACAGTTTGAAACCAATATAAGTCTCTGTGTTTACTTGGTCGGGTTTGAGCAGCTGTGGGTCTGGCAGGTGAGAGAGATTTGTCCTGACTGTGGGCCAGGCAGGAAAACTCTAGCTACAACCATGCTTACTTAAGACCAATTTTTCCTATAGATCCACAGGGTAGGAATGTCAACAAAGCTAATAACAGGTGACATTTAAAATTAAACCATTGAACCTTCATCCAGTAACTGATGGAAACAGATGCAGAGATCCACAGCTAAGCACTGGGCAGGGCTCCAGGAGTCCAGTTGATGAGAGGGAGGAGGGATTATATGAGCAAAGGGGTCAAGATCATGATGGGGAAACCACAGAGACAGTTTACCCGAGCTAGTGGGAGCTCACTGACTCTGGACTGACAGCTGGGGAACCTGCATGGGACTGAACTAGGCCCTCTGAATGTGGATGACAGTTGTGTGGCTTGAGCAGTTTGTTGGGCCACTGTCAGTGGGACCAGGATTTATCCTTACTGCACGAACTGGCTTTTTGGAGCCCATTCCCTATGGAGGGACACCTTGCTCAGCCTCAATATGGGGCGGGGGGGGGGAGCTTGGTCCTGTCTCAATTTGGTATCCCAGATTTAGTGACTCTCCATGAAAGGACTTGCCCTCTCTGAGGTGTGGATAGGAAATGGAGTGGGTGTGAGCAAGAGAAGGGGAGGGAGGGGAAACTGTGGTTGGTACGTAAAATGAAAAAAAAAAAACTTTTAAATAAGTAAATAAAATTAAACCAGCAAATTTACTAAATATATTCTAAATATATATCCTTGTGCCTACCAAGAAATGTAATTCTCATCTCTCCTCAAACAAGCACCTATTTGTAACAGACAGAGATCGTTACAGAAAAGAACAATTGGTAAAAATGCAGACAAAGAAGAGATCTTGTGGTTCTTAAGCCCGTTTGATACATCTACAATAAAGTTCCTAAACCAAGACTCAAAATCATCGTGGAAGACAAGATGGAAATATTTAAGAACCAGAAGAACAAGTGTTGGGAGCATAGCATGAAGCTCCTCGATCCCACATATCTCCAGAGAAACCAGGAATGTTAAGCATGCAAGACAGTCTTTACAATGGAAAAGATGAAAAACCTGTTCTTCCATCTAGAAAGCTGAGAATTGGAAGTGATTAACAGTCTCGTGATCTGTGTTATCTGTTGGGCCAGGCCATATCAAGCTCCTACAACCAGGACTGGAGGTTGCTAGTAATTAATCTAAATGATTTTGATAGCCTGAGGTTCTCCCAAGCTCCCACAACCAGGACCAGAGGTGGCTAGTAGCCCAAATAACCTTTACTCTATCTGTATGAAAGAGACCTTTGGCCCTTAAGCTAGTACAAGTAGTCTGTCTATTGAATCAACCTTCTTGGAAGAAATGGCATGTATCCTGAACTGAGTTTCAATGTAATTATGCTTCTTTGTGCAAATGGAATTATATTACACCAAGAAACATTTTTTCTAAATTATACTGAGCTTAAATACATTGGAAATAAGCCGCTTGTTATTAGACTCTCTGAAGTCTGATCCAGATTGAAGAAAGCAATTTGTATAGGGTTTTCATTTTTATCTCTTTGTGGGATTTACTCCTCTGTATGACACCTGTAGGGACCCCCTCAAACAAGAAATTTGCTGTGAGATTGTGTCTCCTAGAGCTGTCGTAAAACCTACATCCATGAAGGCTTATCAACATGGGTACCTAAAAAAGACCAAGAAAACCACAAAACCAAAGGACACACTAACATAGGCCAAAACCATAGACAAAGAACTATAGTTGACTAGCTAAGCCTAAGAGTAGGAAGATCCTCAACTCAGTAGGTTATCTGGAAATTGGTGGTCAGACCTGAGATCATGTATATGGCAAAGAGCATTATGCAGACTTGGGAGGTCGAATTTATATGTTTAGGTATATATATACACATATAATAATGTAAAAAACAAAGAGGGGAAGCCATGAATTTGAAAGAGAATGGGGATGCATGGAACAGGTTGGAGTGTGAAGGGGAATGATATAATTATTATAATTTCAAAAGGTAAAATAAAGTATGAAATTAAAATAAAATATTAATGTAATATTAAAACTATCAGGAAGATATTAAAAAGAGAAAAAGAGTTTATTGTTTCATCATGGGAGAACATTTTTGTTCAGTATTCTCACATAAGTATATGATTTAAAAATACAGATAAGAAAGAATAAAAAATCAAAATGCCCCATTTTTAATCTTTGAAAATTAAATAGTAGAATACAAACAATAATTAAGATAAACAATGTCAGATGAGATTCCTACATGAAATAATCTTAGTAAAATATACTGTATAGAGTTGTAAATTTTAAAGAATTGCCCCAGTGGTGACCCCAAGCCTGTTCATATAATGGCCTCACTGACTCAGTGATTTAAGAGAAATAAATGAGTTCTAAAAGGAGGACATGAATATGGGAGGGAGATGTGATTGAGGGTTCTGGCGAGAGGGAAAGTATATGATGGGTATGATCAAGATATGTCCTATTTATGTATGAAAATTTCAAAATTAAAAACTTTAAAATATATAGTTAATGAATATGCCTATTTATGTGTGTATATATTCACACATATATAGTAATAGGTATTAACAATGATAACACGTAAAAGATGGGATACAATATTTAACAAATTTATAGATATTCTAGATACTCTTGGAACATAAATTTAAAAAGTAAACATCTTGTCAAAAACTCCTTGATCACCTTCTTGGAAGTATGCTTAATTTAAAATGACAATTGCATTTGTTATCAAATGTGTTTTAAATTTTACTTTAAAGTACACCCATAACATTCCTAATATATGAAAACACTAAAATAGAAAGCAAGAGATACTGCAGGTTCATAAATCTTTAAATGATTTCATTTATGCTGCAGTTGTTTGATAAAAATGCATTTTCCTAATAAATACGCAAATCAAAAAATTCAAAAATTGTGAAAGCATAAACACTATGAGAGACTCACATAATCCAACATAACTTTTGTTCTGACATAGGATCTTACTGTATATCCCAGGGCTGCCAAAAATTTATTATCCTCCTCTACATTCTGCTTTTCAATGTTGGGCTTAAAGGTGTACAACAGTACATCCAGATTAATTTTCTTTTCATCAAAAAATGTTAACACAAAAATATATTATATGCCTATGGCTTTGGAGTATTAGATTCCCCAACTTATCATTTCCTATGTAATAACAATATATCAGCATAAAATAAATGTGCTGGTGGATATAAATTACCACTTTTCTTTCAATGTCAAATGCTATTACTTGAAAATGAAGGAATAAATCAAACTTACTTTTGTTTTTGAAGTACATAGGGAGGGAATTATGGCAATAATTAAATATGTACATATATAAATATGAAAGAGTTAAATTGGAAAACATGTACTTAATATTTGAAATACAATTGGAAAATGATTTTGACCATCAGAAAAGCTAAAAATTGGCTCTAATCATTTAGATTCAATGTTGTGGAACTTTTCTGATTCGACTTGGTTTATAAGGGATTCATTGTGTTAATGTCAACAGAAATAATCTTGATTTTATGCAAAGTTAAGGCCAGGATACTTTTGTTTTCCATTTTCATCTAATATGCCTATTCTGATTATGCATTTTACTCTTAGGGTGTAGCCAGAAGTTTTCCTGTGCCCTGCCCAGTCCACAGCCTCTCAGACCCCAGTAAACACACAGAGTCTTATATTAATTAAAATTTCTTGGCCATTAGCTCAGGCTTACTACTAACAAGCTCTTACACTTAAACCCAGCCCATTCTGTTAATCTATATTTCACCATGTTTTCCATGGCTTTACCTGTATGCCATTACCCGATGCTCCCTGGATGGCAGGCTGCCATCTCCTGACTCAGCCTTCCTCTTCCCAGAATTCTCCTTGTCTACTTATCCCACCTATATTTCCTGTTTGGCTACTGGCCAATCAGCATTTTATTAAACCAGTGTACAAAAGCATTACCCACAACATTTCCCCTTTTCTGTTTAATTAAAAAGGAAGGTTTTCAATGACTTAAAAAAATGTTTCTCCTTACCCAAGTTACGTTCAGGCTTAAGAATGTTGTCTAGCCTCCTTGTATTTGCTAAGTTTGTTAAGCTTAAGTTATTTGGATAAAGTGATACATATATATGTTGTATATTGATATTTTGTTTTGGTTTCTTTACTGAAACTGTATTTGATGCTAGAAGAGCTTCAACTTAAAAGCAATTGTTTTTAGGCTACTTATTGTAGACTGTTAGAGAACATAAATAGTCATAAGTAATCAAGTTTTTTTTTTTTTAATTGTAGTCAGGGTAAGTAAGAACTGATGTAATATTACAGGGTTAATTTTACTCATTTACTCAATCCCTTGCATATGTTTTCAGAGTTAAGCTTGAAACAAGTAATTAGAAACAAAGTTTGTCTATTCAGATATACCTGGACAGCCCTCATACTTCAGAGATCTGCAGAATATGGCATTTAAATGTTGATCTAAAAGCTTATTATATCAGACAGGCTTCCAGATTCTAGCAGTGACCCAAGGTCTCTGAAGAAGATTCTGTACGAGGCACCACAATATCTCTGCCTGAAATATGACAACGCTGACCACAGGGCAAGATGCCCCGATGCAACGCCTGTCGCCAGGACCCAGCCCAGACTGTGGACAAGCAGTAGGACACTGGAATTGATTGCACCCTTTTGCCTGGTCAAGGTCAGTCTTCTGTGTCCTTATTCCACAGGAAAAATACTCTGCCTTATGGGCCTTATGGCGGAAGAAGATTGATGCTGTTCTGACTGGTGCCTCCAATGTTATGGAGACCTGGGTAGGGATTGGTCCCTGTAATTTATAGGATTGGAAGCTTCTTGGTCTGCACTCAGATATAGTTTATCCTTCTCAGATTTCTGATAGTATTGATGGCTAGGCTAGCTCTAACTTTGTCAGCGTGGCAGCATCAGACAACCAGATCCTTCTGCAAGGCTATAGCTAGCTTGTTAGCTCACTTTTAGGAAAATGTTCTAAGATATAAAAGTTTAAGTCATAAAGGTTCAGATATGAGTCTAAAATGAGATATGTTTCAGATTACTCTCGTGTTCTATGGTTCAGAGTTTAACATTTAGGAGCCCTGATGAGCTGGTAGAACAATGACTACTTACTGTTCAGTCACAAACTCAACATTTTGGATTTGTTTTAGATGTCATCTAAATATGTCTAAATGTAAACCTAAAAGTACTTCTCATCAGGCCAAAAATCTCTGTCCAATTTATACCTGGCTTTTTGGACAGAAGGAAAATGCACAAGCTTTTAACCCAAATCTGTACTTCTTGTTGGGACTCAAAGGTATGAGTCCACTTCTGCTGTTTTACAAGATACCCATTACCTGCTTTGTCTACAATATGGATTTCAGTCTAAAACCTTTATGTCATTTTTGTAAGTAGGCCTCAAAGAATCAAAAAAGTCATAAAAACCTAGACCCACTTCACAGAGGTCAAAAGGACCCCAGATAAGTATTCCTAAAGATGGTATTTTTCCTCTCTCCTGGTCTTGGGACTACTGCTTTTCCCATTACTAAGCTTATGGACCTAAGGGTTCCAAATAAGTTCATAAATTTTAACTTCTGTTCCTAGTTTAAATTTGTCTCAACAGATTTCCACTTGGCTGGCAGTCACCTCCAAGTTTCAGTCGCTGACTCCACTGCTCCAGATGACTGTGAGCTCCGGACTTGCTAAAAGCTGACGTGGACCAGCCCAGCTAACATGGTTCTTCCCTGTCCCTATGGGGTCAGGCAGCTACATGCTTCTGACAAATGCCCCCTTGCCCAGTCTTTGACTAGCTTTTCAGTCTTTTGGGGGCCCCTGACAATGGCGCCCCAATGCCAGCTCGAAGCAGTTCCAGAAGAGAATATGTCACCCATGTTCCCTGTTCAGAAAAGGCTGAAATGCTGGGTCAAAATGAAACTCCCTGGCATAGAGACAAGATGGCTAACTATACATGGCCATTATTAGAGAGGGATACTTATGAGCTAACTGCCCAAAACCCATGATTGGGTTCCATTAGGCACATGAGAAGGGGGAAATGTGAGACCAAAATGAGCCATCTTAGAAATAAGACCAAAATGCTTTAACCCTAAAATTAAGGCCTAAGATTTCTCCTTTTAGGAATAGGCCATAAGTTACTGAAACCAGTCAGTTCAGATTCCAGAAACCAGGAAGTATAAAAGTACAGAGTCACAAGGTAGTCACGAGGTAATGCCTGCCAGACTATGGAATGTCCTCTCCCTGGTTTCCAAGGTAACTGACCATAAAAATGCCCCCACCTGAGGGCAGCCAATGGGAAATGGTGGCGGGCAACCACTCCCTTAGAAGTAAGATTAAGCCATGATTTCTAGAAAGCCCTTAGAAGCGAGTCAATCAGAATTGTACCCGTACTAGCACCCCTAAACAATGTAACCTTGTGACTTTTCCCTTTAAAAGCTGAGCTTGCAGATAGGTGGGCGCTTCCTCCAGCCTCCACTGCATTGGATGTATTGGACGAAGTCCCTGCCTAGGCTTGTATTGGATATCCAGAATTAAACCATGCTTTTGCATTCCAGCAAAAAAAAAATAATAATAATAAAAATAAAAAAATAAAAAGGAAGGTTTTGCCGGGCAATGATGGCGCACGCCTTTAGTCCCAGCACTCAGGAGGCAGAGGCAGGCGGATCTTTGTGAGTTCGAGGCCAGCATGATCTACAGAGCAAGATCCAGGAAACGCGCAAAAGCTACACCGAGAAACCCTGTCTCGAAAAACCAAAAAAAAAAAAAAAAAAAAGGAAGGTTTTAACACTAACATAGTAAAATTACATATAATGAGACAATTATCAAGCAAGAATTATTATCATAATATTTAGCCTATTTGTAATTGGCAAAAATCAAAGAAAATAATCTATCTTATATTTGTGAATCCAAGGTTTCATATTTACCTTATCTCCTATCAAAACTATCCCAGCCTACTACATCAAAGACCTCAGAAGGTTACAATATTATCTAAGTAAACAGGAAGACCATTGTAAGCAACTTCCAAAAATCTAGAATGACAGACAGCTGCCTGCCTGGACAGTCATCCAAAGTTCCTCTGCAAAGTTTGGGCATCTGTATTCATCCCATAGGCCAAGAGTCTCTCAGTCACTTTTCTCTGTGTTCCGTAGAATGTCTGGCAGTTTTTCCATTACAATTTAAATGAGTTGCACATACATATTACCTTAAACAAGAGTAGAAATATACATACAGTATAACAAAATTAACTTTACATTTGTATCAATAAACTAAAATCTATACTAATGTAAAACATTTTAAACAAGTTGCTCTTTAAAAGTAGGTTCAACAATCTACCCTTTTTATCCTATCATATCTACATCCTATATTTCCATACCATATTTCTCTTTCTTTTTTTTTTTAGAAAGATATTGACTATGACCAATAAAATGGGTCTTTGGACCATTTGGATATCCTTTGGTAAGTGCCCCAAATTTGTAAATACCTGCAGGCATGTGAATTTGATTTGCAGAAACAACATGGGCTGCTCCCATGGGACCAGCAAGAGGCTGGCATCTTTTTGGTTTTGGTTTTGTCTCCAGGATCCAGGAGAGCTGTTTTGTTTTCTTACATGCTGTAAAAAAAATTTGTTTGCCTTTCTGTTGGAATGCCCTACCTACATGAATATGTGACTGTATGAGAAATGTGGCCACATGTATGCATGTTTTATGTCTAGGCTTGTATATGTGTTATGACTCCTAACGGAAGTTGTGCGTGGACAGCCTTTGTGGCTGGATGGCCATCATAAGGGATGAAAGGTCACTTTGGTTGAGCTGGGACAGACTGAAAATGTTCCTGCCTCATTGCCTCTGTCTGGAAAAAAGTGGGCCTCCCCAGTCAGCAGCTCATTGCTATGATGCAGTGCGGCATGAGCAGCAGCTGTAAGGACTTGGCATGGCCTGGATGTGCAGCAGGTTTGAGGCCAGCCTCTGTGCAGGGAGACTCAGGGTAGAGGCTTTATAGTACATCACAAGCAGGAGCCAGCTGGGAGTCTCAAGGAACTCAGAAAGTACCTGAGCTAGGTAGGAGCTGGTGGGGAACTGCCCATCCAGGGTCACAGTCGAGAAAGGTCCAAGGGCCCAGCCTCTCTCATGTACTTGAGAATCTGAATTTAATAACAATCTTTTGTCTCCATGCTGTGAGAGGTCCTCTTTTGTTTCCCATGCTGATGCGTGGTGCTCCTAAGACTTGCTCTGGGGCTATAACCTGATCAAGGTTTGTCTCCAAAAGTGGAATGGAATGTTACTGCATATGGTTGCTAAGCTACCATGACTATGTTATAAGGCTAACCAATAGTTTCTTGTCTATGGTACAGTGTTGATACAAATTTAGCGTTATTCTTGTAATGGTAAATGCATATATTTCTGTTCTTGTTTAAAATATTGTAGCTTTATAGTATATTGTAGACTACTGAGGGAAATCACAAGACTTTGGTAAGAGTTTCTATGTTTAATAAAGGAAAAGCAGAATTTGCGGAATTTGTCTGGATTAAATGTCTGAGGGATTAAAGAAATAGACTGAGGGTACATGGAAGACTACAGAAAGTCAGAGGAGATATGATATGAACTATGTTCACTATGGTTTCTTACACCTACAAATACTGAATTTAAAAGTTAATTCTGGTTGGTTTTCATTTTAAAAATAGCTGATGATTCTGCAAACTGCTTATGTTAAAAATAGAGATACTTAAATATGCATATATATGGACATATATATGACTTGGATATAGCTATATGTAAATGTAAGCTAGCTTTACCTGTATGTATACATATGTAACTTGGATCTAACTGTGCATATTAGTGCAAATAATTATTGTTTAGAAAAACATGCTTTAAACAGCAACCATGTGGCTTTCCTCCATCTTGGCTGGTGAACTCATGGGCAGCCACGTGGCTGGCAACCATCTTTTACTAAGGTTATAAAGATCTATTCAGGTTAACAAAAGCTAACTTAGAGATTTACACCTAAGTAAGTATGTCTTTACCAAGTGTTCAACAGCAAGCTTCTAGAGAATTTAAATAAATGGTTACACAAGTTTAATAAATAAGATATTTGATAAATAATAAAGCTGCACCTCAATGCTTTTATACACAAGAATATACCTTGCTCTGTCAGCTAAACTTTGTAATTTAAGATTTACTCATGTAATAAGATAATGGTTTTAAAGACATGAAGGGATCATAGGGAACAGCTGAGGTTTGTAACTATATGGCAGGACTAGAGTTCCAAAGAGAGTCCAGTTGCAATGATGAACCTTAGTAGCTTTGGAAATGCCAGTGCCAGGTGATGATCACCAGAAAGCACCAGTCGTAATGAAATGGACCATGCAGGCTATGTATATGCTGCCAAGGGTAGGGCCAAAGAAATAATCCAAGCCTCTAAGTAAAAGAACCAAAAGGATTATGAATGAATTCCAAATATTGAACTTTGGGATTGTTTGCACTATGGAGCTTGATTTTACTTTATTCAGATTATGGTGATGCCATGTTTTCTCCCTCTTAAAATAAAAAAAAAAGTTATTTTATTTTTGATATTGTAGAAAGACATTTGAGAGATCTTAATCTTTTTAAGAACAGTTTTTAAAATATTTAATTTTATAAGGCTATGGGACATTTTCAGTCTACAAAATGCTCTATATTGTTAATATTTGGACTTAAAATAAAAGGCTAAAATTAGGGTCACAGCCATAAGCTCCAAATACTAACAAGAAAATGAGATGTTCATTTCTTGTGATGCAGCAAGACAATGACCTAAGCAATCTGGCAAAGGCTTTGAAACAGCTTCTGACTCTATGAGTCTTGACCCTTTGGGAGATGAAAACCCTTTTTACAGGGGTAGCCTAGGACCACCTGTATGTTAGATGTTGCATTGAGATTCAACAATGTCAAAACTGCAGTTATAAAACAGCATTGAGAAAGTTGTGAATGAGTGAGGCTTAAGGGTGTTGTCTAGCCTCCTTGAATTTGCTAAGTTTGTTAAGCTTAAGCTATTTGGACAAACTGATTCATATATATGTTTTATATTGATATTTTGTTTTGGTTTCTTTACTGAACATGTATTTGATGCTAGAAGAGCTACAATTTAAAGTCATTGTTTTTAAGGCTGCTTATTATAGACTGTTAGAGAACATAAGTAAATAGTCATAAATAATCAAGTTTTTTTAATTGTAGTCAGGGCAAGTACTAATGTAATATTACAGAGATAAGCTTTACTTGGTCCCTTCCATACACTTTTAGGGTTGAGCTTAAAACAAGTAACTAGAAACAAAGTTTGTCTATTAAGATATACCTGGACAGACACATACTTCAGAGATCTTCAGAATATGGCATTTAAATGTTGATCTAAAAGCTTATTATAACAGACGGACTTCCAGATCCTAGCAGTGACCCAAGGTCTCCAAAGAAGATTACATACAGGGCACCACAACGTCTCCACCTAGATTATAGCAATGCTGACCACAGGGTAAGATGCCCCAACACAATGCCTGCCACCAGGACCTGGCCCAGACTGTGGACAAGTAACAGGACACTGGAATTGATTGCACCCCTTTGCCTGGACAAAGTAAGATCAGTCTTCTGTGTCCCTATTCCACCAGAAAACAAAGAAACAAACAAAAAACAAATAAACAAACAAAAACTCTGCCTATGGGCCTGATGGCAGAAGATTGATGCTGTTCTGACTGGTGCCTCCAGTGCTATGGAGACCTGGGTATGGACTGGTCCCTGTCATTTATAGAATTGAAAGCTGCTTGGTCTTAGATGTAATTTATCCTTCTCAGATCTCTGATAGTACTGACAGTTAGGCTGGCTATAACTTTGTCAGCTTAGCAGCATCAGACAACCAGATCTGTATAGCCAGATTGTTAGCTCATTTTTAAGAGCATGTTCTAAGATATAAAAATTTAAATAAATCTTAAAGTCTTTTTTTTTTTTTTTTTTGGTTTTTTTTCGAGACAGGGTTTCTCTGTGTAGCTTTGCGCCTTTCCTGGAACTCGCTTTGGAGACCAGGCTGGCCTCGAACTCACAGAGATCCGCCTGGCTCTGCCTCCCGAGTGCTGGGATTAAAGGCGTGCGCCACCACCGCCCGGCAAATCTTAAAGTCTTAAATATGGGTCTAAGAAAGGTCTGAGGATATGAAGGCTTATACGCTTTGAGGATGTCAGAAAATATTTTAGATTATGAGAAATGTTTCAGATTGCTCTCTAATTCTATGCTATAACAGTTCAGAGCTTAACATTTAATAGAGTTCTGATAAGCTAGTAGAGCAATGACTACTTACTGTTGAATCACAAGCTCAACATTTTAGATTTATTTTAGCTGTCACCTACAAACCTAAAATTGCTTCTCATCAGGCCAAAAATCTCTGTCCAATTTATACCTGGCTCTCTGGCAGAAGGAAAATACATATGCTTTTAACCCAAATCTGTAGTTCTTGTTCGGACTCAAAAGTATGAGTCCACTTCGGCTGTTTTACAGATACCCTTCACCTGCTTTGTCTATCTATGGATTTCACTACAGATTGGTGAAACTAATGTATCTAAAACTTTTATGTCATTTTATAAGATAATTTATATATGCCTCAGAGGATTAAAAGAGTCATAATATTTGGATCCACTTCACAGAGGTTGGAAGAATTCCAGATAGGTACAGCTTAAATTTTCCCCACTTGTTGATTCCTAAGGATGATATTTTTCTCTCTCTCCTGATCTTGGGACTCCTGCTCTTCCCAGTTACTAAGAGGGTGGGCCTAAGGGTTCCAAATAAGTTCATAAATTTTAACTTCTCTTCCTAGTTTAAGTTTGTCTCAACAGATTTCCACTTGGCTGGCAGACACCTCCAAGCTTCAGTTGCTAACTACACTGCTGCTCTGGACAACTATGTGCTCCAGACTTGCTAAAAGTTGATGTGGACCAGCCTAGCTAATATGATTGTTCCCTGTCTCTACAGGGTCAGACAGCCACATGCTTCTGATAGATGCTCCATTGCCCAGCCTTTGACCAGTCTCAGACTTTTTGGGGCCCTGACAATGGCACCCCAATGCCAGCTCAAAGCAGTTCCAGAAGATAATACATCATCCCATGTTCCCTGTTCAGAAAAGGCTGAAATGCTGGGTCAAAAGGAAACTCCCTGACATAGAGGCAAGATGGCCAACTATAATGCTCATTGACATATCAGAAAAATAAGTTCAGAGTTGTCAAATAGAAAAATTTCTTAAATAAAGTTATTCTGCAATAAGATAAGACACTTACTTGACCTTCTTTGTGTAGAACCAAAGAGGTACTATATAAGATTATAATCTGGTTGTACTCAAAGATCAGAACTACAGGGCCTAAAGAATGGCAATAGATACAGATGTTGCTGCCCTAAAAAAAATCTGTTAGCTAATGGTTCTTAGGATAGGTAGGACTTATGATTGAGTCCTATCATTGGTACTTTTAAAGGGGGGGGATGTGGAGGACCCCTAAACAGCTTGTCCACATAGTAGCCATGACAGGTTTAGGGGCCTAGACACAGCTTCTGTGACAGGCTTACTGGCAGGCAACAACCAGATCCAGGAAAAGCCTTAAGCTGATACTACCCAGGGATCCACCCAGGGATGAGGAAGTGCCTAACATCCCAAACATTCCAACCATTAGATAAGGTGGCCAGTTGTCCCTGAGTCTAGCACATGCCTGTTTTTGTTTTACAGATACCCCTAGACAATTGTCAGCCAATCAGGGTTCTCGACCCTGGAAATCCCCTAACCCCAACCTCTGCTATGATAAAAATCTCTGTCCCACCTGAGTTCAGGGCTCTCTGCTCTCACTGCTGCATTGGACAGACAGAGAGACAAAGCTCAGAGCTCGAAGAGAATAAAGGTTCTTTGCTTTTACTTGTAGGATTCAGTCTCTGTAGTGGTCTTTTGGGGGTACCCTCAATCTGGGCATAAAATTAAGGTATTATCATTAGCTAATTTCAGTATACTACCAATTAATACAAAGATAGATGCAGTAATTATTAGAATAAACAATAAGTTGGAAACATACTTGGAGTTAAGTTTAATGCTATACAAAGCATTAAGAAATTTTACAATAATGGAAATATATTCTGAATTGTGAGAATAACCATTTATTGACATTTAAAACAAGTATTTTTATCATTATACCTATAATATTTGATTGAATAGTTAGTGATATATCTGAATTTTGACAAAACTATAAACATCTTGCTGTCAAGAGTAGTTTAAAATGTATAGATATCAACATGGTGTTGGCATATACTCAAGAATAATGAGAGTTTTTCAAAATAGATGAATGTTATTGCATTTATAGTAGAAATAAAAAAAAGTTCAAGGAAAACTTTGAGAACACTAATTAAAAATACCTTGCTTGGATTTGATTCTAACTAGCAGTGATTGTACTGTTAATACCCTATCATCCCAAGAGAATATGTTTGTACTCTAGATGTCAACATTACTTTCTGTGACAGATGTTTGTATTATTATGAGGTATAAGGTTTTTCACTAGTTTCATAGTCTTCTGTTTGGCTTCCTTACCCCTAAGGAGTCTGTAATTCATTGGCAATTTTAATGTTTGTAATTTCGTTTTTAATAAGAGGTACAACCAAATAATTGCTGGCCAGAAGATTATTATGCCTGCCAAATAGTTTAAGGGTGACTGAAAATTAGTGAAGTGTTAAGAAAATCAATGTCAAAGTGTCCCATAACCAATGAGGGGCTGAAATAACTATTTGAGATTTTATGTTCAAAATAGATGAATGTCATTGAATTTAAAGTAACACAATGTACCAATGTGTTTTTCATTCATTTTAATTTCTTTTAGTTTTACCAGATACAGTAAACAATGAAGAAGTAAATGACATTTCCCTTAGTGTGGATAAAGTCTATTAATACCTTAATCACTAGATACAGTACAGTATGTGACAACTGTATGGTGTGTGTGGGCTAAGAGTATTATTGTTCCAATGAAGGATGTTGCTGCCCTCAGTGTGAGGAGCTGCAACCTGGATATCAAGGTCACTGACATTCTCGCCCTAGTGCAAATGATGAGTTTGACTAACTGTTTGCTCTTGGGAATGATGAGTTGTACACCAGTTCCAGCCTATTAATCTAGCTGTATTATACCTGTGAACATAGAGTACACATTTATCAACATGGCTCCTTCTCTGCACTTGGAGTGCATGGCCTTCCATATCTCCAGAAAGCTGAGTGAGCATGGGAGGTAATGTACTCAGGCAGGCAGCAAGGAAGAAACCAGTAATGGTGGACCCCATATTGCAGAAAAGGAGGGGGAGGAAGAGGGTATCCTTCACCTACAATCAGGTTGCCCCTGACAATGGTCAAAGTGTTCTCAGAGTCTGATGACCCCAGACATCCATTTAATGTCACAAGCACCCAGAAAGCACTGTGCATCTGATACAGCAGAGAGCAAATACTTTGGTTTGTATATTTCACAGGCTTATGCAAATTAAACTTTAGAAATTGGTCATACCATGTCTGCTTCTAAAATTATGTGCTGAAGGGAAAGGCCATTGGAGGCACCTTGGAGTTCCAGAATCTAGCATTTGAGAGGATGGTAGATTTTAGAATCACGTTTGACATCAGGAAAAACTTTACAGGCTTGTTGGTATATGAATGGCAATTATGCTGATTCACACATGGACATACTCTCTTTTAACATCAACTGACCCTAGAAAATTCAATCTTATGAAAGTTTGTTGTGTGCTGCAAGGGTAATGGAAACCCTCCTAAGTTCTATCCACAGGAGGGCTTACTTTCCTGGGTTGTGAAAGCCGGCCCACTACTATTACTGACTGCATTTGACAGACTATGGCTCCAGTCATGATAGAATAGAGAAGACAAGAAAAGAATGAAACTTAATTGCCATAGGCATAGTTTTTAAGAATATAGGATCCTATTTACATATTTTTCTTAAACCAGCAAGTCCAGTCAGATTTTTTTCACAGCTGTTTTCTTGCCCAGAAGAGAAGAAGTGTGCTAGAACCCTGGTACCTGGGGTGGCCACGAGGGAAAGCACAGGATGGTGCCCTAAGGATCTGGAGAGGAACTAAGCCTATAGTTGATGGGGACTGAGGAAGCTGACTTCTCTGCACTTGTACATGGAAAGTCAGTTAGCCTGCAGCTGTTCAGTCTCCAGCTATCTATAGCAGACCCTTACCATTGACCTATAGTCTTACCTCAGTGCTGCTTCCCTTCCACATCTACTCAGAGCAACCTTTATCTCAGAGATGACACATGAGCCTCATGCCCCATGCTTCTTTTTATTTTATTTTATACAATACAATATATTCTTATTAAGCTTTCTCTTTCTTCTATACTTCCCAGTTCCTTCATACCTCCTCTGCCATCCATATCCACCATCTATCTGTCTCTCCTTAGATAAAAAAAATCTAAGGAATTATAATAATATAAAATATAATAAGAAAACAAAAACTAACAAATCATAACAGAACAAAACAAACAGAAATAAGAGAAGCCAAGAAACTAATATAGATGCAGACACCCATGCATTCACAAAGTCAGAAATCCCTCAAAAACACAAAATGTCCAGGCCCTGTGCATATTGCCTCACTGTGAGTTTATATGTGCATTGTAATGTGTTTAGAAGGCCTTGTTTTCTCAGTGTCCTCTATCTCCTTGGGCTCTTAAACTCTTTCTGCCTCTCCTTCCACAGGTTTCCCTGAGCTCTGAGGGGAGAGATTTGATGGAGACATCCTGTTTAGGTCTGAGTGTTTCAAGGTCTTTTTCTAAAAATTATCTGGCTGTGGTTCTCAGTGTTTGTTCTGTTTCCTTATATGTGGATATTAGCTGTTAAGTCAATGATAATCTGTAAAACCACAGAGGTAAGGTATAGAGGAAGGTACTAGGAGGAGGGGATAGATGTCCTAAGGAAGTAAAAATAGAATAGATAATTGTGGATGAAAAAGTGGGGGACTGGAATGGGAGGATCAAGAGGATAGGGGGAGGGAAAAGGGAGATGAGGAAGAGAATATGGGGAAGGACAACTAAAGTTATCGGCCATTCACGTGGTGGTACGAAAATCTAATACATTAAAAGCTTCTCAAAATATATACATAAATGAAGATGATACAAATTAAATCTCAAAACAAAATGGCAGAGACCCAAGAGGATATCTCTTGTCACCAAATGAAGCTTTCTTCCAGTATCAGCAAGGCTTTATATCAAATTGAGTTTTTAGCCAAAGGGGTCTCATGGGAACTCATAAACAACCAGGACTCTTGCCAAGGGGGTAAGTTTCTCTCCACAAACTGATGGCAAGGTGTTATTGCTGAATAAAACACCTCATTCAGCATGGAGAAGTCAAGCTGGTGCCTACACAGAACCTTCACTACATGTTCTAGAGATTTTGGTGCAGGAAGGAACTGTGCAGGCTACCAAAGGAGAAATGTAAACACCAGTCCAGCTACAAACACCATTGATCGACAATGGACACCATTGATCTACAATGGTGTCCGGCCTGCAAGATATGCTAGTGCAATATCCAAAAACTTGTGGGAATAGCCAACTAATATCTGATTTGATTTAAAGCCCATTCCACAAGATGGAACCCATTCTCAACTCTGATTGGATGAGCAAGAACCTGAGACTATATAGCAGAGGGACATAGGGGAAAGTTCTGCTAACAGAACATAGCAATACAATGACTCCTAATAATAATATTCAATACCTATAAACCAGTGCCTTGCTCAACCATCATCAGAGAAGCTTCTTTCTGCAGCAGATGCCACACTTTTCCAATACAGCTTCAGAAAAGGGATGGTAGCAGGCCCTTTTTTGTGTAGAACCATTTGATATATTGTGCTTATTTCTACAGTCCATCTGATGTTCTGAATAGTACAACAAAATCAAATAAATAGGTTGTGGCTGAGATAATCATCCCCCTCCTTTTCCTGACCCTGTGTTTGTGTTGCAGCACAGAGCAACACACAAGTTACTGGAAAATCCTGGTCTTCATCTTTGATCATGGGTTTCAGCATTGTGACACGGCAGATAAAATGTGAGTTTTAGCTTTTAGCTTTGTCTTTTGTGGGAGCCTTCTAAGCACTCATTTTCACCCTGAATTACCAGAAAGCTCAATGATAAAATCTGTTTTCACTTGTCTGTCTGATATGTGAGCTGATTTCTTTACAAAGAAACATAGCTCCCCTTTCCAGGAGATTCCAGTTAGAGGCGGAGTCTGAGACATTTGAGTGGCACATCCAGAATACTCTAGAAACCTTCACAAGATGCTTACATTTGTCTACAATATATAGTAATATTCAGGACACTTTAAAATCACCCAAAGTTGTTGACTGGCCATTTTTATTTAAAGTATATTTGTAAAAGGATTGTAGAGAAGAACCTCACCAAGTGTTTTTGTGTTATTTTAAAGGTTTGCCAATTCTGAAAGACCAGAGATGAGCTGTTCTTAATCATATTTGACTACAATGCCTTGGTGAATGCTATTGTGGGACTCCTGGCACTTTCAATGTTGGATGGTCCCCCAAACCCTCTGATTTTTCTTGAGAAAGGTAAAATTGCTTTTATTTAAGGAAGCTGTTAAAAATATTAGTACATGCATAGTTATAAAACTGGGGCAAAGATCTTTTGTTTTTGAAGTTTTTTTTTTAAAGTGGATGTTCAATTTTCTTGCTGAAGTGAGGTTTGCCTGAGGCAAGATGGAAAAGACTGCAGAGCTATGTGGATTCAGAGTCAGAGCCTCTGGACCTGCAGAACAAAGAACTCTGTGCTCTCTATGACTTCAAACCTTAGCACCAGGCAGAAATCAAGTACTTTTGATCCAAGCCTGTGTGGTTAGGGGTTATTTTCATTTTTTTCTCTTTTGAACTTCAAAACATTTGGCTTTTAAAATGTTAAGTGGTATTTTGTGTAATTTCTCACTCCTGAAAGTGTGTGATACTTATCTGCAATGTTTGCTTCATGTTTTGTGCCTCTCTCAGATGGGTAGGACTCTGGGGTTACATTCCAATATCTCATGGGGAAATCACATTTATAAGTGAGGCTGAAATTAGGCAGGGCTGTGCTTCATTTAAGCATTCTATATATCAACTATACAGATATACTTTAGATGTTCCAGATTTGGTGATAAGAGTTACTAATAGCATAAATCTAAATTGAATGGAAGCAAAACTGATCACTGGTGGGCCATAAATTTTATTTTGTGTTAAAAAGTGGACCTTTTTTAGTGCAGGAAGGCAACCATATACCCTGTTATTTACAGATCATCAGACTGAAGATAATTTTTCAGACAAAAGTGTCCCATGTCATTCTTGAATGAAGTTTGTTCAAAGAATGTGAAAAGCATAACTATTCTCAGGCATCTCCTTGTCAAAATATGAAATATGACTATTTTGTGATATCTATCTCTCCCAAAGCCACTGTAAATCCTATGGCCTCCCTTCCATTCCCTCCGCTTAGCACCATCTTTCTTGCTAAGGGCACAGGTTGCAAAACCCCAGCAGGCACACCTGTGGTATGCATCTCACCACTCATCTCAGAGGGTAAGAAGAGGTCTTTGCTGCAGAGACTTTTCTCAATAAGGAAGCCTGTGTGCCTCACTTCATTTATTAAGGCTGTCACTCACTGAAACTGAAGAATCTTTCTTCTGTTTTCTACTCCCAACAACAGTCCTTCTCCATTAGAACTAGGTTGTGCCATGACTCACTGTGGTAGCACCAGGAGCTGAACTGAAAAATTCTTCTTAGTTCATAGTTCATCATTGCATACCAGCATGCACAGTTCAGAAGTTCATACTTGAAGACCTTACTGCTAGCTTGTTCTGGCTATCTGCCTTCATACAGCTCTTAATTATGGTGACAAATGGATCCCAGTCCCAGTGTCCTTCCCAGGTTTCCCAGAAAGACCAGTTCCCCGTAACTGTGCTGCCAGACACCATAATTAGGAAGGGGATAGAATTCCATGTTAATTTTGTATTTATTTACAGAAATCCCTGGGGTGCTGTAGCAAAATGGGTACAATAAATAATCTGAACTATATAAAGATATATAATATATAAATTTTCCATGTTTCTTGAAAGCTAAGGAACATGTGAGTGATGTTTAAGTATTTTTGTAAGCAAGCTAGTATAAAATATTTGAACTCTATAGTCCTAGAGAAACTAAAGCAGTATGAGTAAACACTAGAAGTTAATATACCCTTAAGATTTAATTATAATTGTTATAAAACATGATGCATTTTTAAGATGTACACTATGAACCACTTTGTGATTTTTTTGATCTTTGTATATTGCTTACTAAACAACAAGTATTCTTTGTTCTCATTTGAATGTCAACTGGGTTAAATGTTCTTTTGTTTTAGAAGCACTCATTTCCAAGGTGTGGTGATATACTGTGTACCCTAATAAACTTGCCTGAGGATCAGAGGACAGAGCCAGCCACTAGATTAGACATAGAGGTCAGGCAGGCAGTGGTGGCACACACCTGTAATCCCAGCACTTGAGATCTCATGCCACTGCTTGGGAAGCACATACACCTTTAATTCCAGGAAGTAATGTGGCAGGGCAGAGAAAAGTATATAAGGCACGAGGGAAAAGGAACTCACTCTCTTTAGGCTGAAGATTCGTAGAGGTAAGAACTAGTTAGTGGCTGGCTGTTCTGCTTCTCTGATCTTTCAGCTTTCACCCTGTATCTGGCTCTGAGTTTTTTATTAAAAAGACCATCTAAGATTCTAACAACACCAAAGGTCTCCTCTCTCAGTGCACAGAGAAGAGAAACCATGTGACCATTTATTCATATTTAAAAAAATACTCTAAGGCATCCAACCTTGATATGAGGGTTTGTGCCTAGTCTTATTACATCTTGGTATGCCATGTTCAGCTGATATACCTAGGGTGCCTGCTCTTTTCTGAAGGGAAATGGAGCAAAATGGATCTAAGGGAGAGGAGAGGTGGGGAGTGCTGGGAGGAGTGGAGGGAGGGGAAGCTGAGGTCAGGATATACTTTATGAGAGAAGAATAAATAGAAATAAAAAATACTCTATGGGATATAAGTCTGGTAGTCCTTTTCTCTGAGAAGGTCTACACTTACCTGTATCTCCTAACATGATCACTGAAATTGGAGGTGAGATAGTACACAAATCATGGGAACTTACTTGTAAAGGGATCTTAAAGAGTCACCAAAGACAGATTGACAGCACATGGTAATTTCTGGAAATTGAGGACAGAATGGTAGTGACTGCTGGTTTCTCCTGGAGGGGCTGTTAGGTTCCCAAGCTCAGCCTGCAAAGCTATGAATGTTTGTAGTTTTTCTGATTATTTGTAAAGACATCAAGGTCCCACAAGGATGTCAAGAATGTAGATGTGGTGATGTTACACTTTTGTTTAGTTTGAATGTTCATCTGAGGACTTGTCTTCATTTTGTTTCAAAAAGTGCCTTATCAAAGAAAATTTTGCATGTCTTTAAGAAATATTTTTGTACACTGTGGTAGAGGGGAAATAACACTCTAAAATCACAAGAATGGCTGATTTCTTGTGTGTGGTGTAAAGGAGTATTTTTTTATGTATTTGTCTGAAAGGCAAGAATACAGTAAGTAGGGAAAAGACCCTTAAAATTGAGAAGTCTGTCATTGTTTTCTATCAAAAGGAAGTGACAGAAATTGATATATCGCAAAATATGATAATGCATTGTCTAGAAATCATTTATTATTTTCCTTTATGTCATCCACTGGTATATACTTTGGAGACCTTCTGGAATGAGATTTTGAAATTAATAGCTATTAATCCTTTAATGTTCTATACAGAGCAAGTTTTAATTTCTATTTTTTCATTATTGCTGTGGATGATTGATTGATGAATAAAACACTGATTGGCCAGTAGCCAGGCAGGAAGTATAGGCGGGAGTAACAGAGAGGAGAATTGAGAGAACAAAAAGGCAGAGAGGAGGAGAAGCCAGCCTGCCTTCCAGGGAGATCATGTAAAGGCAGGAGGTAAAGCCACAGAACACGTGGTGACATATAGATGAACAGAAATGGGCGGAGTATAAAAGTAAGAGCTAGACAACGGTAGGCCTGAGCTAATGGCCGAGCAGTTTAAATAATATAAGTGTCTGTACATTTATTTTATAATTGGGCTACGGGACTGCTGGGGCTTGGTGGGACCCAGAGAAAAAAACTCTAGCTACACATTATCATTGATTGCACTGGTACATGAGAAAGAGGCTTACTCAGAGGGGTATCAGTTGCTATGAATAGTACTGTATCAGTATGCCTTTAAATAATATGTAAACACAATTCCTTCTATCATAAAGATAATTTAAATCTTATTTGAACATAGTGAGATTATGAGTACGTGATTTATGGTAACACTATGGTGAAAGTCTGATTATCTTTTTTTATATGCTCCCAAGCAATAAAACCCTTTTATTTAGGAACTCTTAAGCCATCAATCCACAACTTAAACTACTGTTCCCATCCAAAACTCACTAGTATAGTTATAGCACATAAAGTATCGTCTGACATACTGTTATTTACATATTATGCACATTATTTATCTACATGGGGCAGAGTCTTTTGCTTATTTAATTCACTCTAATATTATCTAAGCCTACAACAGTATCAAGGACATCACAGGTTAAAGTTTATAGCTATTTAAATTAAAACTAAATTAGTGATTTTCAAGGGCTGATACAGTTTTCAAAAGAGTATAATAATTTCTGAACTGAACTGACTGACATTACTGATGAATATAATTATTTCAATGAACTTTTTAACTTTAAATAAAAAATAATTAAAGTATAACTCTTTGCCATATTAACTCTGGTCCTTAATGAACATATAGACAGAGAAGAAAATGGACAACTGCAAATATATTCTTCCTGTAGCTCAAAATAAATGTTATGGGTACTATAAAATGTTAATCTTAAATGAAGGAGGTGTGGCAGGAATAAATTTTAAATATTAATATATATTGATTTCTAATAACAAGAAATTATAGTGATATTAGAATAAACTCAATAGGAGGAAATTTATTTCTGGTACTATAAACCCAGCCAACTACCTGCGGATGATGGGGTCATGGAACCTAGAAGAACCTGCTGATGCCACATTCTTAAACCAGTATAATTCCAAACTGCATTCAAAATACTTACCCTTATATTCACAGATAAGTATAGCTCTTTCTCCTTATCAACGAAGTTTCATTTTGCAGCAGACAGAGAATTTACCGAAAGTCGTAACTGAACAAACCACAGAGAACAACTGACTGCAGGATGCCCAACCTTGACTGATACTTCTCTTATGCAACTCTTATATCTAAAGGTTGTGAAAATATGGTCAGAGTCTTAGGACCAGGAATTCTGCTATGATATGGTGTCTTCTATAAATGAGGGAAGCTGTACCTGTGGTATCACAAAGATACGGTTATCTAATTGTGGGAGGTTACGAGGAAATACTATTTTCTGGATAAAGTAGGGCAGCACACATGAACTCACAGCTTTGTGGACAGTATGAACAAAACTTGTGCAAGCTGAAGCCATTCAAAATTTCAGAATGAATAGTGATGGAGCTATTGGCAACTACTATCTGCCAGAATTGGAAGAGACAGTTTTCTCTAAGAAGGCCAGTTGTGTAGACAATCTGTGAGGATATGAGAAAGGGAAGCCAGTGAACAGAATATATTATATGAAGAATATACTTTGAACCAAACAAAGCAAAACAAAAGAATTAAAGCAAACCAGAACAACAAATAATCCCAAGCAAAAAAAAAAAAAAAAAAAAAAAAAAAAAAGAATGTATCTTGAAGTAAGTCAAGGGGGAAAAATTACACATCAAAGAACATTTGGGCTGCACAAAATGGTCTTGAAAAATTAAAATTGTAGAAAACTTCAAAAATATAGTTTTACCTGACATTATCGAAGCCATTCTCCAGATCTACATAATTGCGAGTGAGCCAAACAATTTGAGAGGAAGAACTTGTTTGCAACAGTCTATACAGCATGATAACTCCATGGCAGCCTGTTTTGTTGTCCTACCTAAGTAAGAATATGTATACCTGCTCAAAATAAAATTATTTTGATAACAGGAAAGTTCACTGAATTGACAAACATCATTTCAAGTAAAACAAGTGAGAACAACAAAGACAATTATTTCTTGTTTTCTCTCCTATGTGGAATCCTCAGTGGGGTAGTATAAAACATGAAAGTCAAAGAGGGATTATTTTTGAGGAGCATTAGTTGTAAGATATGGTTGAAATAAGGAAAAAATGGTGGTATGTGATCAAAATTCATTATACACATGTATGGAAATGTCATTAATATTACTTTGTACAACTGATATATGCTGACATATTTAAAAAATATAATTCCAATGGAGATTTTCAGGTTATAAGAAGTTAAAGCTTTAATGTGTGACTATTGCAGATATAAAATGATTTTTAAAGTAGTTTGTGGGAGAAATAAAATTAATAACCTTAAAAATATAAATGTAAGCTGGGATTTAAATGTTTAGTGTTTATTCAAATGGAAACCATAAATGTGATCAAATGGACACATTAAGATGTGAAGAAGTAGAAATTAAAATAAAGGATAACTGTACACAGTGGTTCATGCCTGTATTTCCTTGACTTGGTAGTCAGATTTTGTCAGTAGTTTACGAACATGGCAAGTCTTGTCTACATACACAGGTACAGATCAATGTGAGCTACATTATGAATTCCTGACTCAAATGGCCAAAAATCTGAAATCCAAGATCTGAAAAAAAGGTATGTTTTTTTTCTCCAAGATCATGAAAATACAATAAAAGGAGATGCCAATGTATATAGAAGTATAGATGAGAGGTAAAAGCAGGAAAGGAAGAAAGCATTGAAAGAAAGCAAGGAAGGATAAAGAAAGAAGGCTAAATTATTTAAATCTACTTAAATATTCATTGATATACTGTGTCATGAACTCCAAGAGGCATAAGATCAGAATTAAAATTTGAAAAGAATGAAATTCCTGTATCATTTTTAAACTGATGGTTAGTAAATATTTTAAATATATATAACACAATACATTATAACTTTTTGAAACAAGCTAAATATGCACTTTTCTTGGTATTAAAAAACTGACAATATAAAGGAAGAAATGAATTCTTGTAGTAGAGGTACACACAAAATTTTGAATTTTCTATCTCCAGTTTGTTTCTCAGATGTATGTGAAATAACTTCCCATATTATAATTATTTACTTGACTTAATGATATCAAAATTTAGATAATCTGAATCCTGAGAAATGGATTTTACACTTCACATGCAGTATTTCAGTTGCAACAATTCATATGCAAATTCAAAATACATTGAGCATTAAAATATTCCAGTGTTTCAGAAGATACAGAAATGGAAATGATGATATCACCCTAAAATAATTTTTTCAGTGTAAGGGAAAAGTAACATCATAAAAGCAAGAGATAAAGCTATATGTCACTTTGACAAAGTGACAAAAAGTACTCTACAAGCACTTCTAAAAAAAGGAAACAATTCTAGCTGCTGGAGTGTGGAACTGTGTTATATTTTAAGTTTTATAAAACACAAGGCTTTTCATGTTCACATAATTTGTTAAAAAAAAAGATTTCCTAAAAAGTGAAAAGCTAAGATGTTAGCAATGTAACTCAAGAAAGGAATTAATTTATGTTCAGAGACAGGTTTGTTTGCTCTTGTAGGCAACTCATTTAAAAAGACATTATTACTGGCTTGGTGCAACTCATTGAGAAGGAGAACATGACTATTTTTTGCATCAATGTAGTGATTTTGTGTACTTTTTCGGTGGTCATTTATAAAGTTTAGAGAATGACAAACTAGTTCTTTCTGTGACAGAACATCCAGTGTATTGCACTATATTAACAGTAGAACAATTATTCTAGCATGATGCTCTTACAATTTTGTTTGCTTATTCTACTAAGAACTACTTACCATGCACATAGCCAAAAACATAATGGCGTAAAGAGATTTCACATGCTTTTAGTCACTGAATTATACATACTATAGTGAATTGCTTGCTCTGCTTATCTTAAACACCACAGCCAATCAAATACATTGTGTTGTAAAATGAATCAGATATTGAAGATACTGAGTTTATGTGCTGAAGTTTTTCATAGATGCTTGACTTTTGTTTAAACTTCAAATTTTATTAGTTTTTATTTATTATACTTGATAAGAATATGAACCTTACATTTCAAGTTGTACCATGGGATACAATTATCCATTATGGTTGCTGAGAATCTATTTAGATATTTTAAGGCAATGTAGTAACTCAAAGACATTTAATTAGATTTAGCTCTCAGAGTGCTTTTCGTCTTTACTTCTGATCAATAACATTAAACAATGAAAAGCAAAATACTAGTGATGGTCACAAGTAATCAAGCCTTTTGAATACATCGTATGGTGGAGGTTAACTCACATACACAAAACACATATTTATTGTCCTCTTTTTTCAAATTAATCAAGTGAATATATATGCACATAATGCACATATGCACACACACACACACACACACACACACACACACACACACACACACACGGCCATTGGCATAAAAGAAAACTTCTAAGATAAGATGAAAAAAAATGAAATGACAGTCCTGGGCATGAGGCATCACAACTGAACCATGTGTTACATTAGATTGCTAGAGAATTGTATAATATAGCTGCTGCCTTACTGTTACAGCTTTTCTCACACATCAAACTACCATGCTGAAAAAACTTGAAGTTTGTGATAATTTATGAAACTATAAAAATTTCTGCTTTATTAATATAGTATAGACAGATGTATTAACTTGGTTATATGAGTAATAGCAGACCTCCTGTGAGCATATTTGTAAAACAATAAAGAACCTGTAGATCTCACATTCGTCATACAATGGAAAAAATATAAGGAAAAACTAACAAAGATAGGAAGTATTAGTCTGTTTACCTAAGACCATATATTTGTCTCCACTTTTTTATTGTTTTTCAAAAATTTCATACATGTATGGAGTGAAATATCACTCCCTTTATCTGTCCAACAGCTTATTTTCCTAACTTAATTTTTCCTCATCTTCTCTTTCTTCTTTGATAACCTGCTGAGTTCAATTAGCGTTGCCTATATGTGCATGATGTGGGTCCATCCACCAGAGCATGGGTAACTCAGGCCCAGAAAGACAAACATCACATGTTCTCTCTTATATATGTTTCCTAGTATCAAATCATCTTCCTGTGTCTTTAAGTTGTTGCCCAAATGGAAGGCAGGAAACTAGAAATGAACCACTTGTGGGAAGATAAATTGCAGGAAATAGCAGATTATACATAAAATTGCTGTGGGATGTTCTGTATGTTAAATGTGTTGCTCTGGCTGGCTAATAAATAAAACACTGATTGGCAAGTAGCCAGGCAGGAAGTATAGGCAGAATAAGTAGAGAAGAGAATTCTGGGAGCAGGAAGACTGAGTTAAAGAGATACTGCCAGCCACTGCCAAGACAAGCAAGATATAAGGTACCGGTAAGCAATGGGTCATGTGGCAACTTATAGACTAATAGAAATGGGTTAATTTAAGATATAAAAACAGTTAATAAGAAGCCTGAGCCATTAGGCCAAACAGTTTAAATAATATAAGCATCTGTGTGTTTTATAAGTGGGCTGTCAGACTGCCGGACTTGGCGGGACCTGGAGAGAAAACTCTAGCTACATAAAATGGGATAAATAGTTAAATTAATGGTATATATATATATATATATATATATATATATATATATATATATATGGCATATACCCAGGCATCTGAGAACTGATTATTCTTCTTTAAAAATTTCATTATTAGTTACATACCACATTGTTAGAGACGGAAACATCTCAAAGTTATTAATGGGTCCTTTTTATATAGCAATATATATTTTAGTTGCTTTACTGGCAAAACAAGGCAAGTCTGTGAAAGTAAGTGAATTCTTCCTGTGTCATGAAACAGGGGGAAAATATTACAACAATTGCTTTGCTGTTCTCCTAGGGTTCCCTCTAGGGAATAAAAGTTGAAACATTTACCAGAAGCACTTGCATAGACGGAACTCCTGGAGGTCTAAATCAAAAGAGATAACAGGAGCTATTATTTCATTCTATACATGTACTGTTTGGTCAAATGAAATATACAGCAATGGAAACATCAGCACTTGGATGCACTGACAGCAACACTTTAAAATGTTTATGTTTTTGTTTTTAATTCACAATGATTACTTGGACATTTGTGAGATAGGTCATATTTACATAGTCAAAAGATAAGATAGCACATTTCTTTAGTGCAGTGATCATTTAGAAATATATAAAATCAATTACAACGTGAGTCGGTGCCCATCTCTGCATCCTTTCAAATCTATGCTTAGAATATATCACATGATTATGATCATGAGTAATCAAAAAATAAGAGGATTCAAGATCCTGGAGGACACATATGCATGGTCTATTATATCCAGGGGAAATATTGGAGAAAGGTAGATATCAACTGATAACAATTATCAGAAGAGACATGTAAGGCTTGAAAATCTCTAGTCCAATAGCAAACTAAAATAGAAACCACTCTACAATGGAAGGCTCCATATCCAAGAGTGCTGTGGGATGGTCTGTATGTCAAATGTGTTGCTGATTGGTCAATGACTAAATCGCTGATTGGCAGTGGCCAGGCAGGAAGTATAGGCGGGACTAACAGAGAGGAGAATTGAGAGAACAGGAAGCTGGGTGGGGGAGACACTGCCAGACGCCATCAGGACAAGGAAGATGTAAAGTACCGGTAAGCCACAAGCCACGTGGCAAGGTATAGATAAATAGAAATGGATTAATTTAAGCTGTAAAAACAGTTAGCAAAAAGCCTGCCACGGCCATACAGTTTGAAACCAATATAAGTCTCTGTGTTTACTTGGTCGGGTCTGAGCGGTTGTGGGACTGGCGGGTGGCAGAGATTTATCCTGACTGTGGGCCAGGCAGGAAAACTCTAGCTACACAAGAATATTTGAGAAGTATAAATAGACCTTGATAGGTTTTTAAAAAATAAAAACATGAATTTTGAAAAGAGTTCACTTTTAAATTGTATCTTTCAGGCACAGCAATGAGTTTTGTTTATTTGTCTTATTTTAAAGTTATTCATTAAATTTGTTCAGATGCTTTTATAGAGGCATATATATTGCACTATAACTTTCCTACCTTCCTCCAAGACAACTATCATCACATTCTTCCCTATGAGTATTCCATTTTTTAAGTAAAAGATTGTTTCAACACTTTTTTTTGGGAAACCAATAACCCTAAATGTTATTAGATGCCAAGGGGGAGATTCTGAGAATATTTATTCCTTTCAGACAGTAAATCCAATAAAATTTACTAATTAATTATAGGTTAGCATAATGAAGATTGCTTATTTCAGTTGTGCTGCTATTGTTCACATCTTTGTGGTTCTCATTCAGGTTGGTTGGTAGTGTTCTCATAAGACAAAAGCTTGAAAACATAGTTATTTTATTGACTATGCTCACATTTGTCAGAGTTTTTATAACTCTACCCTGTTGAACTCCCTTTATAGTTAAAAAAAAATTGGTGTCTAAATAATCTCAAACATTTTATTTTGTTCTTGATCCTATGGTTCTACATCAACACTACTCTTAGTAAAATTTAAAACGCATAGTTAATAATGAGAAGAGTTTAATGAAGCAAAAAGTAACCAAGGTTGTAAATTGGAGATCTAAATTCTAGTTCTAGATCTAATTCAACATTCACTTTGCAGAAGATTTTCATTTAACAAATCAGAGGTTTGAATAATTTCTGTTTATACCCTTTTCCCTGTTTAAACTATAGGGCTTCTTTAAGAATATCTGAGGTCTAGCCACAGGCCTCAATTAGTTTACAGTGCAAGATCAACAGATGGTATAGAAAGTATGCTACATTTTCTATTATATGAAGAAAAATTATCAGGACAATGCAGAAAATTCTCTCAGATGTAGATCACCTGTATATAACTTATGCTTTCAATTGGTGGTTCATATATCTAATGTGATTTAGTTATATTCTCCAATTTTTCACTACTTGAAAAAAAACAGATTTCTATTTGAATGTACGATCTAAACTATAATCTGTAGGATGCTTTGTAAAGATGATTTTAGAAGTAAAATAATGGGTTTAAGAATCCAAAACAAATCAGGATGAAAGCACCTCTCCTACTTTTACCACTTTAGGCAGTTGAGTCTGGGTAATTGGAAAATCATGGGGGAAAACTCCCATGAATGTAGTTGAAGAACAGATTTCACTTCTAGACAATAACTTGAATTTTAGAGATAGAGACAGGGGGTGAAAGTGATTATTAAATACACTCCATAGCTTTAAGTGACACAAAATAGCTTCAAAAGGAAGCTGAACATTATTACTTTACAAACAGTTAAAATCAAGTCGTTCTTTTTTTTTTTTTTTTTTTTTTTTTATCCTGTTCTTAGCCATTCTTGGACCAATAATTTAGAAGGCAAAGAAATTCATTTTTGTTGGGCAACATACATAAAAACCTTTTCAGGATTGGAATTCAGTTGAAAGACTAGTTCAAAGGAAGTGAATCTTGTGAAATAGAGGTAATTTTAGCCTTTTGAAACAGATGCATGTGATTGGGGATTATTGTCTCTCAGGAGTGGAGAGCATAGGACCTGTGATCATAGTAAGTAAACATCGCACTGAACAGAGGTTACTCAGAAGTTTGAAATCAACTCACAAGTTCTTTCATTCACTGTGAATTGCAAAGCAGCCTATGTAAGTTCAAAGTTCCCACAAATGAAATGGAAAAACTAGAGAATATGCTAGTTTTCACTGATAGACAACAAACATTTCATTACAAAAGACACAGATAATAGACTATATTGTTAAAATGGATGTGTCTTGAAATACAATAACATAAAAGCAAACTTAACAATAGAGTGAATGATCACAGTCCTGCAATGTTTACACATATGCTAATAAGATCTAATGTTTCATTCATATTCAAATTATAAATGTAGGATTGTAATAATATGGATAATATATTTTTCATCTAAATTTAGGAGAGCCACAGCAAATGTCTTTGGACATAATCCAAATTATTTGAAATTAATTTTCAACATCCACTGTCTTATTAACTTAATCATCAATTGAAACAGATCATTGTTGACTCACCAATGTTTCTGACATTTACTTTGTGTTAAAAACTGTTCTATAAAGTGAGTATATATCAGTATATATTTTTAAAAAATCCTCAAAGTGGCATTTCTTATTCTGATACAAATCAATTACAGCCAAGGGAAACAACATTGAAATGTTTTATAATTCTTCACATTTATATTTATATTAGTGTCTAAAATAGTTAGAATTGCAACAAGAAGATTGAAAAGGGTATTCAGAATCTTAATGAAATTTTAAATGAGTGCTAATGATATTCATTGAAAACATGCCATTGTCAAATGAAAACTGCTCTGAAAAAGACTCAAACACAGTTGTTTCAAACACATATTTACTACATTATGTTTTACAGGTTAGAATCCTTATGTGTGTATCAATAGCCTAAAATAAAACATGGCACCCAAGCTTCATTTCTTTTTGTAAGCTCTATTGAAAACCCAAATGCCCACAACTCTTCCTTCTTCATTCTTCTTTCTTTGTCTTGTGTCATCTGTCCCAATCCTCATATGCAGTAACATTATTTTTATTGTTATAAACATCCTTCCATCTGACTGCTGATCAAGGAATTTATATACTTTAAGGGATTCCCACATTCACTATTTTATATTTTCAATGTTTTTCTTCTTACAAATGCATATTAAAATGTGTTTGTCATTACAAGAGCACAGATAAGTAAGCACTTAATAGCGATGCTTAGACCATGAAGTTTGAGTTCTTTTGAAGGTATCAGTAACATTATATAAGTGAGTTAGCCTCTCTTAATTCATCCATTTGCTCTCTCAATCTCTGTCACTGTCTCTCTGTATCTCTGCCTTTCTCTGTCACCTTTCCAATTTCTTTTAATGGGTAAATTACTAAAATGTTCTAATCAAATAATAGTAACTCCATTCTCCAGAAAAAAAGGCAATAAATTTACATTTGTTTTAATTACCCACTCAATAGTATTCTTTTATTATTTTATAGAAGCACAAAATAGACTAAGGCACCAGATAACTCAAAATGATTTCAAATCACAAGGTCCATAATCTTAATATCTGCCAAATCCTTATTTTCATGTGAAATGGCATATTTACTGTCTTTTTACATTAGAACTCAGATTATTTGGAGATCAATTATTTTCAGCATGTTGGGTATAGCTATACACTTATCTTGTGGCAAAATGTTCTTGGAAGAAGAAACATAATAAATAAATCCATGATGGTTGTACTTACATTCATAAAATAGTAAGCAAGCCAAGGTAGCTAGACAAGAGGGAGATCAGGAGCTACAAATAAAATACTAGATCAAAGAAAGAATTTAAAGCTGAATGAACAAATAGTTAAGCATCCTAAGAACATGAGTGATACATCTGCTTTCTCTGAGAGGGATAAGTGGCATGTGGTAGATAGTAGAAGAATGCTGTGATGCAACTTTGACTTTTAAAGGCTCACTATGACAGTTTATTATAATATATATTATTGTCAAGATAGTATTGTAAGACATGTCACAATTTTCTTTGAATAGAACATTATTTTACAAAAGTTAAACCTTATTATAAATGTATCAAAGAACAGGAATTAGCTAGTTTTTTTCTTCTACTAATGTTTATACATCTCAAATAAATCACTGTGATAATTTATTATTGTTATTGTGACTTCCTTCTTCTAATGACATGTGTTAATAACAGTTTCACCAGTGAAGTAAGTAACAGAGCCTGATGGTGCTGAACCAATGCCCCATACTATAGTTGTCCATTATTGTTTTGATGAGTTTGAGTTTTAAAGATTCATGAATTATCCCTATCTACTTAGGATGAGAAGACAAGCATAAGTGACCAAACGTAAATAATTTTATGTGGTTCTAGAGATGGAACCCATTCTCTCATTCTTGCAAAGCAAGCATTTTGTCAAAGAAGCTGTCTCCCCACCTGCATCCCGATGTAAATTGTATTAGAATACACTAAAATTACTGAATAACAAATTGAAAAATGTAGAATGTTTCTATTTGTAATATTATATGTGACTATGTTCACTTAAACATTATTTTGTCTAACTGGTTTTAATACATTTTTAAATGGCACTGATATAAAATCAGGTTCCTGCATCTTATTATAGTACAAGGAATTTGGGAAAAGGAAACAACTTACAATGCATAGAGGATCCATTTGGTAAGTGAATGACTGTTATTACAGAGTTTAAAGGATTATAAACCTTAAGATGTAAAATGAGGCAAAGATGCTTTGTTCCATCAAATAACCTATGAATCCCTGTCTGAGTTGTTCACTGACATTAGCCAGACCTTTCCATTTTACAGGACAATATGACTGTATGATAAGAATCTCATGACCTTTCCTTTTCCTCTTCCTTCCTAACACAATAAAAATGGTCTCCATCAAAATGTCATGGAAAGTATAAGATGTAATCTTGTATCTGTCTTATGAGTTGATAGATTCATTACCAATATACTATCAGCAATCTTTAATGAATTGTACTTGATTTTTTGCTGATTAAATAAGGGAAAGACTGAAATGTATCTTTTGAAATTCAAAATAGCATTTTATTTTGAAAAACAATTCTATGTGTTTTCTTCTTAGGTTTATCATTTCAGGTTCCTTTGGATATAGTAGTTGCTTACCCATTAAAAACCACAATTTCAAACAGAAAAAACATATCTACTAACCTTTTGTTATTTTTCTGATATATGTTAAGGAGTGAGCGCTTAGTTAATCAATATTATGTTTGTTATGTTCACATATCCAGGTAAAGTAATGAATGTACTTTTGGGGATGAGATAAAGAATAAGTCAGAAGGACAGATACAAATGTCAGAAATTACTTGTTTTGTTTTTTTATATATATGACAAACAAAGTAAACAAATATCTACACTAAATGTCCTGTCCATTTAGTGCTAGTCTCTTTTGGAAATGGACTCTTTTTCTATATCCATAACACATGTAAAGAGAGATGGCGCTCTGAATTTCAAACATACATGTATAGCTCAAATCAACTTTACTTGCCTCCATATGCCGTGGAAAAATCCTCTGTGCACTGTGTGAATATATGTTGCTATGATTGATTTAATAAACAAGCTGACTGACCAATAACTGAACAGGATAAAGTTAGGCAGGAATGCCAAAGTGAGAATGATGAGATGAGGAAGGGTGGAGTTAGAAGAGATACCAGCCAGCCACTGAGGAGGCATGGCATGTAGAAAATGAGGTAACAAGCCATGAGTCACGTGGTAAAGCATAGATAAGAAATATAGGTTAATTTAAGTATCAGAGTTAGGTAGTAACAAGTCTGAGCTATTGTCCAAGCATTTATAATTTATATGAAGCCTTTGAGAGTAGCTTCTGGACAGAAAAACTCTTCCTACATTCATCATGATTGTTAGCATTTAGGCACCTGAACTGCCCTGCCCTTAGAGTCCTGACAGGATATACCTCAACTGCAGCCACTAAGAGTACCTCCTGTGCATATTCATTATGTTACCTTATAAAAGGTGGGTCTTATACACCTCCCATCTCTCTCTGCTTCGCTTTCATCCCCAGGGACCATTCTCTGTCCCCTTTTCTGCCCCTTCTCTTCCCTCCCTTCAATAATCCTCCTACATGGGCCCTCTTGTATGGTGTGACTCCTTCCTACCATTTTTAAAATACAACATTGGCTCCTATTCAGGGAATCAAACCCCAGTCTCCTGCATAACAGGTGGGGATATTCATAACTATACTAACAGGGAGCCAGTGTTCTAAGTAAGTGAGGCTTATGCTCCCAGGTTCTACTTTTTCCCATTTTTCAAAGCAGGAAGGTCTCCCACAAATTGACAAATTCAGCTGTGATGATTGATCTTGGTTGTCAGCCAAGCAGAGGGATGTCAGTCTGCCTGTTTGTCCTAGTGTCTGCTACATACCCTGGCCCAACAGCTGAATCAGCCAGCCAAAGCTGGCTCCTTCAGATTTGCTGGGCAAATCAATCTGCTTTCCCAGCAGTCTGAAATGTGTGGGGACTGTGGATCCTGGTCCACCCACAACAGTCATACTTTCCCACCTAACCAATCGCTGGGTCTCTCCATTCAATACCAATGATTGGTATGCCCCCTGCTTTTGGCTGTTTGCCATGAATAAGGCTTTGTTTCTTGAGCATAGTCCTTGCCTTCTGGCTTTTCTCAAAGTCCAGATACCAGGCGACTGTGTCTCACTTAGGTTTCTAGCCCATCAACTCCTGCTTTTTTGGATGACGGTCTACTGAGCATCTTGAGCATCCTCTTTGGTCCTTGCTGAACCTCTGGGACACTAGAGATTCCAGCCCTTGGACCTTCTCTACCTCACTCATGGAAAATGCACCTACCTCCATATCTAGCACCTGATTTAAGAACTTAACTTATCCATCTTTGCAGTCAGACTTGGTCCTATAAAATGGCTGCTTACCAGCACCCCATATCCTGGTATTTCACAGGACCATTGTAACATCTGCCAGTGATCTGTTAGATGGAAGGGAGTACACTACTTTCAATCTTTCTCTTATCAAGTCCCTACTCTGATGTAGCCTTTCACTCTTTGCTCAACCCCTCCCCCCCCCCCCAATCTTTTGCACTAACTCTGTTGTGTGTGGTGTGTTTGCTTAGTGGCATACCTTGGCAGGGCCTGCCACATGTACCCACTTCATGCTAGGACCCTACCTGCCTTCTAAACCTGCAGCAGATCTGCTCTTTTTCACCTGCAAAAAAATCTTCTTTTTGATCTACTCTTTTCCACCTGCAATAAATCTGCGTTCTCATTCTCCGACAGATTTGCCTTCCATTCAATACCAATAATTGAATGGTCAGAGGCAGATGGTGGGGCCATCTGCCTCTGACCATTCCCCTAGATGTGAGGCTTCATTTCTTAAGCACAGTCCTCTCCTTGCCTTCTGGCTTTTCTCAAAGTCCTGATACCAGGTGACTGTGTCTCTCTTGAGCTTTTAGTCCTTGGTCCCTATTCTTGTGTGATGGTACACTGAATAGCTTGTGCCCACTTCCTTGGGCTACCTACTGCCTCAGCCCTTGCTCTTTGCTTGGCTGAACACTGAGCACCTTGTGCCAATCCCTCTGCCTCATCCTTGGGAAATGTGTCATACACCTTCTTGTTCCCATTGAGATGTCTTTTGGAGACCCACTGACCATTCTTTGGACCAGGCAGTTGGGAAACTGGGAAAGAATTCTCCACTTTCTTCCCTTTTCTTTGCTACAAGACCTGTTTATGTCTGTCTTCTCTTCCTCTCTAAATGTTCTGTTTGCTGCAATGTGCAAATCAGAGATGGAGAAGCCTGCTTTGTTTTGCACAGTACATACAGGTTCTCGCTTTCTATTTACTCAATTCCTGTTTAGTTTGTGTGTGTGTGTGTGTGTGTGTGTGTGTGTGTGTGTGTGTGTGTGTGTGTGTGTGTTTGCATATAACTATTAACAGCAACCACATGGCTCTCCTCCGTCTTGGCTGGTGACCTCATCATTTTTTGTGAGCTCCAGGAAGTGGATTTGGATCCATCTTAACAGCATCTTGCCAGGTCCAAGTGTTGCCAGACAGTTCCACAGAGCCTGGACAGTGAAGTGAAACAGCCAGCCACCCCATGATGTGGCCAGAACCCTAGTTTTCTCAGGTCCCCCAAAGATGGTCGATGCCCCCCAGGCCAGCAGGAAGCAGTCTTGAGAACATAGCGCCCTCAGTGCCACCTCACCTGCTACCGCTTTCTAACTCTTCACCTTTTTATAATAAAGAAAAGGAAGGAATGTTACCATTTAGGTGTCTGTACTGGCCTGCCCTTAGGGTCCTGACAGGATAGACCTCAGCTTCAGTCACTAAGAACACCCTGTGCGCATCCACTATGTTTCCTTATAAAAGGCAAGCCTTGTACACCTCCCATCTCTCTCTCTTTCACTTCCTTTGCTCTCATCCCCAGGGACCAGTCTCTGCCCCCTTTTCTGCCCCTTCTCTCCCCTCCCCTCAATAAACCCACCTACATGGGCCCTCTGGTATGGTGTGACTCCTTCCCGACATTTTAAAAATACAACAATGGTTCCCATCAAATAAAACAATGTGGATAGCTGTTTATTTTGGAAAACATTACAGATTAGCAAAAAAGTGCAAGAAACAGGAAAATGTCAATATTTTTATCAGAATAGAGAAATGAAGTATGATAATCACCATAATTTTGTTTCATTAGATTGAATTTTTATCAAGATAAATACAGTCAGATTTGTAGTTTTTAATCAACCCCAGCAGTGATTATAGAAGGAAAGCAAACCATAGACTTCAAAGTTACTTTTAATACCTAAGATTCTGTACATCAAATAACATGAACCAACCACTTCTAGCAGAATAATTGTTAACAATATAAATTAGTAATTCAATCTTATTAGTTTTTTTTATTTATAATCATTTTCAGTGCTTGGGTGTTTCTATATGTCCGTGCTATTTAAATACTGATATGTTGTTTGACATTAGAAGTGTTTTTCTTAGTAAGTGAAAAAAATTTTCCCTAAGAGAAAACAAAAGATGAATGGGCCAACCTCAAACATAAATTCATGCATCAAACATGCATTAGCTTTCAGAGCACTTCCAAAATCTGGTAAAAGGCCTATTGTATTTCTGTGTAATAAATATCTTCAAATATGTATTGTTTCCTAAATTTGGTCTTATATTACATTTGTGGATAATTATATTTTATCTCCAGTTGCAAATTACTCAATTAAAACAAAAAAGTATACTGCTGGTCAATAACAGTCTCATATGTACTCTGCTGTCTCACTATGGATTATGCTAATCAATTTGAAATGAACCCTTGATTTTTTTCAAACAGCAAAAGGTAATTAATTTGCTTTACTCAATAACAACAACGAAATTAATGCAATATTTTACTTACATATGTTACTTGATTGACTATGAACTTTTTACTAATTGTTTCCTTATCTTATATAGCTCATCATTTCAGGACTCAGAACAGTGAGTGATTTAAGTGATTCAATGAACATTGATAAAATAAATGACATATGCATCTCATTTTTTTGTTCCAATGAAGCACTTACTTTAAAAATAGTAATGGGATTGTCAATCATTTAAATATCTATTAACTTTCAAATGGACTCAGAGTTCACAGTACTTTTTTATATTTACCAAAAGCATTGTATAGGGCTAGTTGCTTCTCAGAGCTAAAAGAAGTCCCCAAAGTTCCAGAAACATAAGCCATTTGGATTTTGAAAAAAGGTGAGAGCTACCTAGTAAACAGACACTTTAAAGGTTGGTTTGAAAATAGTATTATAACACTAAAACCATCATGTTCCAGGTATCTTTTGTCACGCCTGGGTAATAAAGAGATCAAGATATGTTCCACATATATTATGTACACATGTGCATAGCTTAAAATGACACAAAAATAAAGTGACTTAGGTAGCCATTTCAAGGCATGAATGCTACTAATATCAATAGACATGCTAACAGGGAAGAAGAAATTTCACAAATTCCCACTCCTAGACAGAGACCCACAGGAAACTAATGACTGCTGAAAGAGAAGTAAAATCCCTAAGATCTTCTCACGGTATGAATTTCCTATTTGTTATCCAGCATAAGATGGTCAGCATTGAAATTATATACACACATTCAACAAACTTTACACATTAATACTGGTTGTAGTTATATATTTGTGCATATATGTGTGTGTGTCTGTGTATATGTGCATGTGTGTGTAACAATGATAATCAAAAGAAAAGAGACCATCAATTTGAGAGGGAGATAGGGAAAGGGACATGGAAGAGGTTGAAGGGAGGGGCATAAAGAAGTTTGAGGTAGGAAAGGGAAGGGGGAAAATGATGTTATTATGCCTAAATATAAAATGTATTCAATAATAAAGGATGAATGCGGGTGTCTGTATGGGTAGATAAGTCAACTCCCAGAAGTCATAAAGTTTTTAAATGAAAATTCCAGCACCAGTAGTAGATTACTTCACTATGTTCCTGAAGTCTCCCAAACAATAGAAGGTCACCAGTACTAGGTGGAATGACCTTACTCCTGACAATATGATATTTTTTGGTTGCCAGACATAGGGAAATGACCTGAAAGTTTCTTCCTTGAATTCTTCATTCAGATGGCTGAGGGCTGCTCATCAACAGTCTCAGTGAGCTATGGACACTGTGCTACACAAGTTGCCAGGTAAGATGTGCCCAATGTGTCAACAGCTACATCACAATTATGGGGTGCAATTTTTTTATAACTGGACTTGGACCCACTATGCAAGAAGAAATTCATGTCTGATATTGTAATCCTTATAGAAACACTTGGTTTGGGATGCCATTGGCCTTAGTGGGGAATTTGCTGTTATGCTATTTTTTTTTTTTGCTGTGGAATGTCATTCTGTATGCTGAGAATGTGTGTTGTTCTGATTGGTTGATAAATAAAATGCTGATTGGCCAGTAGCCAGGCAGGAAGTTTAGGCAGGATAAGCAGACAAGGAGAATTCTGAAAAGGAAGGCTGAGTCAGGAGTCACCAACCAGACAGGGAGGAAGCAAGATGTCAAGGCAGAACTGAGAAAAGGTACCAAGCTATGTGGCTAAACATAGATAAGAATTATGAGTTAATTTGATTATAAGGGCTAGTCAGTAATAAGCCTGAGCTAATGGCCAAACAGTTATAAATAATATTAAGCCTCTGTGTGATTATTTTATAAAAGGTGCAGGACTGCAGGTGAGAGACTTGTCCTGACTGTGGCCCAGGTGACATTTGGCATACCAACACAGGGCTCTTGAATTTCCATAAGGCCTAAAAGAGTTTTAAAAAGGGCTTCTAAATACACAATAATGGAGGCAAAAATATCTTGCTACTTTATGTTTCATGTGGGTCGAGATATTAGAGATGCCAAGGTACAGAGACGCAGAGGCGTGCATACTTGAGCTTTAGTATGGTGGATTCACAGTGTATGGGATTTAGTACAGCATGGCAAATTCCTGCCAGTGTACACAGAGGCATCTCCAAGCCATGCAGTATGGTGCAAGGTGTATATAACTTTTGCTAGTACAAAAAGAAGAAGAAGAAGAAGAAGAAGAAGAAGAAGAAGAAGAAGAAGAAGAAGAAGAAGAAGAAGAAGAAGAAGAAGGAAAGAAAGAAATGGTTTTTGGGCTACACACTGCTGGATGGAAGCATAGATCCACTGCTTCACAGAGTCAGTGATGAGCATGGTTCCCCCAGAGCTGGCATTAAACGTAGTTCCACCATGTTGGAACGCTGAGATGGGCAGAGCCAGCAGCCAAAGCTGCCATTTCAGTCCTAGTAAAGCTGCAGTTTAAAGCAATAGATTCACAATAAGACAGATTCAGATAGGCTAAACCCTAAACAGTTTACAGTGTGTGCAAAAGTGTAGGTAGGCTTGGAAGAGAGAGGAAAAGGAATATAGACAGTTATATAAAGAAATAGAAAGTTTAAAAATTAAAGTCTTTAGAAAAGTAAAAGTACATACCATGTTTGTCTTTCTGAGTCTGGGTTACCTCACTCAGGATGATTTTTTTCTAGATCCATCCATTTGTCTGCAAACCTCATGATGTCATTGTTTTTCTCTGCTGAGTAGTATTCCATTGTGTATATGTACCACATTTTGTTTATCCATTCTTCAGTTGAAGGGCATCTAGGTTGTTTCCATGTTCTGGCTATTACAAACAATGCTGATATGAACATAGCTGAACAAGTGCTCTTGTGGTGTGGTTGAGCATTCCTTGGGTATGTGCCCAAGAGTGGTATAGCTGGATCTTGGGGGAGATGGATTCCCAATTTTCTAAGAAAGTGCCATATTGATTTCCAAAGTGGTTGTACAAGCTTGCATTCCCACCAGCAGTGGAGGAGAGTTCCCCTAGCTCCACATCCTCCCCAGCATAAGGTGTCTTCAGTGTTTTGGTCTTAGCCATTCTGACAGGCATAAGGTGGTAGGTATCTCAGGGTTGTTTTGATTTGCATTTCCCTGATGATTAGGGATGTTGAGCAATTCCTTAAATGTCTTTCAGCCATTTGAGTTTCCTCTGTTGAGGATTCTCTGTTTAGTTCTATAGCCCATTTCTTAATTGGACTGTTGGGTGACCTACTCTGGTGATGGGATGGCCAAACACCCTAATTGTCATGCTAGAAACCCCATCCAACTACTGAGGGGTCTGGATGCAGAGATCCATGGCTAGGCCCCGGGTGGATCTCTGGGAGTCCAATGGGGAGGGTTTATATGAGCGAGAATTGTTGAGACCATGATAAATGAAGACCACATGAGAATAGGAAGAAGCAAAGTGCTAGAGAGGCCCACAGAAATCCACAAAGATACCCCCACAACAGACTACTGGCAATGGTCAAGAGACAGCCCGAACTGACCTACTCTGGTGATGGGAGGCATCCAGGCAGTGGGACCGGGTCCTGTACTCATTGCATGAGTTGGCTGTTTGAAACCTGAGGCCTATGCAGGATCACTTAGCTAGGCCTGGGAGGAGGGGACTGGACCTACCTGGACTGAGTCTACCAGGTTGATCTCAGTCCTTGGGGGAGGCTTTGCCCTGGAGGAGGTGGGAATGGGGGTTGGGCTGGGGGGAAGGTAAGGGGGGCCAGAGAGGGGAGAACAAGGGAATCCGTGGCTGATATGTAGAGCTGAATTATATTGCAAAATAAAAATATAAAATTAGAAAAGTAAAAGTAATATAAAAAAAAAGACACAGAAAGATGGAAATCACACAGAGAGTCTGGATTATATTGTCTTTGGGATTTTTAACTGCAGGGAGACATTTGATTGTAAAGATTGCTCAGTTAAACCAATATGTATTTTTTAAAAGTATCTTGACTTCAAATTTTGGATCTAAGGATATGTTGCTTTGGAAAGGAAGCTCTGCTATTGTTTTCACAGGAAGAAAGAGGCAATGGATTTGTTCCAGGTTGAGATGGATCAGATTTGATCAAACCAAACCTCTTGAAATTTAACAGATGATATTATCAACAAAAGTTATAGCCAGTCTTCCCTGGACTTGACAATTATCTCAAATTTTCTCAGGATCCCCATAAGACTACCAGCACCCACAATCAGCAGGAATTAGCTTAGAAAACTATGCCCACAGTCCCAAAATCTGGATTATGGATATTTGTCTTTGTTTAGGTTGTTGGTTTCAAATTGTTATTTGTCATAGTCAATCTCTTTCTAAACGAAGAAATGGGGATTTGATATAGAAATATAGGATACAGTTATGATAGGATAAAAGGGCATATTATTGAATCTACTTTTAAAGAGCAACAAGTTGCTTAAAATATTTTATGGTGCTATGGAATTTAATTTCTTGATACAAATTTAGAGTTAATTTTGTTATACTGTATGTTTATTTCTACTCTTTTTTAAGGTAATATGTTTATGCAGCTCATTTGACATTATAATGCATAATTAAGAAGTGCAGGTTAATAATTAGTCATCTATGATAGTCAAAGTTAGAGTCACATTAGCTAAGTTTTCTAGGTATACACAGATATATTTCTATTAGGTAGGTAATCTTCAAACACTTCAAAGACTGACAGAATATGCCATTTAAATGTTTTAAAAACTTAGACTTTCTGGACAATGAGACACGTCTGCTCCTGGCAGCACCAATTTACTTCAAAGAGGAAGATGATCATCAAAGACACTCCATTTGATGTTTATCTTCTTCTTGGCAAAAGTTAGCCCGGCCTGCTTGATAAAATGTTGTATCAACTGGACATACAGGACCCATAGAAATATGACCACTGAAGTTGCCAAGGGGAAATGGTTCTTCAGGTTCCTGTTTTGCAGAGGAGACTGCCAAATATTTTACAAGACAGGGAGAAGCATCTAAAAAACTCTAGGCATATTGGTTGAAGATGGATGCCCCAATGTTACAGAATATCTTTGGGTGATTGTCCAGGCAGCCAGCTGTCTCTGTCATTCTAGATTTTTGGAAGTTGCTTACAATGTACTTACTGTTTACTTAGGTAACATTATATCCTTCTGTGGTCTTTGATGTAGTTGAAGACTAGATAGTTATAATTATGGTTTTCCTTGGTTATGATAAGAGATAATGTAGACATGAAACTTTAGACTCACAAATATAGGATATATAGAATATTATCTTTAATTTTGCCAAATACAAATAGACTAGATATTGTAACTGTAATTCTTGCTTAACTGTTATATTATATGTAATTTTACTATGTTAAAGTTAAAATCTTCCTTTTTGATTAGACAGAAATGTGGAAGTGCTGTTAAATGTCGTTCTGTATGCTGTGAATTTGTGTTGTCCTGAATGGTTGATAAATAAAATGCTGATTGGCCAGTAGCCAGGCAGGAATTATAGGCAGGAATTCTGGGAAAAAGAAGGCTGAGTCAGGAGTCACCAACCAGACACAGAGGAAGCAAGATGTCAAGGCAGAACTGAAACAAGGTAACAAGACACATGCCTAAACATAGATAAGAATTATAGGATAATTGTAAGAGCTAGGTAGCCAGAAGCCTGAGCCATTAGGCCATATAGTTCAAAAATATTATAATTTTCTGAGTGATTTTTTTAAAAGTGGCTGTGGGACTGTAGGGCCACAAGAGCTGGGCAGGACCAGAGAAAACTTCCAGTTACAATTTTTTTTGGCTGAATTGATATATTTCACATGTTAAACTGTATCCCATATATTAAAGCTTATGATCATGGACTGATGTTCTCAACTCATTTCATAGATTATATGACAAATATTCTATGACTTATAGTAGCTTCTCTTTACAGTGTGCTGCAGAGAGTTGTAACTGGGCAAAATATTGAGAATTTAAGGAAGATTATGTGAGGTAGGCATGTAAGAGTTTGGAGGAAAGGGGTGGAGTGTGATGGATACTGTTTTCCAAGTATGATATGGACATTGTACTTTTTAACTCCTAGGAGCTGTGATTAGATCTGTAAGAAATTCCGATGATTGAGCTCATCTACATTCTGCATGGAATGACAATGAAACACACAGTGCTTCCCTGAGAATGTAGGTAATTAGCAGTTGGTAGGGAGTAGGAGCTCATAAAGTTCTGTCAGTGAAAACCAATAAAAAGTTAATAGTTGCTAGGAGGAGAGAAATTTTCTGCAGTGGCTTAGCCACTGATGCATTGCCCAGGTATCTACAAATAATTTCTTAGTCATGTTCTTGTAAGTTAATCCTAATTAAACATACTGGTTCATAGGAACAGAAGAAATGAAAGGATATGATTAAGTAGTTGATAAGAGAAAAGGTAATGGCAGGAGTGGGAGGGACACTTGAGAGGGTAATGGATGGGTGAATATTACAAGAATACCTTATATACATGTACGAAAATGTCTTGTTGAGACCTATTGTTATGTATAACTAATATATGCTAATAAAAGCAAAATAAAAAGAATCATTCTATTCTGTACCACTTAGTACATTGTAGTTTAAATTGATCAAATTCATCATTCACACAATGAGTAAGTTATCCCTTCACATCTGCATCTTTCTTTCCAGGAATCTACTTTTACCTTGATGTAACATATATATTTTGAACCTGCTATCCCTTGTATGAGTAAAATAAAGCCAGAAGAAAGAATATGGGGACTTGAACCCAAATGAGTTCTGTGTAAATTGTCTACAATCTTGCTATAAGAAGATCAGTTGCAAAGAGATAATTATGCCTAAAAATTTATCCAGGTATTTTGTATTGCTTAATGACAAACTTCTGTAACTTCAAAGAATGCTGAGGAAGTCTGAAGAGCAATAACTGTTCAGTGCACCATTTCTATTATAGCATACATGGAAAATTTCAGTGAGTTCAGAGATGTTTTCAAAACCACCCCAACAAACAGGAAAGGCATTACTGAATTGAGTAGAAAAGTTTTCATAGATCATCAAAATTTAGTGCTTTGTATTTACAAGGTCAAGGTAATATGAATAATAAATTAGAAAGTAAAAATTTTTGAATATATTTTCACATATATATGATGAATATTTTATATATTTATTTGCAAAATCAGGAAATATCTTTGGCTTATGTGGTAAATGTTAACTATGTCAGCGTAAAAATTAAGTTTAGGAAGTATCCAAAATGAAATTTTATTGCAACCTTGAAGATACTTTTGTTCAGGTAGTTTTGTTCATGCATGTTCACAATATATTTACTTAAAAAAATGCCTTTCTTACATCTTAGAGATAATGTCTTGATAAATTTAAACATTTTTCTAAAAATAGTTGCCTCAAATTGTACTTTCATTTAAATGGCAGAACCAATATTACTTCAATGTAATAACCACAAACAAAAAACTCTGAACTAGTCACTGAAGTAGATCTTTTGTGGTAGGCATTGCTCATGACTATTGAAAATACAACTCCCTAACTAATTTCTAAGTTTTGATACTGTTACCACTCCTGGACCCACAATAAATGAGGATTCTAGTCTTATTTTCATTCTGCTGACTAGATAATGGGAGATTAATTAAAGCACAAAGTAAATACTTAAGAGAAATTGGGCATAATAATGAACACTGTAATTTTTTATAAACATGCCCTCCAAACCCTTATCTATTTGCACAGATACAAACACATTTATAAATATTTATAAAATACTGTGGAGAAATAATGACCTTATTATCATAAAATCTCAGCTTTACCAAAATGTACATTTAAAGAAACTTTGCTGCACAACATTTCTAGTAGATGCTTTCTGTTACTCATTGTAAGTGTGATTTTCACACAGTTTGGAAAACTCAAGAGTGTTGGCCTGCTCCATTAACAGATAGAGTGTTATTGATCTGATAGTTGCATATTAGAGGGAGCTCATTTTCACTCTTAAGATTTGTTATCATTTTGTTGCTTCTAGTTCAACAATGGATTGGAAAACATGCCTATGCAGGCAAAGCCAGTTCAAGATGAATACATTTCGATTTTGTACAAATGCCTTGATTTTCACTTATTTTCAGACAACTTGCTAGAATCAAAGCCTGCAGCATATTGCTTTTAGATTCTTGATTATAGATGCAAGTATGATTTAAACATAAGAAGCTACTTACAAGTGAAGCAAATAGGAAAGTAATCGCTCATGTTGCATTAAGAGTCAATCAAGGTCTATAATTATGGTTTTGGGTAATCATTTGGAATTGAAAGCAGTTATTTCCATGCTTTGGGGCTATGAAAAAATTGATTTTACATATAATCGAGGTGGTTACAATCAACCAATGCTGAGTAAATAAATCCTTGCCTTCAAACTGGAAGAGTTTTAGAAACTCAGAAATAGATTGAGTACATTATATTTTTCTCCCTACCTGAAATTCATTGACCCTAGACTTGAACGATCCTTAATCCTTAGTGATAGAATAAACTAATTGGAAGCATGTGTTAGTTTCAGACCCTAGTGCAAAATGAAACCTTCTAAGAAAGTGCAATTGCAAAAGCAGAACGTCAAAATAGTTTCCAACTCAAATTTTTAAGATGTATAATAATGTCCCTTATTTTTCTGTAATTAAATACATGAATACATATGCTTCACATACTGTGTTTTACATTCTAAAATAAGAGAACATTTATAATTGCTAAATTATTATCAAAAGACTGAATGGAGCAGCAAACAGTTAAAAACACTAGAGAGTGTCAATTGCAACTAAATATGCACATACATGGTTCTGACTGGATGTAGCTTCCCTCAGATGTCCTATCTGCAGCACCCCAAGTTTTCTCAAGAAGTGTCTTAAAAGAGTCCTTTCAATATCTCTGCTTATGATGCAGCACATGTCCTTAGAGCAGGAAACGCAATTCAATTTGAATAGTGAAAATTATTTTCAAAGCAATCTTTTGGAAATTGATTGTTTCATAAAAACAGTTCTTAAGAACAGAATACTTTCTCAAGCCAGTGGGAATGATTTAATCATGTCATGATTCACATGCTGACATTGATTGTCAGCTGTGTAACACAAGTCACAACAAAAGCAAAAACAAAATTTCCTCTCAGGCAAGATGTTTTAAGATTAAAATATACAATTCAAGCATTTCATATGCATTTTCTTGAACATTTAACCCTTATAGCTGTGATTTTTGTCAGGTACTGATGTCATTGTGATCATGTTAGAAACAGACAAGCACTGCATGTTATAGAGGTTTTACATCATTTACTTGGTATCACTAATTCATAGTGATGACACCCATTGAACTTTCAGCAAGAGTGAGGGTATTGAATGCATAGCTCATGAATTTTTTCATGTCTATGATGCAAAGATTTCTTTTTAACATCACTAATCTCATTCTATCTTATATCAGAAATTCCTAAGACAGTATTTTATTAGCTTATGTCCCCGAGAGCCCAGAAAAACATCCAGATAAACTGTTTTCCACTTGATCTATTCTAACTTCATAGGCTTGTTCTCAACATGCAGGTCTATTAAAATACCAAGAACTGGGGCCCAACCCTGAAATTGTTGTTTCTGTAAGTCTGTAGGAGTGTGTGAGAATCTACACCTCCAACAATTTCCCAGATGCTACTTCTGATGTTCTGGGAACAGCAGTTTGAAAGCCATTACTTTGCTAATTCAATTAATTGTCTATAAATAGAGTATTTTGTGAAAGCTTATAATAAAGGCTAATTCTAGCATTTAACTAAAAAAATTCATAGGATATTTTGCACATTAAAACTAGAAATTGCCATTGATTGTTATTTCTGATTGTCCTGAACATGAGTGGTAACAGTGGTACCTTAAGACATTTTTACAAAAATAAACACTCAAGGGATGTTCTGTTTTATGCACAATTTGAGATTGATATTCCTTCCACCTAAAGGCACATGTATTCATGTACACATTTATTTCTCATATCTCCTCCATACCTCCATGTTCTCCCTCATACACACAGGGTTTACAAAAATGAGAACTATCTATAAAAACAACTGTTCTTAAAAGTGAAACTGCCTAGTGATACCAAAAATAATTTTATTGAAAGTAATGAAATACTCATTAGAAAATATTTCTTACTTTTCTTGTATATAATACTCATTCTAATGTCATTTCCTTCAAAAAATTTAAGTAGCCCTGTTTCTTAGAGAGTAGTTATTCTTAAAGGGCAATAATTTCACAGTAACTATATTAGACAATCTTTTAATAATCCATTATTACAAGTTTAACATCAAGAATATAACTTTTTCTTATACCATGTATTATAATTATGCTCCTGAACACTTGTAATGCCAATTATTCACATATCACCAAAGTAATCAAGGCAAAGTAAGAAAAGAAATGGACAATGATTTCTTGACCATAATTTAAATTATAGTTGTAGCAAAAGAAATCAGTATAGAGATTCTAAACACAGCAGAGTTTAAAGGATAGGTATGTTGTCCAAAAATGAGGGGTAAGAAATTATTCAAGGGGAATTTCATTAAGGGGGTGAATTTAGATTGATTTTAAAAGAGAGACAAAAATGGTTATAAAGAAGAATATTGGAATAAAATATCTGGTAATCTAATCTTCTCTCTGAAATTCTCAATTGCACTTTACAGGACATATTTTGGCACTTGAATATCTACTCTGTTGCATTAACTATTATTTTCTTCTTTTATATACAGATTTGTTTTTCAATATATATTAAAAGGTTTTAAGCATAAGTACAACGCAATTAGCACAAACATAAGCACATTCTTGAAATTGATCAAAACAAGGAGGTTGGGGAGAAATAATAAAAGATTCTATGAGGGATATCATAACAGATTGAGGCTCTGAATGACTGCACAGAATTCAGATAGATTTTAATTAGGTTGCTTCTTCAGTACTGGGTTATGGGACATCATTTCTCTTTCTTTCCTTTAACATGGCTAATATCCTTGACATATATTGAATAGAAATGGTAAGATAGCACATCTTGCTTTGTGTCTAATCATAAAGGTGAAGCTATTATTCCTTTTTTATTTAGTATGACATTAGTCTTTGGTTTAATGGATACATATTTTATCATCTTACAAGACTTCTATTTATAGTCTTTTCAGAGTTCCTATAATAAATAAATGTCAGAGCTGGATATTTTATGCATCTATTGAGATCCCTATATTTTTTTCCTTTTCTATTGATTAGTGTCATGAATTGCACCAGTTGATTTTTTTTTTTTTTTTTTGGTTTTTCGAGACAGGACACCAGTTGATTTTTGAATGTTGAACCAATCCTGCCTTTATGGGATCCATTCAACTTGTTCATGCCTCAGTTTAAATTGTAAAATTTGACTCACTAAAATTTTCATTTATTTTACACATTGACCACAGTTTCCCCTCTCTCCTCTTCTGTTCCCTCCCATTGCCTCCCATCTACCTCCCTCCCCATGCACTCTTCCTCCACCTCTGTTCAAAAAGGGACAGGCCTACCATGGGCATCAACAAAGCATGATACATCAAGTTGAGGCAGGACCTAGCAACTCCTGCTGCATCAAGCCTGAGCAAGGAAACCCATCATGGGGAACAGGTTCCCAAAAGCCAGTTCAAGTGCCAGAGACAGGCACAGATACCACTGTTAGGAGCCTGAAAAGCAGACCAAGCTACACAACTGTCACACACATGTAAAGGGCCCCGAACTAAGACTCCTAGCAGGTGCCTGAACTGGCCATTTCCTGTAATCAGATTGGTGAATACCCTAATTGTCATTAGAGAGCCTTCATCCAGTAACTGATGGAAGCAGATGCAGAGATCCACAGCCAAGCACTGAGCCTAGCTTCAAGAGCCTTGTTGAAGAGTGGGAGGAGAGATTGTATGAGTCAGAGAAGGGGGTGCAGGTGGTGGTGGTCAAGGTATGGAGGAACCCATACAGACAACTGACCTTAGCTCCTGGGAGCTCACAGACTCTAGACCAGCTAGGGAGCCTGCATGGGACTGACTGGCTAAACTTTTGTAAAGAATTTTTTCATCAATATTTATGAAAATTGTTAATATACATGTTTTGTTGTGAATGTTGGTTTCTGGAATTCATATCAGAGAAATTTAAAGATCAAAGAATGAGATGGTGAATATGCCCTACTTTGTAGTTTTCTCAGTGTTCATGTAGAATTACTTTTATTTAGTTATTAAGTATTTCGTACAGCTCCCTAAAGAAATCACACCATCTTGGAACCTTGAAGTATTCCTTCTGAAATAAAATTGTTTTAACTATAAATTCTATTTCTTTTATAATAAGAGAGTACTCAGGTTTTTTTTTTTAAGTTTCAGGTTAGTATACTTGGAAAAATTTTCACAAATAATCAGCATGCATCATCAAGGGTATCAAGTAGATTAGCAACAAATATTAGTGCCTTCATTTTATAACTTTATTATTTATAGAAAATAATTTTACATCAATTCTAACCCCTGATATTAATTTAGGTATTCTGTATTTTCTAAAGCTGTTAAAAGATTTATTGATTTTCTTAAAAAAACTCATTTGTAGCCGGGCGGTGGTGGCGCACGCCTTTAATCCCAGCACTCGGGAGGCAGAGCCAGGCGGATCTCTGTGAGTTCGAGGCCAGCCTGGTCTCCAAAGCGAGTTCCAGGAAAGGCACAAAGCTACACAGAGAAACCCTGTCTCGAAAAACCAAAAAAAAAAAAAAAAAAAAAAAAAACTCATTTGTATTAGATTTTATTTTCACTAACTTTCCTTATTTCCTCTATTTTTCATTATATTGATTTATGCTCAGATTTTTATTACATCTTTCCATAGTTTGGCTTTCTTTTACTTTACTTTCTATCATTATTCATGTATCTCATTTTTGACACAGGAATGTTATGCCATAAATTTTCCAATAATTACCTGCTATTTTTTCTATAATATATAAATTCCCAATAATTAAACCTCCTTCTGCTTGGATTCACAATTCTAGCCCTTTTTAATTCTTTTTCTCTCATGCATTACATCACAAACACAGTTTCCCTTGCTTCCATGTCTCCCAGTAACCCCATTACTCACCCCCTTCAAAAAAAATAAACAAAAGTAGGCTTCCCAGAGATATCAACACACATGGCATAAAAAATTATAATAACACTAGGTACAAACCCTCATATCAAGGCTGGACGAGACAACACAGTAGGAAGAAAAGGGTCCCAAGAGAAGGCAAAATAATAGTTAGAGATACTCCCACTCCCACTGTTAGGAGTCCCACAAGAATCCCTAGCTGCACAACCATAACTTATATGCAGAAGACCTAGCTCAGACATCTACAGGGTCCGTGATTGTGCCTTCGGTCTCTGTGAGCCCCTATGAGTACTGTATAGTTGATTCTGTGGGCTGTGTTCTGGTGGTGTTTACTAACCCCTCTGGATTCTACAATCCTTCTTTTCCCTCTTCTGCAGGGTTCTCCTGGCTCTTATCAAAGTAATGTTGCCTAATACTGCCTAAGTTTGTTGCCTGAATAAAGTTACCAGTGAGACAATAATTTGAGAACTTTCAAAGTCAACTATTCTCTACTTGGATCTTCTTTCCTGTTCTCCTGGCAGATAACCTTATTCAGGCAGCAAACTTAGGCAATATTAGACATTACTTTACTTTCATATTTTGCTTATCACTGCCCTTATAACTTTAGGTATAGTATTTTTAAAACTATTATATCATATATTTTGGTTTTTTTTTTGTTTTGTTTTTTTTTTGGTTTTTTGAGACAGGGTTTCTCTGTGTAGCTTTGCGCCTTTCCTGGAACTCACTTGGTAGCCCAGGCTGGCCTCGAACTCACAGAGATCCACCGGCCTCTGCCTCCCGAGTGCTGGGATTAAAGGCGTGCGCCACCACCGCCCGGCTTTGGGTTATTTTTTGATGTTCCTTTAGGAAAATATGATAAACTTACTTTCTCAGTTTTTGCAAAAGAAAGAATTCTCTAGTGATTTTACCACTTGCTTTTATGTAAATGTAACTGTAACTGTTAAAAATATTGGCTTCTGCAAAATTTTAAAACAGATTTTAAAATAAATTCAATGATCCATAATTATCTAAGTTATGTATCTGAGTGTTTATTTTTTCTGAGGGTGAAATATTTACAGGATTGATTTATTCATACCTTAATTATCAATGTCTTCACTGATCATAAGTAGACCCTATCTTTTTGAGATATTCCTCAAAAAGCAGTTGAATACCTTGTAATGATGTATATAAGTTGAATAGAAATATAACCATTTGGCCTAATATCATATCCATGCTATCTAACATCTTCAGAGGTAGTCAATAATTTAATTTCATAAAATTTTAAGACCAAAGCTTCCAGGACTATAAATAAAATGATGAAATCAATTATTTATTTTCAAAATAACAATTAAAACATTTTAGACATTGAATGTTATTATCTAATAATAGCTAAAAGTACATGCAATCTTCAAAAGATATCTAAAATGAGTTTTTCATGAGTTTTTAGTAAAAGGATTTAAGTTTTCCTTACATAGCTCAAATGCAGCAACTCGTTAATACAAGTCAAGGTGACAATAAAATTTTAATAGCATACTTTTAACATTGATGTTTTTTAAATTTCTGTACCACAATAATGTCCTAAAAATATGGCCTCAAATAGCATGTAATTATGAGTAGGAGATTATATGTATATATACATATATATAATTATAATATTATAATATTATATATATAATATGCTCTAATTTGCTGACTATAAACATGAGGCTAGTTAAAGATTTCATGTAAGAATGTTTCTTCACTATTATATTTGCCAACTCTGAGATGAAAGCTTAATATTTCTAAGAAGGTCCATCAATCCTCACTCTTTAAGTTTGACATACGTAATCTCTATTAAACATGACTAAAATCAATTGCAGCTTATATATTTCTGGTTTCTGAATTGAGAAATAAGGAAAATGAAGCTCTTATGTGGCATTCAATCAAGTCTTCTATCATTTTACTTCCATTATATCATTATTTATCAGCAAATATGAATTTATAGTAGTTCAATCATACTATAATTAAGTCACAAAATGCACATACTACTAATTTTGGCAGATTTTCTTTTCCAAATACTCTAGAAATATGTATCCCATCCTTAATATTCACCAGAAACTTTTCACTCCATAATAAAATGTCATTATTTTATTATCTAGTAATGAATATTATCAGGCTAGTGTAAACAGAATCCTCTTAATACAGCACAGTAACAGTTACACTAACAATTCCCAAGCCAAGACATGAAAGTATTGAGTTCCTTGGCCTGCTTCTGAAGGAGTGAACAATTGTGAGTCCTTTAGTTCACTGTAAGTGATGACAGCTCTAAGGTTGTCACACTGCAAGGACTGCCACCACCTCCTCAATCTGTTTGAAAATGTATGTTTCCCCTTTGCCTTTCAGTTGTTTTTGTCATTTATTCTTCTATCTCTAGCTAATAATGTGAAAAATCAGCAATGAAATGCGATTTCAAGGTAGAACTGTCCCATTGATCCATTTCTTATTTCCAAACTCATAGATGTTGAGAAACATAATATAGTAAATATTGTTATTTTAAGTCAGTACATTTTGGAGTCCCTTGTTACATATAAATAGCTGCAGTATTTATTTCTTTGACTTTCTTTGATTGACATACAGGGACCTGAAAGAAATTATTGGTCAGTAATAGAATGGTATTAAATTCTGTTAGCACAGCTAACAACAGAGGACAGTTATGGGAGCATACACAATTTGATAGGAAAGTCAAATTAAGGCAGCTTTGAACCAAAGAGTGAGAATGAAATATGATGATTTTTCATCAACATGTGGAATACGTAGGGGCAAGTTTCACATTAAGAGATGGACTGGGAGCAGAGACAAACACTGTCTGGTCAGTTGAGGAGTTATTAAACTACAGACAGGATTGTGCTGACTGTGGAATTTGCCATAAATGAAAGGCTACAATGGGCACAGATACAATCTGTCTTCTGTACAGCACAGGAAAGAAACAGGAACACTTTAAGAAAGTGACAAGTTTCTGTTTTCTCTCAGTTAAAAGAAACTATAATTTTAAACAAAACTTGCTACTTAAATTTGAGTGAATGATTTTTTAGTGTGTTTGTTAGAGCACTATTTTATTGATGTTAGAGTAAGTTCTTAGAGAGTGACTGCCTAACATTTAACTTCGAACTGCTAGGAGAGGCCACCCTTAGAAATCACAAAGCTATGGTTTTAATCTTCATCACCACTAATGTTTTATTACCAGTTAGAGTTTATTGATTTTTAAAATTTATAAACAATGTGAAAAATTGTGAGATCTTTGCTATTTTGTTTCCTTTATATTTTCATTGTTTATGATTTGAGAGTATGTGATGAATAAGAAAATTCACTTATTCCTAGAATTATTTATGATACATGTCACTAGGTTTGGAAGTGTATACAAGCCGATGTCAGAAGTTTTTATTTTTCTCTCTTTCAACTGGATATCATTTGTTTCAAATATTACAGCATGTTAATGACAGCATTCAACATGACAGTGATAAATGATATTATGTACTACATTGTTATCTTATCTATATTGGAATTTTAACTGTGCAATAAATTTTATATAAACATTGCTCAGGAAAGTCTGTCTATGTTACCTGAAGGCATTTAAGGAAAAATGGAAGAATGTCACCAACTAAGTTATTTCAATAACTCCACAGAGTCCTGGGAAGCTCTGAAGCTATAAATGATGGTAAATTTATCTGCTCTATGAAGTCAAATTGTTCACTCTATTGACACCACAGACAAGGACTGCCAAGTTGATTAATAAGCACTGTGGACAGCACTAAATTAACTTACTGCCTTCCAGCAACAGGTTTTTAGGTTTATATGAAAGCCTGTACACTCTGGGGTGGCCTCATGCATGAGCTGAACACTCTAGCAATGGCAGAGCAGGCATCAATAACTTCAGGGAATCTTGTCCAAACCTTTAACTGTAAGTAAAAATATCACACATCTACTCATCAAAGTAAGTTTAGAAGGGAATTTTTGTGTCTCCATCATCTGTAGGCCAGGAGATTTTGTCACTATGCTAATCCTACTTAACCCATCAACTTAAAGCAGAAACATGCTGATTACTGTTTGCAAGATAACTTTAATAAAGACATATAGAATGTGTGAGATGAATTTACGTCATGATCCAAAATTGGTTCAGAACTGAATTTTATTTTTAGCTTACTTTATTTTAGATTCATAACAAATTATGTTATTAAATCCTTGAAAGATTTATATATAAAACAATCCTGTTTTACTTATATTCCTGAAATAGAAAAAATTGAATACTTTAGTGAAATAAATTTACAACTTTTAAAATTTTGAATGCCTGCTAATGACAAGTGATATAGTTGGAGTCATCTTGATTCCTAGATTCCTTTCTACATATGCACATGGTTGTATTCACAGTAGAATTCAGTGTCTGAAATTTGCATATAGTTTATATCACAAAAAGATAAGCATAGAAAACTGTACCAAACATGGGATAGTCATGTATGAAACCAAGATATAAGATGGATTTGTAGATATTTTGTTGCCTTTTTCATCTTATAATAAGAACTGAATGAAAGACCCTTCACTAATTCCCCTTTTCACCTTGCGTCTGTTTGAATACTAGCCTACTTAATTTAACAGCATGGGGAAGTGGTAGGTGAGCAGCCTGCTTGCTATTCAGATTAACATATTTTATCACATGTTTGAGTCTATATTTTAAAATTCACTTTATTTATATTTCAAACTAAAATTTGATTTTCTTTTGTCATGTACATACAGATAGCGTTGCTTGAAATGAGTTTTCATCTATGACATTGTTATTTAGTGTTTGCTTATTACAATGCAATTTTTTGTTAATTGGTTGGCTTCTTGCTTAATTGAGCAGATAGCCTAGAGAGGATACTGCCATGCTAAGCAACTAAATGGAAAAATCTTTGAGTTCAAGATTCCAGTGTTTTCTGGTGGCTCTAGCACATGAAAATCTGGAACAGCAAAGAAGGCCACCTTGTTTAAGAAAACTAAAGGACAAAGTACCACTTAAAGTGACCTAAAACTTTCACTAAGTAAGTGTTAGTAATCACATGTGTCATCTTTTCTGAGTCACTGTCATCCTTTGATGCCAAACTATTTGATATATTCCATTTTATTATTTAATCCTTAGAAAGACAATGCTCTTCTTAGTTTGTTAAAAGTATGGACACTTACAGTATTGTGATAATGAATGAATTTCTATTGTTGCCTTGGAAAAATTCTTATACTGCTTTTATTTGTCTGGATATTAATTTAGTGTGGCCAGTTTGCATAGTATATCACCTATGGTTGTATTAAAATGAATAGAAATGTATTCAATTTATGATAAATAAAATACAAGGATTCCATAGACAAATTATATATACAGCTCCATGATTTCACCATTTGTTTTACATTGCACAAAATTGTTTTAATCGTCTATGAAATGATAGGACTAACTGTTTTCTACGGCTATATTTCATTATACAAATGAGGAATGAAAAGTTTAAGACATATATAGTGACTGTGCTCACTGTTAACATAATCAGTAGTGCTACTTAAAGTTTCACCAAGCCAAACAAGTACAGACAATTCAGGTGGTTATTAAGTTATCTAAATACACCCACAAGATTCTTTGGGATTGAGCAATTCTTTTGTTTCCTTAATTGCTATATCCACATAGTTTCCAAAATTAGACTTTTTTATTTTATGTGTATGAACATTTTGCAGTGTTATATGTCTGTATGCCACATGCATGCCTGGTGCCTGAAAATGCCACGTGACTAGTGGATTACCAATGTCTTTAAATCTTGATTCTTCTGACGGTGGCTAGCAGTGTCTCCTCAGCTCTCCTTTCTTCTCTCCTATTTCTACCGTTAGAATGTCCTGACTAACGTTATTCTGCCTCACCATTGGCCAAACAGCTTTATTTATCAACCAATCAGAATGACACATTTTCACAGCATACAGAATGACATCACCTATCAGGAACTTGATGGCACTATAGTTACAGTATATCAACACAAATATTTATGACTAAGAATATAATACAATATTATTATGGAAATAAATATTTGTTACATGATTATTTTCATTGTGGTTCAACAAAGTTTCTTAAAAGATCAAGAGAAAAAAGTCAACTCAAATAAGTTAAGAATTTTGATCAGAATCTCATACTTTTAATGTATTTCTTGTTTTGCTAGCCTTAAAATAGTTTGATAGACTAACTTTTCAATTCTTTCATAAAAGACAGAGAATCTCAATTAAAATGATATAAATTCAACAATATAATGAGAAGACACTCTAACACACAAAAAGATAAAAGAAGACATAAAAGAATGAAGTTTTTACTTGCTTCGAAATCTAAAGTGTCTCATCAGTTAATATTGTGTTATAAAGACCTATAATTGAAGACTGAAAATTTATACCACATATCTGGTCTCATTAAGAATAAAAACTAACAGTGTAACAGTCTCAAAGACTAAGCTAGTACACAGAATTGATCTTTGTACCTTCTGTTATGAAATCTAAGTTAAAATACATTAAGTTTTTTTCTTTTAAAATGAAGAACATTCTATAAAACCTTTGATTAAAAAACTAACAAAACTATGAATGCCAAGGAAAGCATAGGGTACTCAAAAGGGAAAAATGATATCAAAATATAATATGTAACTATTGACGGGATATTGGATAATATAAAAGACATTAAGGAAATAGAAACAACATAAAAATTAATTATGGGAACATGCTGGTTTATTAATTATGACAAAATATATCACATTTTGATGAACCAGCCTGCCTCCAGCTTAGGCTTAAAAGTCATCTTATAGTAATGTCAACCTAGGCTCATTCCTGTTTAGGATTAAACATCTGTTTCTCAAGGATTGGGCTATGCCCTACCTGAAACCTTAACTACAAATGGTTCTTTACTGCCTATTCTAGTTAATGGCAAGCATATCTTTGTTTCAAAAGGCTATAATGGTCAACTGTTGTTATGACCACCTGTTGTTAGGATTATCCTATGACCACTTTACAATCATGTCATACAACATTTCAAAAAGTTGTAATGAACATACTTATAGTCATATCCTTGTTTCAAAAGGTTGTTACAACTACCTTGTTGTGACTACCTGTTATGACCACCTGGTTTTGTTCTGCTTCTGTAACCCTACCTATTTTGCCTGCAAAATCCCCCATTTGTAAACTCCCTACTCCTGAGATAAAAATTCTTGTTTTCCTCAAGTCCAAAGTTGACCTCTCAAACCTCACCTAGAGGGATGCAGCCTATGTACATGAATGAAAAAGCTTGCTTTAATTAATTTGGGTTAGTGGTTTTTCTCCTCCGTCTTTGGGATTAACAATTTCTGTAAAGTGTAAATAATTGAAAAAAATGTGTAGATTGTAGAATTATTTATACAAACTGTAGTAACAAGGTGTCAATAATAGGAAAAATGGATGTAAAGTATAGAAGAATTATTATATAATCTCCAGCACCATTTCTTTAAATCTAAAACGATTCTAAGATGAAAGTTATTTTACAATATTGAAGAATTTTGTCCTGGTATCAACTCTAGCAGTGTTATTGGCTTTTAAACCAGTCAGTTTTAGTGCATATGTCCATTACCAAAGGGTACAGGTACTCTAGAAATTCCAGAATTCATTAGTAATGAACAATTGAACATTCATACAGTTTAGGTGTTGTAGAGAATGAAAGTTATACACCGTAAGTTGCTGCAAAAAATAATGTATGTCAAATGGTTCTGCACTTCTAACAGTGAATTTTCATGAAAATGTACTTCAGTGTTTTCACTTGTAAAACAAGGACATCTCAGAGAACTACTGTTTGGAATTACATAAAAATAGATCGTTAATTGTTAAATTCAGGACTCTGGAGAAGCATATGTGTGACATCTTGCATGAGCAGTATGCTATTATTATCATGAATTTTGTGCAATGAAACTGGAAGTACAGACTTTTGATGTTATCTATTTCAATCTCGTTTATTTTGGGTCTGCCTTTCTAAGCTAAAGCATAAGACACTGAAATGACATCAGGAATTATATTTGGTAATCAGAATAAATAAATGAAGTTTCATTATTTCTTAAGAAAGCACTTAGTCAAACCACAAATATCTAAGATATTAGAATGGACAGTAATAAAAATTTTGTGCAGGATGTAGTAAATAAAACATGAAGAAAAATGCTAAAGTAAACATGAGAATTAAGGGATCATGGGGGTAGGAAAGACTTTAAATGACAGAACATATTCTAAAATTTGAATATAGTCTTTTGTTTTTATGTCTAACATGAATAAAATTAAATTAATTAGAGTTTATCATTGACTCCTACATTCTGATCTATCACAATACATCTTTGTCTAATAGTTTTACCTCAAATTTTTAATAGATTCCTTAATATTTTCTTTATATACATTGATGTTATCTGCACACAGAGTTTAATTACATAATACTTACTTCATTCTAATGTGGCTGAATTTTATTTATTCATCCATTTATTTATTGATTATTACTTTTGTGACTTACATAATGGCCTAAGCTACAGCTGTGCTGAATATTAGTGGCAGAAGGAAAAATCATTATCGTGTAATCTGTCTAAGTAAGAAAGCCTCTAGATTTTGCTAATTTTGTTCTCTGTGGGTTTCATAAATGTCTTTTAATAATTTCAGGAAATTTTTCTTTCTATTTCTCCACGACTTAGTACTTTTCCTATGAAGAATGCTTGGATTTTGTTATGTGCTTTTTTATATGTCTTTATTTATAATCATTGCCTGTACATTCTCCGGTTTAATTGTGTAGAAGACACTATTTCACAGTAGTCATCCTGGTATTCTGGCTCTTAAAATCTTTCAATTTTCTCTTCCACTATGGTCCCTGAGCCTTAGGTGTAGGGGTTGTTTTAGATTAATCAGTTGGGGAATGGCACCACACTGTCAGTTTTTCTCTGTATTTTGGCCAGTTTTATGTTCCTATAATGCAATCCATCTGTTGCAAAAAGAAGCTTATTTACTGAAAAGTTAAAGCCACACTTATCTGTTGGTATAAAAATAAATTTTTAGAATGATATTAGGAATTATATTGATTTTGTAAAGTGGCAGTAACAGGTTCTCTTCTAGGATCATTTGTCTTCTTAGACATGAGTATTTTCTAAGTTGACAGTATGAGGTATTAATTTCTCTACTATTGAATGAGCCTTAAGTACAATTAGATGGCTACCAGTTACCAGAAAGATACTACTACCACTTATTGCTCCCGTGAAAGCAGAAATTTTTAATAAGCTAGAAACTGGAATTTAAGTTTACCACAGGTTATGAAGATTCATATTATTGCATATTCATATATAATATACATTATTTATGTAATATGTCTATTTCCAAATACATGAATATGACCTTCTCAGTCTGTATAAAGTTATCTAAATGCATGTGATCTCAGAGATAACTGTTTGGTTTTGGTAATGTAGATATATATCTTAGTTACTTTGTTATTCCTATGATCAAACACCCTGACTGAGGCAACTTATAGAAGGAAGGATTTGGGGGGCTTAGAGCTCCAGAGGAATAGGATTGAATGACAATCATAGCAAAGCCTTTTTTGGAAAATGAAGGTCAGAAAGTTAAACTCTTCATTAGGAAGATAATATGGAGGAACAGAGGAAAAAAAAGAGAACATTTTAGAAAAAAAGTAGCCAAAAAGTATGAAAGAAGAGTGTACAGCAAACAACAAATTTTTTATTACATAATTGCAGGAGTGAGTGAGGTTTTAATATCTCTATCTATGACAATCTGTTATGTAGCGCCCTAGAGAAATACTAGCATAATTTGAACAAGATGTATATGTCTCCATAATCAAGAAAATACTATCTATCACAGACTGAGCTTAGTAATTCTATGTCTTATGTATGGGTCTCATTTGTATTTAAAAATGTGAATACATTTGTACCAGTTTGACACCTGCATCCACATGTTTAAATATTTCTCAGAGTACCAGATGTTAAAAAAGGGCCATTCAACAAAGTTATAGAAGAATAAATCTTATTCTCATTTTAAGACTATTTTACATAGTATATTTGATTTTAAAAGATGCAAATTTCCCCTCCCATGAGACTACAACTAACATTAATTATGTACTTGAAATTTAAGTGATCTTTTGTAAAGTCTTTGGTACTAGTATTTTGTAATTATGTCTCAAATAAAAGCAGCAGTTAAGTATCTTCAGAAATTAGATCAGATATTTACTACTATGTAAAATGAGTTTTAAATGACTAAGGATTAAGTAGAAATTTCTTTCATATTGAAACTATGAGATATCTTAATTCCCATTAGAATGGCAATTCTTTATGAAATAATGTTTGATGAAATATCAAGTATTAAAACTTAAGTAATGAAAATACTGTTTTATTCCTCTCTTTAACTAATGTCTCCACTGGATTTTCAAGTTAGAAAATCAAACTGATAATATCAATCAGTTATCTATCTACAGATTTCTTTTATGTGTTTTTATTGATTTACTGTTGATCAAAATAATAAAATTTTCATTTATTGAACACTATATAAATATATAAATGTAGCTATTTATAAATTTTTGAGACACAGTCCATCACTGTACCTCAGCCTTGAATTTACGGGCATTGTACTATATAAATTTCTTATATTCTGGAATTATAGGTGTGAGTCACCACACTTGGCTAATCTACTTGTAAAAATGGTTCTGGAGAGCAAAACCAGTACTACTCTCATGCCAGGCAAGTTGTGTATGACTGAGCTACATTCCCAACCCATGAGCTATACATAATTGAAGTGAGATATAAAAGTGATCTTGACATCATTATTATCTAAACATTTTAGAATAGAATCTACTAATGAAAAATGAAGAATACCTATATTTTAGTATTAAATAATGTATATTAATCTCATGAGAAAATAGTTATCTAATGATAGAAACATGCTACTTATAATGCCCATGTCTGCTCATTTAACACTGGTATAATTCAATTCAAGAAAAATAAAGTGAGTACATTAGAGAAAAAAAGCTTTCTGATAACATGTTATGAAAAGTTAAAGTGGGAGCTCTTTAGACATTGCCTAGTTTACTCATATGTTTGCATTTTGCAGGTGATAAAAATGAAGATTAAAAAGTATTCTCTAGCCGGGCAGTGGTGGAGCATGCCTTTAATCCCAGCACTCGGGAGGCAGAGCCAGGCGGATCTCTGTGAGTTCGAGGCCAGCCTGGGCTACCAAGTGAGTTCCAGGAAAAGGCGCAAAGCTACACAGAGAAACCCTGTCTCGAAAAACCAAAAAAAAAAAAAAAAAAAAAAAAGTATTCTCTAGCTCCCAAAGCATAGTATTTTATTAAATGAACATTGTTTTTGTGTTCTGATCTTTTCTTATCCTAGCAATATTCTTCTCATCCTGACATATTTCTCCTTATATTCAAACTCATAATAACCATTGTTCAAATGTTAATTAAATAAAACTGTTGTGTTGAATGATTCTAGTAATTTTGAGATCAAAATAAAATAATGCTTAATTGAAATAATGGTGACTTTTTCCCAGTCTTCTTAAAAGTTCCAATGAGAGTGCCTATGAATATAATCCTGTAGCCAAACTTTTTTTTTAAATTTCATTTACTCTCTCTCTCTCCCTCCCTCTCTCTTCCTCTCTTGCCTCCCTTCCCATCCCCCTCCCTTCCCATCCCCCCTCTATTCTCTCTCTCTCTCTCTCTCTCTCTCTCTCTCTCTATATATATATATATATATATATATATATATATATATATATATATATATATATATATATTTGATCTTATAGGTTTTTAAGAGTGACCACTTGTTATAGGGGGCTTATCTCCTCTCAGCAGTCACTAATTATCTGTAGCTCTTCATCTGTCAATGGAAGGGTGGCTTATGAGTTTTCCTTTATCCACATTGGCATGACAACTGGTGTTGTCATTGTTCATGTCTTCTTTAGACAATCTTATTGTTGAGATTTAATGGGTGCAGCATCGTTGCCATATATAGAAGACACAATCTGACAGTGGATGTCCTGCTTCTCTGGCTCTTAAAATCTTTCTGCCTCCTCTTTCCAATATTTCCTGAAACTTTGATGTAAGGGTTGATTTATAAATCTATCATTTGGGGCTTGGCAACCCATAGTCCATTATTGTCTCTGTTTTGATTAGCTGTGGCTTTCTATGATCTCTATCTTTTGGGGAAAAAACTTCTTTGTTGCATGAAAGCTACACTTGTCAGGTATTACAATAACTATTTAGAATGTAGTTAAATAACAGATTATACTACATTGAGAAAGTGACAGTAAGAAGTCCTCCTCTGAGATCCATGGACTAACCAGGTACTGGTTGTTGGCTAGGATTACAGTACCAGGCATGAATGCCCTCCAAGGAAGTGAGTCTTAAGTCCAATTATACAGCTTTTGTTACCAGCAAGATAAAGATGTAACAGTAGCATTTTTAAGGATATCTTGCTCTGCTTGTCACTGTCTTGGTATGTAGAAATCACAGCTAGGTAGGACTATTGTTATTCTCCCTTGGCAGCTTCCAAAAATTTTGCAGTTCCATAAAAGCTAATCCTCAAGTAGGAGGCTTCTGTTTCAGTTCCTTTGATTCTTCAAAGGCCTGTGTCCTAAGTGCATTGTGTCTTTAGCAATAGAAACTTACCTTCAAATTTTGGCACACAACTAAGGGCAAAGGTAGCAGCCTGTATTACTTTGGGAACTGCTTGGACTCTTCTGATTAACAACTAGAAAGGACGTTTCTCATGCCTGGTACTAGGGACTTTGTTAGATAGTCTATGCCTCTATGGGGGGTATTACAATCCCAAGTGGCACAATTTCATTAAAATTATATATACATACATATTTGTGTGTATGCATATATTTATATGTATGTATATACATGTATATATTTGCAAATATATTAATGATTTTGGATAAACATCAAATTATATTCCCTGTGGCCTTTTGAAACATGCTTAGTGTTATTTATTCCCTACTATAACTTCTTCCAGGTCCACTCTACTATCCAACCAGCTTTATGTCATCTTTCTTTTTCTTAATCCATCAACTCCAGTTTGTGGAGCAATTGCCTTTCCTCTATCTAGAAATCACTGCATCCTTGTAGTTATTCACTACTTTCTGTCTCTTACATTTTTTTCCACCACCTTTTCCAGAGTGGTCCCTGAGAATTGGGATGTAAGAAACCAGAATTGATGTTCTATTAAAGGCTGAGAATTCCTCAGTATCATGTTTTCTGCACCTGAGTAAGTTATATATCTCTGTGTTAATAACATATTAACCACAAAAGAAGATTCTCAGATGAGGGTTCAGATATGGAATGATCAAGGGGTATAAATATAAGTCATTAGGAACTGGTTTAATAACATGTCCATTTAGTATAAATAGAATTAATAGGTTATCCCCTAAGGACTATGCTCTATCTAACCATAGGTTATTGGTCTGATAACAGTTCCACGTATGGCTTTCATTTTGTGAAACAGGATGTAAACTCAAACAAAGTGGTTGGTTGCTACCATAGTGTTTCTTCACTACCACAGAAGTGAACATATATTTCCAGGCTAGTTCTTATTGTAGCTTACCAAGTTCTCAACTGAGTAATATTGATGATCACTTTTTTCCTATAATAGTGTGCATAACACCTTCAAACACTATGAATGTTAACCAGAAGTGATGAAATCCCCATGTCAATACCTCTCTAATATCTCTTTGCATTTTTTTCTCAAGTAGTCAAAAAGGTAGTGGTTTTAGAAGCAGGGTTTATCATCAAGTTTTAGAAATTGACAACAGCCTACGATTTTAGGGGTTTAAAGGGACCTCACTGGCTAATATCTCCAAAAGATGAAAACCTTTACTGACACTGGGGTTTTATTATGGCAGCCTGTTGTATCTAGTGGGGGTATTATTGTTCCATTATAGTATAGCAACAATTTAAGTATATAATATGAAGATTCTACAGTAGTAAGTTTCCATATTACTTTTTCCAAAGGTCCTTAGAATTATTTTTATCCCTCTCCATATTCTATCCCCTATCCCACCCTCTAATTCCTCACTTCATGTTAACCTTTCTTGTTATATTAATCCCCATTAAGTTTTATACCATTGAATTAATTTTTAAGAACCTTCTGCAATATCAGTTTTACAAAATACTTTTCACAAAACTTTTTTTTTTTTTTTCCGAGACAGGGTTTCTCTGTGTAGCTTTGTGCCTTTCCTGGAACTCGCTTTGGAGACCAGGCTGGCCTCGAACTCACAGAGATCTGCCTGCCTCTTCCTCCTGAGTGCTGGGATTAAAGGCATGTGCCACCACCACCCGGCTTTTTTTTCACAAAACTTTTAATGTTTTTTATTCTTCTCATATGACAAAATAATTATGAGTCCTGTGGACCTTAAGACAGTATTGTTAGCTGTTTTCAGAACAAATAAACATAATACTAGAAGGAATGAGAAAATTTGGTCAAAGTCACACAAACACTAAGTGCCTGATGGAGGTGACCAACAAAAAAAAATCTACCTGGTCAAAAAGCCTGTATCTTTTAATGCAAGAAAGGAGGCTATTGGAAGGGGAAGGGCACTAAGGTAAAATAGGTATGGAGGAGAAGAGGGGGGAAGAAAGAAAAGACAAAAACAAATTTTGTTTGAAAATATCATGATGAAACAATTCATTTTCTGCTAATAAAGTGTATATTCTTCCTGTGTCAGCCAGTGTTCTATTGCTGGGAAGTGACACCATGACTACAGAAACTCTTACGAAAGAAAGCATTAAATTGGCACTTACTTATCAACTCAGAGGTTTCATTCATTATCATCATATCTGGGAGCATGACAGCACTAAGGCAACCATGATGCTAGAGAACTAGCTGAGAGTTCTACAACTGAATCCTCAGGTAGCAAGCAGGGAGACATTGGGCATGGCTTGGGCTTCTAAAATCTCAAAGCCCACCCTCAGTAACACTCTCTCTCCAACAAGGCCACACCTACTACAACAAGGTCCTACATTCTCTTCTTTATCAAGCACCACTCCCTAATGACCAAGCATTCAAATATATGATCCTATGGGGGCCATGCATACTCAAACTACCACACTTCTCATTACCATACATTAAATATTAAAGACAGGATACCACTTAACTTTTATATTCCTTATATTTGACTATATGCTATGTATTTTTCTTTAATTGTAATTGTGTAATTTTCTATAAATTGAGTTAATCCATAAACATCAAAGAGTTTTCATTGAATATTTATTAAAATATATCATAGAACAATGTGTCATTTATACAAATTTTCAGCAATATCTGAAATGCCAAGGTAATCCATAATGTTCCTTATGTAAACAGTACATAATAAGACTGTTTACTTCTCTATGCAGATTTAAAAGTTCAATGTTTGTAGACCATGGTAAATTAATATTTCCTTAAAGCCCTCTACATATCTGTATTTCAGTATGTTTCAATTTGAATGCTTCATAATATGCTATGATTTGAGCTTCCATTTCATTTCCTTTCCTTTCAAGTACAAGCATGAATTTTGAAAATCTTCATCCATGCCCCTGGGAAGTGAATGACACAGAAAGAGTGCCATCAATATGTACACCTCCCAGGGAGCCCTGAGCCAGTTGAATCACTAAACACCTTTCAAATGTTTGAACTTTTATAGATGCACATGAGTGCACAGTGATATTAGCCACACACTCCATGCCTCACTAAAATATTTTGTAACATGAGCCATTTAGTCAAGCTAGGCCTATAATAGGACAAATTGTCCTTGAGAATTGGTATCTGTTTGTTAAAGTTTAATGAAGAGTGAGTTGGCTTAGATAATTTAACCACTCTTTTCTTAATAGATATTTTTGAAGGTTGCTTGCTTAATTCATACACTACCTATGTGATTTGTTTCCTAACTGGAGTCATCTGAATAATTTGATGTCCCCTGACAATTGAATATGAGCCATAATATCTTTAAAATAAATGATCGATTCTTTTTCTTATTCAGCATTGTTCTTCACTTGCATAGGTATGTTCCTAATCAAAATTGAATGAAGGGTTCAGAGAAGTTCTCAATTAATAAAGATTCAAGCAACAAAATTATAGTGCATTTTATGTTTCTAATTTGATGTATTCATCAGAGGAGTATAAAATAAATTTCGCTACAAATAATATAACAAACTATTACTGCTCTCCAAACATCAAAAGATATGTTAAACCTTGTACATGCTAATAATCAGTTTTCTGGATACTTTTGTACCTGCAACCATGATTCATCCTGTAGATTAAAAATAGGCTGGTTTCAGTATTTTTTTTAGAAAACCAGTTTAATGTTGGAGGAAGACACACAAATTATGGGCCACGCCATAATGGATTTAAAATTTTCCTCATAGTTTACCAAAAGCTAGAGAAATAGTACTGTAGGAATGAATCTGGGAAAATCATTAGCATGTAATAGCAAAAATATAAGAGTACATATCTTATTTGGAAATTGAATCTAATCCTCTTAGAACAGTATACAGGAATGTGGGGCAGGTTAGGAAGGAGGCATACCTCAAATGAAACACGGGTAGATGAAATAAATATTTTAATATGTAGAAGACAGAAAAAAAGTATGAACTTTAATTTTACTCTAATAGAATTAGTTAATAATTTTTGTCATGGAGAAGGTGCAGTGCTTCACATATTAAGCTAAAGGCATTTCAGAGAGTTTAATGCTCTATTTCCAAATCTGTTGCTAAATAAAAATTTGAACCTTGATTTAAACATGTGGTATTTATAAAGGTAGATATCTGGAAATATTAATAGAGACAGAAAAGTTCTGTCCCTTTCTTTGTCTCTTTCTTCAAATACACATCCATATGTGCTTGCTCTCTCTTTCACACACACAGTCACACACATATGCACACCTAATATTTCATCCTTATAAATGCTCATACATATGAACCAATGAAATCATCATTTGAACTTTTCTAGAATAACTAAATTAATTTTAATCCATTTAGTTTTGAAGAAATTTTGATTTAGAAATTATTCATCAGTATATATCTCAGGAAACTTTTACTCTATTCCTACAATGTCTTATTTTAAAGTAACAATATAGAAATAAGTACATCTCTTGGTGTGATACTTTGTCAGCTGACACATTGAATGAATCATTGCTCTATAATCTTATTAGAAAATCATTCAAGACACAGAGAAGTTTAAGAGAACACTTGAAATAAATCAGTAAATGCTGAATTTAATTACTTAAACAGTTAACAAAAGCTTGTTTTCTAAAATTAGTTTTATGATCAGTTTTTTCCTTTGTGTTTAGATTTTTTTTAATAATGAAATAATTTTTTCCAATAATTAGAATTTTTATAGAAAAGACATTGCTTGTGATTATGTACTCAATAATTCACCAATTTTGAAGCTTAGTTAGATGTCATTGGGATTTTTGCTTCATTATGAATGAAACAGCTATAAAATAATGAAAATAGGTATGTCAAGGTTTATTTTTGACCATATGTTGACAGTTTCTTTAATTTACAGATTAAATTATTGTATTGACAAATAATTTTGAAGAAAGTGAATGTTTTCTATTTCACATTCTAATGAAACTATATGGGTGGGTTTGATTAGAACCTCCTCCCACTGATTTTTTTGTCTTTCATAGACATTTATTCTCCATACCCTTCTACAGTGAAAAGCTCATTTCATGTTTTCAGTGTCCAAACTGAAATCAAAATGTTCATGTTTCAATTACAGAAATATATATACTAACAGAAACAATTGCAACCAAACAGGAACAAGCAGAAAATCTTGTGTAAAACAGTGTTTTACACATTCATGTTTCATAGTATAAATATGGTGCTGACAAGTGTGGACAGGTTTACATTTCCTTTGCTCATAACTACACATTTTCTTCTCTCTCTCTCTCTCTCTCTCTCTCTCTCTCTCTCTCTCTCTCTCTCTCTCGGTGCTAGGAACTCTAAGGATATCATATACAGTAAACATTTGCTCTACCCCTGGGCAATACTTCCATTTCCACAGGATATTTCAAAACTCAAGGCCAAGTCACAAAATTGAATATCCTTATTTAATATAATTTCTAGGATTCCCATAGAATATTATATCTATTTCTCCGTAGGAAACATAGAGTGGCTACAAAAGCAAGTAATAAATTTCTCTATAGTATTTTGAGAAGAGAGTTAAAATCTGCACCCAAACTGTATACTTCCACCGGATCTTCTTCTACCAATACTTCAGTATAAGAAACAGGTTCAGAAGGGAGGGTATTGGTGAAATTATTAAGGCCACTCCACGTAGTTAAAAGGAGATTTATTTAATGGCGTAACTTACAAATGAAGGGATAGGTAGGTCGCGGGGTCTGGGGAAGGTGTATCACAGTCCAACGGCGTTCTCTGGAGCTCTGCTTGGTCCACCTCCACTATCCAGGGTCCCGCAACAGAGAGAGAGCCCGCCGATCCAGATCTCGGGTCCCCAGGCGCCTCCCTTTGCCCCGCCTTGTAGGCATGACAGTTGCCGAAGTCTCAATGGGGGTTGGAACTTCCAGATCAAAGCTGGAATGGCTACCCACTACAGGAGGGGCATTCTGTTGTCAATCTTCCTTGAAAAAACATTGTTTCTAGGAATTCCCTGTTTAGAGTCCCTTTTTAGGTGACATTGTTTACTGCAATTCAAATATATGACATTAATATTTTTCTTCAAACCTCTGGAAATCACCTCTCCTATCTAAGCATCATCATGGTCACAAGATTAAATATTCATTGTATCTCGGATCCATTCCTGCAAGGGTGCTGATATCGCCTTTATTAGCCGAATTACCCTTTTACATTGTGCATTGGCATTTTCAAAAGCCAGAACTTCAATTATTAACTGTCTAGCTTCTGAATTTGGTATCATTCTATTTACTGCTGAAGACAGCCTTTGTAAGAAATCAGTGACGGTTTCTTTTGGACCCTTTATAACTTTTGTAAATGATTCAATTTTCTCTTCTACTTCTTCAGTTCTGTCCCAAGCATTCAAGGCTGCCATTTGGCATAAAGCTAGGGTGTGGTCATCATATAAAGATTGCCTTTCTACATTAGTATAATCTCCCTCTCCAAGAAGTTGGTCTTGAGAGATTTCTATACCTCTAGACCTACTTCATTGTTCAATTGTCTTAGCCTCATCTTTCCACCAGGTCTTCCATTGTATTTAAGGACCAGCCTCCAAAACTTCTGTAACCAAATCTCTCCAGTCTTGAGTGATAATTTTATTACAAGTTGACCACAAGTTTAACATCTGCTTCACAAATTGGGAACGCATACTGTATGAGATTATAGCTTCTTTGACTTTCCTCAAATCTAACATTTGTACAGGAGTCCAATTAACTCTTACACAACCTTCAGCATTTGGCAGTTCCTGTAAGGTTACTGGATAGATTAAGGTTGGCTGTTTGAAATCCTTAGGCTGTTTGTAACCGTGTAATGCAGTGCTGAAATTGGTTCACCTTTAAATTTTTCTGTCTGTGTTTGAATTTCTCTATAATCTGTTTTAACAAGTTTTTCTGAAATTTTTATGTTGGCACTCATATTAACCAACTTTTTAAATGATAAAACATAAATGATCAAACAAATAATATTTATTATTGACATTACATAAATCCCATCTATTGTAATTATCCTCTCATTTAATTGTTCCATTTTAGACTGTCAATTGTATTATCAAACAGAGACCAAATTCCCTCCATTGTAAAAATGTTTCCCAATTTTTAATGTGGGAAAAAATTCTCTTTTAACTAATTTCTTCCTTTAAGAAATCCCAATTGTCTCGCCAAATCTGCTGACAGCGACGATTCAGATGTGAAGCTGACTACTTCTTTGTAGTACAGTTGAAGCCTGAGGAGGTCTTGAGGCAACTATCTAGTGTGATAGCAGTCCAAGATGGGAATCCAGGGAGAGCCCACAACCCACCAGGAGCAAAGAAGCCAATGAGCCAGACGTCTGCACAAGGGAATGCAAGAAAGCAGATAACTCTTTTGGTTTTTGGAACACTCCCCACCAAAAAAAAAAAAAAAAAAAAAAAAAAAAAAAAACCCAAAAAAACAAAACAAAACAAAAAACTATGGAGTTTGCTGCAGAGAGGCTACAAAAAAACTTTGCCAGAAGGTTAGGGACTCTGGCCCTCATGGGTTGGAGACTCCAGCCATGTGCAGTTTTGGCCTGAGCCTGAGCCTAGCCCTACAAGGTCACAGGCAAGTGACTTTTTCGTGAATGCATGCCCCACATTGGGTACCAGATGTTGTTCAAATATTGGATGGTCTTTTAATAAAAAAAAACCCAGAGCCAGAAATCAGAGTGAAAGCTGAAAGATCAGAGAAGCAGAACAGCCAGACACTAGTTCTTAACTCTATGAAGTCCTCAGCCTAAAGAATGTGAGTTCCTGTTTCCTCATACCTTATATATCTTTCTCTGCCCAGCAATGTTACTTCCTAGGATTAAAGAAATGTGTGCTTCCCAGTACTGTGATTAAAGGTGTGTGCCACCACTGCCTGGCTCTGTTCCCAGTGTGGCTTGAACTCACAGAGATCCAGATGGATCTCTGCCTCCCTAGTGATAGGATTAAGGATATGTGCCACCACTCTCTGGCCTCTATGTTTAATCTAGTGGCTGGCTCTGTCCTCTGATCCTCAGGCAAGTTTATTAAGGTACACAATATTTCGACACATAGACATGCTTACAGATTTGCCATCATAAATACTAGAATTTATTCCTAAAGAGATAACTTACTAAATATTTTAAACAACTTACATATTGTCTCTAAAAGTTGATTTGCTCAGTGGAAAATTAGAAAAATAATAGCAACCATCTCCTCAGATTAGTTTTGGGATGAATTGTAGTAATATCCATGTAAAATGTTGTCTTACGGAAATTACTATTAATGAATACTACTTCTAGTGAAAGTAGAAATGATAACACTAGTAACAAAAAATAACGCTGCATCTGTAAGATAATTAATCACTTACAATTTTGACTTTCTTTGCTTCTTTCATTTTTGAATGTATAGTTTTTGTATGTAACGTTATGTAATCTTAAGGAGGGAAATTAGAGCAGTCTACTTTGCAACACAATTCTCATGGATACAACTCTGTTTGAATGTAACAAATCTATTAAAATTTCATCTAGATTAAAAAACTTCCTTATGTTTGATTGCCTGGTTGCATTTCAAAATCAGCTTGTTTTATCCCTTAATTCAGAATTTGCCATAATCCTTAAAATTTTGTATTTTGTAACTGAGGTTGATGTTGACATTTTTGACAGTTGCTTAACAAATTAAAAACTCATGTAAGTGCAAGTGTACTAGAAGTACAATTGCCAGTAGAAAGCTGTTTTGTACAGAAATTTATTCACTATGTGATTCCATAGCCAAGTTTGAAATTTCTTTTGAAGTAGAGTCTAACTAGGTAGCACATGAGATAAGAAAATGAAGTACACATTGAATAAACTGGTTTCTCTTGCATTGAACTGAGGTCAGTAATTGACATTGTCATCAAAATACTGGTCAGAAACTTTATCAAGTATAATTTCAAAGAATAAAAGTTTAGGAATGGATTGGTTCAATATCAGATTACTGAAACCTCAAAGAAGTCTTCTATTATAACTCCAATTACAGGAATGTTGGTTTTTCTAATATAAAACATAGATAGCATAAACACTGAAGACAAAGGAGTCTGAAACTGTTACTTTAACATCAATTTTGCTGACCAGTAAGAGGTCAAAAGACAATGAAGAGTCATTCAAAGCCATGTTAGGCCATATATCATGAACAATTCCCATATTTTGAAACTAAATAAAAGAGAGGAAAATACTCTTAAAACAGTGTAACAATGGAGTCTTGAGAAATGGCTCAACATTTAACAGAACTAGCTACTATTGCAGAGGACTAGAGTTTTGTTGCCAGATATTTTACAACTGACTGCAAATTGAGTAAACACACAATAAAGTAGCCAAAAACAGCTTTCTACTTATTGTCTCATGTGGATTGAGATATAGAGATGCCAAGGTATAGAGACATTGTGGCATGTGGACTTGAGCTACACAATATGGTGGGTTTACAGTGTATGAGCTTGAGTGCAGCATGGCAGTGGCATCTGCAAGCAACACAGCATGGTGCATGGTGCATATAGCTTTTGACAGTACAGAAGGAGGAGGAGGAGGAGGAGGAGGAGGAGGAGGAGGAGGAGGAGGAGGAGGAGGAGGAGATGGAGGAGGAGAAGGAGAAAGAGAAGAAGAAGAAGAAGAAGAAGAAGAAGAAGAAGAAGAAGAAGAAGAAGAAGAAGAAGAAGAAGAAGAAGAAGAAGAAGAAGAAGAAGAAGAAGAAGTAGTATTTGGACTACATGCTGCTGGATGGAAGCATAGACCCACTGCTTCACAGAGTAAGCAATGAGCATGGTTCTCTCAGAACTAGCAGTAAATGTAGTTCTGCTATGTTGGGAAGCAGAGGTGGTCAGAGCCAGCAGTCAAAGCTGCCATTTAATCCCAGCCATGCTGCAGTTTAAAGCAATAGATGCACGATAAGACAGATTTGGATAAAATAAACCTCAAAACAGTTTAAAGTGTGTGGAAAAATTATACGTAGGCTTGGAAGAAAGAGGAAAAGGAGGATAGACAGTTATATAAAGAAACAGTTTAAAAAATAAAGTCTTTAAAGAGAAAGTAAAAGTAATATAAAAATAAGTCATGTAAAGATGGAAATCACACAGAGTCTGGATTATGTTGTCTTTGGGATTTTTAACAGCAGAGAGACATTTGATTGTGAAAGCTAATGAGTTAAATCAATTTGAAAATTTTAAAGATATCTTGATTTCAATATTGATGTTTAAGGATACATTGCTTTGGGAAAGAGGTTCTGCTTTTGTTTCCACAGAAGATTAGAACCTGTGGATTGCTTTCAGACTAATACTGTTTGACTAGCCAAGACCCCCTGAAAGGTCTCCAATGACACCATGGCCCAGATCATCCAACATCCAAAATAAACTTCAAGGCAACTGGCTCAGAGAATACAGCCCCACAGTCACCTTCCCAAAAAATGGATTGTGGATGTCTTTGCTTAGTTGTTGGTTACAAAAAGTTATTGGTCATAGTCAATCTCTTTCTAAAAAGAAAGGGGGATATGATATAGAAATATAAGATAAATATTTCACATTGCTATATATTTTAGTTTATTGATTCAAATTTAAAGTTAATTTTGCTATAGTTTATATACATATATATATGTTTATATACATATATACATATATATATATATATATTTCTACTCTCATTAAGGTATTTAAGGTATTGTGTTTATGTAATTCCTTTAAATTGTAATAGATAATTAAGAAATACAGACTAATAATTAGTCAAACTAATAGTCATGTTAAGCTTTCTAGGTGTACATAGATAAAATTTAATTAGGTAGGTAATCTTCGAACACTTCAAAGACCTACAGAATGTGACATTTAAAATGTTTTAAAAACTTAGACTTTCCTGGACAATGAGACATGTCTGCTCCTGGCAGCACCAATTTACTTCAGAGAGAAAGATGGGTGTCGAAGACACTCCATATGGAGTTTATCTTCTTCTTGGCAAAAATAGCCATTTTGGCAAGAAACTGTTCTTGCCTGGACTGCTTGACAAAATGTTGTATTGACTGGATATGCAGGACCCATAGGAAGGTGACCACTGAACTTTGCAAGGCACAATGGTCCTTCAGGTTCCTGCTTCGCAAAAGAAACTGCCAGACATTCTACAGGACACAGAAAAAGTGAGTGAGAGACTCTAGGCCTATGGGCTGAAGACAGATGCCCCAACTTTCAGAGGAACTTTGGATGACTGTCCAGGCAGACAGCTGCCTTTGTCATCCTAGATTTTTGAAAGTTGCTTACAATGTTCTTCCTGTTTACTTAGATAATATTGTATCCTTCTGAGGTCTTTGATGTAGTTGAAGACTAGATAGGTACAATTATGGCTTTCCTTGGTCATGATAAGAGATAAATTAGATGTGAAACTTTAGACTCACAAATATAGGATGGATAAAATATTTTCTTTAATTTTACAAAACACAAATAAGATATTATAAGTATAATTCTTTCTAGATAACCATTTTGTTATATGTAATTTTACTATGTTAAAGTTAAAACCTTCCTTTTGAATAGAAAGAAAATGGGAAATGATGGGTGATGTCATTCTGTATGCTGTGAAAATGTGTTGCTCTGACTAGTTGAAAATAAAGCTGTTTGATGTCATTCTGTATGCTGTAAAATGTGTTGCTCTGACTGGTTGATAAATAAAGCTGTTTGGCCAATGGTGAGGCAAAGTCAAGTCAGGCAGGACGTTCTAACTGGAGAGATAGGAGAGCTGAGGAGACACTGTTAGCTGCAGCTGGAAGAAGCAAGATGTAAACATACTGGTAAGCCACAAGCCACATGACAAAGTATAGGTTTATAGGAATGGGTTAATTTAAGTTATAAGTGCTAGCTAGTGAGAAGCCTGAGTCATTAGGCCATACAGTTCATAATTAATATAAACCTCTGTGTGTTCCTTTGGGTCTGAGTGGCTGCAGGACCAGAGGGCTGTGGGAGGCAGTCGGGACCAGGAAAACTTCATCTGCATGTTCCAATTGATCTAACTTTGCTGACAATGCCAATTTTTACTTTTTAATATTTTTCATTATATGTTATATGACCATGATACTGTGTTACATAATGGTAATATGTTATACATTGAGCAGATGAAAAAGACGTTAGGGAATCAGAGGTGAATATGTAATTATATTCTATGTTGAATAGTGATTCTCAGATGCATCAACAAATCTATCATGACATTTACTTTGTAGAAAATGATTATAAATTTAGTGCTACCCATTTTATTATTTTAATTATATCCTAAATAAAATTGTAGTAATATATTCAATATAAAAAATGTTAAAGGTTCAACATGTTTTCTAGTTGATTTACAAGGAAAATATTTCAGGCAACATGTAATTCACTAATTTGTCAACTTGCTAATAGTGTATAACTCTGTATGGCAAAAGAAAATTACTAACTATTGTGCCTTGCATTGCTCATTTTGAATGTAAATATATCATATTTCTATGTATATCTACTGAAGAGAGAGAGAACAAAGCAATAAAATATTTCCCTTATCCTTACAATTAAATAACTATATATGTGTAAAATGATAAAAAGTTGCTTTTTCCTTTATAATTCCAAAGTGATTCATTTGCTAAGTATTATTTAATATTGCATTAAGCTTTACTATCAGCAACCCAGTAATATATTATATAGTGAAGAATTATTTAATATTTTGCTACTCACACACACATATATCCTTAAACTTGGATTAAAATTTGATTATTGTGCCACTGATATTTGTCATTTATCTTTCATTTTTTACATTTATTTATTTAGCATGATAGAGAATCTGTTTATATCTGTGTCTACTAATGTGCAATTATAGAGATCAGTGAAGAACTTATGAGAGACTTGTGGGAATTTTTCTTCTACTATGTAGGATCAGGATCTCAAAGTCTACTAGCCTGTCTTGATAGCAAATGTCTTGATATCCACTGACCTAAGTTGTATTTTTTACATTTCACATGCTAATACAATGCACTCTCGTCATTTTCACCACTCCTGTCACTTTCCTCTGTCATTCCCTTCCTTCTCTAGCTGAAATCCTTCTTTCTAACAAGTCCTCCTTTACTTTTAAATCTTTCTGTATGGGAGCCATGGAGTTTAATTAGATGTTCTTGCCCAAATTTTAGTGTGAGGGCAGCTTATCAGTGACTAGTATGAAAAAAATGGGACTCCCTCCCACTAGTTGATAGTATACCCTCAGGAAGGATGAGTTATCAAGGCCTCTTCTATATCTATAGTGAAATATTTCAATGAGCCCAATATAGTGCAGGTCTTGTGTATATAAGCAGTTTCAATAAGTTTGTTAGTACTCAGTCTATGTCATGTCCAGAAGTATTTTCTGCACCTCACCCTTCTGCCATTTCTTCCTTTTTATTTCCTGTGCCTTAGAATGAGTTATACAGCTGTCCCGCTATGGTCAACCCCTTCACCACTGCTTATTTTCAGTACTTTGGCCAGATAGTGGTTTCCGCAATAACCTCTGCCCACTGCTGTAAGCTTCTTTGATGAAGTCTGGGCCCTGCATTATTTTAGGCATTTATATTTTATATGTGCATGAGTATGAGAGTGTGTGTTTTATATATGTTAATCCATTCTTATCCCTATTTTATTTGATATTGAAGACTCTCCTTTATTGCAACTGTAGCTACTAGAAGCACATAGGAAATTACAGCCTTGATTATTGTTAATGTTTTAAGGACCTTGAAGGACCCAAATGATATATTGAGAACCATATGGGGTGTATTTTAATTTTTCTACTGAGGTCAACATTTTATAAACACAGAATGCTTTTCCTTCCCCCAAAACATTTAGTCATGGGACATAATGTGTATGTTATATGGAAACATACAGTAATTCTTAATGGGAATTCACATTTTAATTTTATTAATGCCTTAAAATTGTTTGTTAATTACTGCAGCAGGCACAGGAGAGGAAAGCAATGGCTGTAATTATAATACTGGACAGTTTAACAAATCAAGTATTACATCCCTGTACATTTAGCCAGCATTCTCTCTTTCCTATTTTTCAAAGGATACATTCATATTCCCCCAAACAGATGCATGCGTGTACAACATGATGACTGTGCTGTGGGATGGTCTGTATGTCAAATGTGTTGCTGATTGGTCAATAAATAAATCACTGATTGGCCAGTGGCCAGGCAGGAAGTATAGGCCGGACAAGGAGGAGAATAGAGCTGGGAAGTGGAAGGCTGAGTCATAGAGACACTGCCAGCTGCCACCATGACAAGCCGCATGTGAAGATGCCGGTAAGCCACAAGCCATGTGGCAAGGTATAGATTAATAGAAATGGATTAATTTAAGCTATAAGAACAGTTAGCAAGAAGCCTGCCACGGCCATACAGTTTGTAAGCAATATAAATCTCTGTGTTTACTTGGTCGGGTCTGAGAGGCTGTGGGACTGGCAGGTGAGAGAGATTTGTCCTGACTGTGGGCCAGGCAGGAAAACTCTAGCTACAAATGGCGTCCAACGTGGTGGCAAGAGTTTCCACCTAAAAACTGAGAAAAAAGATTCTAAAACGGAGCTAAAAACAGCTTCCTAAATGTCTCTCTCAAATGAGCGGCAGCTGCCGGTTTGAGCTACTGGCAGGTTCCTAGCGTGCATGCATGCTCGACCTGCAGTATGGCGGGAATGAGGCCTCTGCAAGTGGCACATTAAACTGTGTGGTGGATTTAGCCTTTGCTAGTACAAAACAAAAAAAAAAAGAGGTTTCTGGGCTACACGCTGCTTTGATAGAAACATAGATCCACTATTTCTGATAGTTGATGGCTTCCAGAGCTGGCGGAAAACGTATCACTGCCATGTTGGGAAGCTGAAGTGGGCGGAGCCAGCAGCCATAGCGCCAGCTCCATTTCAGGTTTAGAAGGCGGCAGTTTAAAGCAATAGGCTCAAGCTAATATAAAAAAATAAGCCACGTAAAGATGGCTACCACACAGAGAATCTGGATTATGTTCTCTTTGATATTCGTAACTGAAGAAAAACATTTGATTGCAAAAGCTGTTGAGTTATGCCAAAATGTATATTTTAAAGGTACCTTGACTTCAAAATTTGGATGTAAGGATATGTTGCTTTGGAAAGGAGGCTCTGCTTTTGTTTCCACAGAAAGCCAGAGGCTATGGATTTGTTCCAGATTAAGATATATCAGGTTTGACCAGCCAAGACCCCCTGAAAGGTCTCTGATGACACCATGGCCCAGATGATCCAACATCCAGAACCGTTTCAAGGCAACTGGCTCAGACGATACACCCTCATGGACTGCTCCATAATCCTAAAATATTCTTTGTGTCCCCATAAGATACAGTGCCCCCCTCCAGCAGGAAGTAGTAAGAGAAGCTACGCCCAAATTCCCAAATATACCAAGCTGACTTTGGAGATGTGTAAAGGTTAAAACCTTCCTTTTTAAGAAAAGAAAAGGGGAAGTGCTGTGGGATGGTCTGTATGTCAAATGTGTTGCTGATTGGTCAATAAATAAATCACTGATTGGCCAGTGGCCAGGCAGGAAGAATAGGCGGGACAAGGAGGAGAATAGAGCTGGGAAGTGGAAGGCTGAGTCATAGAGACACTGCCAGCTGCCACCATGACAAGCCGCATGTGAAGATGCCGGTAAGCCACAAGCCATGTGGCAAGGTATAGATTAATAGAAATGGATTAATTTAAACTGTAAGAACAGTTAGCAAGAAGCCTGCCACGGCCATACAGTTTGTAACCAATATAAATCTCTGTGTTTACTTGGTCGGGTCTGAGAGGCTGTGGGACTGGCAGGTGAGAGAGATTTGTCCTGACTGTGGGCCAGGCAGGAAAACTCTAGCTACATGACTGCCTTGACAAAAGACACTCTGTTTTTCGGAATAGTTCTATTGTGATCTTCAGTCACTGACTGTTATTGATTCATGAAACAAGTATGACTCATTTTTGGTTTTATTAGTCAGGCTGTCTCTTGTTAATTACTCTTAGTTCAAATCACTTTGTATTTCATTAAGGTCAACAAATTGAAGAGACTGAATTATTCATGTTGGTCTCTCCAGTTCTCTTGGCTCTGCCACTTAGTTATTTAAACACCAATAAATAATAAAGCAACATTTTTCTTTATCCCTTATAACAAATAGTTGAAAGTGTGTGTCTGTGTGTGTGTGTGTGTGTGTGTGTGTGTGTGTGTGTGTGTGTGTGTGTGTGCAGAGAAAATGGTATAGTATAATGCAGGATACCAGTGCAAGTTTGTACAGCAATAGTTAAGGAGATGTCATCATTTTTAAATATCTCCTTTTTTCATTATTTAATGTTCTTTTCTGGAAAGCATTGTCTATTACGTGACATTTTCAAATGAAATCTGCTTTAAACAAAACTTTATGAGATCTCCTGCATTATGTCAGCCAACAGAGACCCACAAGTAATCTGGTTTAGCAGACATTACATATACATATTGGAATTGAGCAGTGTAAATCAGTTGCATAGCCCTTTCCTAGCATGTGTGAGGCCCTGGATTTTATCTTCAGGAACACAAAAAAACATAAAAAGAAAGAAATTTAAATTGCTTCTCTGAGACAATTGCATAAGGAGAAGTGAAGTAGAATCATTCAAAGGAAGATGTGTAGGTAAAGCACTACAGTATCATGCAAACCATCAATTACAGTCAGTTCTAATTCATAAATACACTGCCATTTTCATAAAATATTACCTGAGTTTTAGTTTTGAAATGTATTTGATTTTTCTATAGAAAATATGAGACACATCACCCATTGATTAAGATCAACAATTTTATCAATTCTAAAATATAATTATTTGTGTCTATAATATAGAAAAACACATTAAACACAATATTTATTGTTTCATATTGCTAATATTAATCAAATGTAATTTTCACACACATATGTTTATCCTTGTCCATGTTTTCTTAGAATACCTAGAGCTACCTTCTAACAAGAGAAGTTGGGTTTATCAATTTTCTACCAGTCGGACAAATATATGGAATAATTAACATATAAGGACGACAAGTTTGATTGGTCTCCCAACTTTGAAGAGTTCCAGATGATGATCACTCTCCCCTATTGCTCTTGGACCTGCACTGGGACAGCACAGTATACAGGTGTCATGTGAGACTGCTAAGGCGTTTTCTAAAAGGCTAGGCTGATGAAAAGAATAAGGAAGATATCAGATTCACACATGGCCTTTGAGGCATGGGACTAATTAATGGATTAAATACCTGCCAATTTGTTCTACTTCTTAAATATTCTAGCACCTCCAAATGTCACCACTGCTAGAACAAAACCTTAACACATGGGTTTTGGGAAGAGAGAACATTAAAATTAAGACTGACAGTAAAGACACGCTTCACAGTGAGCCTTCTTTCTACTCTTGGATGATTTTTAAAAGTAACCACCATCTTCAGGCTAGGTAGATTTTTTTTTTGCTTTTTGCTTTTTTTTAAGTGCTTATATTTTCTAAAATAATAATAACCTAAAAAAAAAGCCCATGTAATTGTCTTACTCAGTTTCCCCATCAAAAGACAATGTTGTCTCCTTACCCCTCCCTGCCGAGTCATGTTTTTCCTGAAATTGCAGATAAAAAAAACTTGATAAATGATTATCAGTTCTACAAACAAATTTGTATTATAATCACTAAATACTATCATTGTATATCTAAATCAGCAACTACTTTTTCAAATGGACGAATGCTTAATAAGGAGCTATTCTAGTACAAATTTTAAAATAAATACACTCACATGAATACTTTCAAATATGTTTTAAAGTAGATATAACACTATTCTTATATACATATTCTAAATATATAAGAATTAATTACTGAAACTTTGGAAGTTATAGTCAACTAACAGATGTTATTCTAGAGTAGTGAATTTTAACATTATCCTTGCTGTATGTGTACGTAAATTTAAAATGGACTTGCTATGCCCCAGTAACTTGTGTATTAAAAAAGAGAAATTCCTAAAAGTTTATCATGTTGTTGTCAATGATAGCAATTCATAGAACAGGCATCCTTTTCTAATATTTTTCCTCAATCTTGAATATTCTCCTCATTATGAAAATCATTATTCATTTTTATAATTAATTCTGTAGCTATAAAAATTTAAAAATATTTTTTCACAATAAGATTATATGTTTTCTCATCATAAGGAAAAAAAGAACTATAATAGAGAACTAAACTTGGAAATTAAGCTTTTGAAAAGCAGAAAGAAAAGAAAGCAAGAGGTAAAACATGGAAGAGAAGAAAGTAAGTAACATATGTATGGGCTTTCATTCTTTGTTATAAATTGTCCTCACTATAGACCCTTACACTACAAATAAATAAATAGATTCCTCAATTTTATTTCAGTAAACCTTCTCACTACCTTATCTTCCCATTTATAGTACAAATCCAGAAAGTCATAAAAGCCTAGCAGAGACAATTCTGTTAATGCAGATTTGCTCCAGACAAAATTATATGTAAGCAGAATTTAAAAACAATTTCATCTAGAAGTGTTGTCTTCCTTGATTTCATTTTCAGACATAAAGACAGATCAGACACAGACATTTCATCAAAAAAATATTGTGGTAATTTAGAATTTCCCAAAGGCCACAGTTGAAAGAATGCATTTTTTCACACGTCTAACTTGAGATTCAGGGGAAAAAAAAAAAAAAACTACTTGTTAAATAATGTGAAATATCATTTCTCCATGAAATAAAATTTCCATTTTTACTGCTCATCTACTGAATATTTCAAAACTCCCAACAATTTATGTCATCACTCTAGGACAATATTTTCATTGGACTTCTGTGGTTGTATATGTGGAAAAAAGAAGACATTTTGTGGTAATATCGTGTTCCCCAATATATTGTGCACCCTAATAAACTTATCTGGTGTCAGATAACAGAACAGCCACTAGATATAGAGATCAGAAAATGGTGGTGCACACACACACCTTTAATCCTAGCATTCTGAAAGAAAAGTTCCATATGGATCTCTGTGAGTTCAAAGCCACACTGGAAATAGCCAGGCATGGTGACATATGACTTTAATCCCAGGAAGTGATGGCAGGAAGCAGAAAGGTATGTAAGGGGTGAGGACCAGGAACTAGAGCCTGGTTAAGCTTTTAGGCTTTTAGCAGAAGTTCACCTGAGATCGTTTTGGTTGAGGACTCAGTAGCTTTTAGTCTGAAGATTCATGGAAACAAGATCGGCTGAGAAGTTGGTGGAAGTGAGGTTAGTTGTGGCTTTTTCTGTTTCTCTGATCTTTCAGCATTCACACCAATAACCTGGCTCTGGGTTTGTTTTTATTAATAAGACCTTTTAAGATTCATGTTACAACATTTTCCACCTTTTCCGTTGCAGTGTGACTACAATATAGCATGTACTTTTCCTATCATAGTGCTTTGTTGTCTATTCTATTCTCCCATTAGAACACAATAAATGGAAACAAAGAAAAAATAGCCATCAACAATTGTGGATAAAATTGTGTTTATCAATATTGGCCTCTAATTCTGTCAGTCACAAACCTCAATTAACCAAAACTCATTTTCCTAATGGAGAAAATATTGATAGTAACTGTGATTCCTTTCAGTCACTTATATATCCATATGGAACATCTTATAAATTTTGTAAAGAGTTTGAATTCATGGTTGCTGTGAATTTAGTAACCTTAATAATATATACTTCTCTGTTTTATAATGTATACATTTAAGAAAAGATCATAAAATTACAGCATTTTAAGGAAATCTTTTGAACAATAGCTCTCTTCTTAATTGTTGCTATATAAATAAATCAACTTTGCTACACAAAATCTGTACTTCTGAACTTAAGGTCAGTTTTAAACAATAGTAACAAAAGTAAGACAACTACAGATATATTTGTGTTTTTTTTCTAGTATTTTTTAACCATTTTGAGACAAGTTTCCCCTATGCAACCTATGCTTGTTTTGAGTTGCTCTGTAACCAAGATTTGAATTGAATTTATGAACCTCCTGCATCAGTCTTACATCTTGTATTTTACAGGTGCATGTAATCACACTAGGATCATAGCTGTTCCTTTAAGTAACAGGATATGTTGTATATGAAACTCTTGGTCATTCTGTTTTCCAATCTCTAGCCTATGAGTAGAATTACCTGGTGTAATATAATTGCACATTCAAAGGGCTGAAGATTGGGGAAGATAGAATTTTAAATTTGACTAGCTTCTATAGAAATGTGGCATTGGAATTTGATGTTTTACGTTTACTTCTTTAATCTATTTACAATTTTACTCAGTCACATAGAAGAATAAATTAGTAGAAGACATTCTTCCCTGCTCTCAGCATTCCCTAGTTACCTGTAGTTTTCTAGGTAGGGTGGAGGACTTATTGACTTACACTATATAAAATCTATCTAAAAATCCAGTATGTTGAATTGAAACAAGAAATAAGTGCATAAAATTAAAGTTTATTTCATACCATAAGATATTTAGGAAGAAAATAAAATGTTATTATTAGTGTAAAGTATAAGATAGGCCTGGTGAATCACATCTAAAATGCCACTACTTGGGGTAAGCTGGGGCAGGATTACACTAACTTGAAAGCTATCTTAGGGTATAGTGAGCTCCAGGTTAACCTGGTTAACAGAGTAATTCAGTTTCACGTATAAAATGAGTAAAATGCAAAATAAAGCAAATGATATTGTCACCAATGGCTTAAGAATATATGTATATGTGTGATATAAATTTATATACATCTCTCTCTCTCTCTCTCTCTCTCTCTCTCTCTCTCTCTCTCTCTCTCTGTATATGTGTGTGTGTGTGTGTGTGTGTGTGTGTGTGTGTGTGTTGATATATTGTGTACCCTAATAAACTTGCCTGAGGATCAAAGGACAGAGCTAGTTACTAGATTAGACATAGAGGTCAGGCAGTGGTGGCACATACACCTAATCTGAGCACTTGAGATCTCGTGCCTTTGCTTGGGAAGCACACATGCATTTAATCCCAGGAAGTAACATGGCAGGGCAGAGAAAGGTATGTAAGGTGTGAGGAAAGAGGAACTCACTCTCTTTAGGCTGAGGATTTCACAGAGGGAAGAACTAGTGGCTGGCTGTTCTGCTTCTCTGATCTTTCAGCTTTCACCTTGATTTCTACCTCTGGGTTTTTTATTAAAAGACCATTTAAGATTTGAACAACACACACACACATATATGGGTGTATATATCTATATCTATATCTATATATACAACAGTGGATTACAAATTCCCAAATAATAGATTGTTCTGCTTCACATGTGTGTCTTTGCCATTGACTTGAGGAAATAAATATAGGTTAATTTATTATCATAAAGACGTTTAGTGACTTTTTGACAAAGTTTTCACAATTTTCAATTGTCAGTGTCTCCATTATATTTCTCATGTAAGAAAAATATAATTGTTGAGAGTACTTTGCCTGTGTTCACAACCATTTTCTCAAATATTTCAAGTCATACATCTCGAATAGAGATATTTAAAGTTGTAGGTAGCCTTTTCCAGATTTGAATGAATTTTTTTCTCTCATCTCTTTTGCTGTATGGTCACAAATTGATAAATTCTTAATAAAATCATATAACTGCTTGTAATTATTTTTCACATATTTAAATTAAACAAAGGCAGTGAAAGCATGGCAATGAAAAATGGAACAAATTTAGGATGTTATGGTCATGATACTGATTTCTATCTTTAGAGACCTCTAATATACAGTCAAACAATTTGAGAAAACTGATTTAAGCAAAAGCATGTAGAATATAAAGAAGATATCGTTTGTTCTCCCTTGAGAGTTTAGGTGAGCAAAACATGCTGAAAAGGTAATAGAAAGTATTCCAGTAAGTTTGAATGACAAGTGCTTTGCTATTAAAGTATTAGCAAGTATCCATCAAAGCAGTAGTATGCTTCTAACAGAATAAAAAAAATGAATGATGAAGAGTTTTTAAAATCCAATCAAAATAGAATACATAGTATAAATATGAAAATGTTCCATGGAGCTTTCTAATAACTTAAGTAGTGTGTAAAAAGATAATGACATACTTTATAACTTTTTTTTTCTATTTAAACACAATTCATTTGAAATATATTTAGGTGATTGATCCAGAATTTAGAGTTCTCTAGATGAGATCAATATAGGCTTTTATTTTAACATATTTTAAAAATTGTGTCAAAAGTAGTCTCATCTATATTCAGTTCAAGGAGCAGATATTTCTGTTATTACCACAGATTTTAAAATTCACCTCATTCATCCATTATTGTTACAAATCCATCTGACTATCTCCTATGCTAATAATTTTTCTTCAGAATTTTGGATTCTAATAGATAACATGGGAAATATAGCAGAAAATTACATGCAAGGATTGTGATTAGTGAACAGCAAGGATTATAATGTAGTGAGACATATCTATTGATACCAATAAAGTATAGCAGAAATATTTTGACTTGTTGAACATAGTTATCTGCGTGTTTAAAACCCTCAAGTAATTACCAAATATCCTGCCCATTAGAAACTTTTTGTTTAATAAGCTTAATTGCATTACTCTCTATCAGCACTGGTAATTTATTATTCATATTATTAATATTAATTTTTAATTTTGTTTTCTATTCAAGATGATTTGCATTCTCATACTGAAAATGGGGTTTCTTGTTTTGCAGTAGTCACTGAAATTTTAGAGCTAATATGAAATATACTTAAATCAAGTTAACTCTTAGCCAATTTCACACAGATATTACAGCATCGTTTTGTTATAAATTTTATATATATATATATATATATATATATATTTCAGAACTATACAACATACACTTTTCAGCAATTGCCTTTGTTACAAAATATGAAATAAATCTCAAAGGCGGTTGTTTCAATGGTAAAGATATATAGCATTACATTCATCACTCTTTACTATGGAAAATGCTGAAGGTCAGTATTTGAGATTTGATCTAATATGCATCTTGTTTCCAGGAAAATAAGGAAGACAATCAGTCATGTTGTAATGAGATACAACTTAGGAAGCATTGTGCAGTTCAACGAGAAAAAAAATGACTCTTAAATCAATGTTTAAAGTATATTTGGATAACAAGAGTTCTAACTTATAAATAATAAAATAAGCTGTTAAGGGGTATCTAATAACTGCCACAGGCCCAAAGGAATCAAGTATAATTGGAAAAGGGATGCCATTTGAACAAAGTTAAAATGCACTCTTATGTATGATTCACATAGCCAAGTAGGAGACCAAAATATAGATGATTTAATACAGAGAACAAACAAACAAACATTAGATAATTTATGGAAACCCATACCAATAAACAACTAAGCTTGAATGAAGCCTAAGTAAGTGTAGCTCAGTTTTATTCAAGTGGTAATCTCTAGATGATTAGGTACAAAGAGTTTAGCTAATGATAGCAAATTGAAATTTGGATGTTAAATATATTTATTTTACTTGACCATGACTCTCCTTGCAGTCAAAAAGTCTATCTCAGTCCTCAGATACTTTCATCAGTGAACATTTAGTCTGACACAGAGAAAACATACTATGTAAGTTTATTAAATAACTTAGAACAAACATTCATTAAATATTTACTAGATTCCAAGTGGTTTGTTAGACTACAGAATTTCATAAGAATCTTGAATTATTAATTCTCTGTATCACAACATTAGAGTTAGACTTAGACTTTGCTTCTTTAATGACTCAAACTATGAAAATCAAGACTAGAAATTTATCTAAAAAATTAAATACCTAATGCATAAATGTGGATTGCTACCTTCATAGTGACACTCAAGGATTAGATTTGAGAACTAACTAGGATATTTATAATTTTCTAATAAAATGACACTAACATCAATTCCTAGAGGCTTCACAATGAGGTTTCTATGATTCATTTTTAACTTTTAAACAAAATTTATTTTTAATTAGCATACAAATTAACATATTTCTCAATAGCATATCCATGTTGCTTAGGTTGATTTCCACCCCTAACTAATTTCTTATATTTCTAAACCCCTCCTCATCTATACCCTTCAGCCTTTAGTTGCCCCCTTTTTGACTTACATATTAGATGTTCTATTATCTTCCAACCTGCTTATTTAAAGCCTCTTTGTTTCCTCTTTGTTCTTTCTAGTTTCTTGTCTTCCACTCACAGTTATGTACACATATAAAATTGAGAAATTATAATATAAATAGTGAGCATATAGTATTTTTCTATCTTAGTATGTGTTATCTCACTCAGTATAATGGTTTTTATTTTCATCTGTTTTCAAATTTCATGATTCCAGTTTTCCTTAGATCTGAGTAAAATATCATTGTGTACACAAACCATATATTTACCATCCAATCATAAATTGATGGCCATCTCAGGTGGTTCTATTCTTTAGCTATTGTGTATAGAGTATCAGTGAACACTGATTTTTAAGGGGGAAACTGAGGGCTGAAGGGGATAGATGAGGAGCTGTTTAGAAACATAAGAGATGAGTTAGGAATGGAAATCAACCAAAGCTAAGTATACATGGATATGATATTGAAAAATGTATTCAAATGATTCTTTATCTCTGTAATTTATGTAGTACATTTTTCAACTTTAAACTCAAGTATATGATAAGGAAAAGTACATGAAATGATAATGTAAATCACTACCCCCTCAATAGTAGGCCTAAACTTCAGTTAACTCTATTGGAGAAATAAGAGTTCAAAAGAAAATATCTTAATTTTGTAATGTAATATACATGTTAGGAGATAATCTTCTATGCTAATACTAATGTGGTTTTCACATGCATTTCATTTTGCATTCTCATATTTTTGCATGGAAAAGATAAAGTTTTGACTGAATAATGTCATAAGTTTCCAAACTTAATCCACTGACTAGGTTCCAACCTACTTACGCTGAAAGTGAACAGTCACTTTGGATTCCAGGAACTTCAGAACTGATCAACAACTCTTTATGACAAAGGAATGAAACTACTCCCAAGCAATTTTGCAGTACAAATCACCCCATGTGATGATTATCCCGAATCAGTACAATTACTGATGCTTGTAAGGCTGTGACCCATATCAAAAGTAATCATCGTATAGGAATCATTTTGCTTTACTCAAATCTTGACAGGATGACAAGGCCTCCAGAATCCCTTGCAGAACTATAACAGAGATAATGATCAATTGGCATCATCACAGAACACCATGGAGGTGGTGCTGTATTTCAGGATAGATCATGCCAAAATAATACTGTAAGAATTCAAATATATACCACCCTTAAATATGCTTACTTGGCATAAGGCTTATTTTGAGGTACTATTTTAAGAAACAACATATACTGGTTAAGCTCAAAAAAGTTCCTCTTTTATGAGAGAAATGTATAACTATAATGAAATCCCCATATCTCAGGGTGTCCTCCTCACAGAACCAGAAAGAGGAGGATGATAAATCCATAAGTCTCAGTCAACAGGCAGGGTTTTAACTTTCAGAAACAAACTAAACTACATTTGTTTTATGGTAATTTTATTGACATTCTAGCCTCAACCACATTTGCTTCACATCTTTTCATTCCCTTTTTTTCCGGTAATTATACTCAAAGCCAATTACTTGACATTTATGTGAATGATCACTCATTAGTCTGCATTATCAAATAAATAAACAGGAAATGTGATGGTAAACTTCTGTTTTTTTATCATTAATCTTTCCTTATATTTGGGGATTTATAGCTAGAAATTCATGAAAGTAGAAGAGAAAAATATTTTTCTTTTCCTAAAATGGTAAATATACATCAACATGATTTGTATAAGACATGTACCAAAAAAAAGACATTCTAGTTAAATAGGGCCAGTCCAGTTTGTAAAACTCTTTCATTAACTTATTCTGGATTTTTCTCCTCTCCATCTTCATATTTGATTCTCTACAAGTCTCCAGGCTAATATACTCCCTCCTCTCCTGTGCTATCCAGGATTCATAGACCCTGATACAAAGTATTTGCTATGGACTAGCTATCTATTAGATGGCATAGAACCTCAAAATTATTGTAAAATGTACATGAAGGAATGTTCACTCTACTGCTACCATAAGATCCATAAGAATCTGTTCTTTCTTCAGAATCTATGCCATGCTGATATAAACTTGCTGTTGTGGAAAATTAGTTTAAGATGTGTTACATTCATTTATGCTATGAAATATTTGTTATTGATTTAAATATATGCTGCATTTTTTCTTTTGCCTTTGTTTAAATTTGTAAAGCTGTATTACTGTGCCTGCCTAAAACACCTAATTGGCCTAATAAAGAGCTGAATGGTCAATAGCTAGACAGGAGAGGGTAGGTGGGGCTGCCAGGCAGAGAGAATAAAAAGGAGAAAGAGAGAGAGAAAGAAGGGAAGAGTGAGAAAAGCAGGAGAGGAGGACACACAGGGGTCAGCCACCTAGCCACACAGCCAGCCACAGAGTAAGAAGGAAAGAAAGGAATATAGAATACAGAAAGGTAAAAGCCCAGAGGCAAAAGGTAGATGGGATAATTTAAGTAAAGAAAAGCTGGCTAGAAATAAGCCGATCTAAGGCTGGGCATTCATAAGTAAAAATAAGTCTTCTCTCTGTGTACTTATTTGGGAACTGGATAGAGGGATCCCAAGAAGCAAATAGTAAACAAACAAACAAACAGAAAACAATTACAGTCTGTCCATATAGGGTGCTTGTAATGCTTCTAATAAATACCTTACCTCTGACTAACAATCTGCCTTTGTAATGCCTTTTGGATTCTAAACATGAACCTTTTTCCAGAGTATGTGAAGCAGAAGAGGCCACTGTCATTGGTCAATGTTTTTTAATATCACAAGACCAAGATAATATCCATAGAATATGATCCCCCATTATCCTCCCAAAATGAAACACAAAAACTGTAAAGTAGTTTGAGGATGAGTTTTATGTCTTGCAAAAGAATTCTAAGATTCCTAGCTATCTAATCTACAAGGAAATTCTTCCGACTCTCTTCCTACAAATTCCTCTCTACCTACTTAATGACTGAAGAGGCATATCTGAGTTTATTTTTAGCCTTTGCTCTCCTCACCACTTGACCATGCAATACAGATTTCTCTTTTTGGAAAAGCACAGTTCTATAGTATTTGTTTCTATATTCTCTGGGCAGCAAGCCCTTTCATGATAGTATTTCCATAATGAAAATCTGAGAAATTATTTGTTGATATTAAGGATAGAAATTCTAATTAGAGTGCTACAGTTTAGAGTATCAATTTCCATGTAATAGTTGTTTATCATAACCATTGCCAAAGCTGTTAAACTATATTCTGACTCAGATTTAGAAGTTATTAACTGAACCGCAACAATTACTACCAACATTTGCTAGAAAAAAAAATAAAAGAAATGCAAAATTCCCCAATCTGTGACAATACAATGATCCCATATGCAAAATACTGAGTCTGTAACTACGCCTAACACTATTGTACAGCTAAAGACCTGGGAATAATGGATTTAACACATATTAAAGTGCTATGCAAATAAACCTACAAATGCTTTCCTCTTTCCTACTGCTTTGAATAAAATATAGTTTCAAGCTTTTTAAAACATCGACTTATTTTACTTAAGGTTTTATGTCTATTGTTTCTTGTACTTTCAGAACAGGAATAGGGCTGAAATGAATATGGATGATTTTATTTCAGAATGCCCTCAATACTACGCCACACACAGAGTGAAAACATCTGCTTCTTAGAGATATAATGACAGATTTTGATGTTCCAAAGTGAGACAATGGACTGGGTGAGGGATTAGAAAATTTTGATGTGAGCTTTGGAGTTTTCAATAAGGAAAAAGAAAAGAGATGGGGCGTGATAATTTAGTCCTCATATTTTTTTTGTCAAAGATCAAAGAATAGCCTTTTGAAATGAAATAATCCAAATTGAACACTTCAATCAGGACCTTACAGAAAATTACTTGAGAATAATATTTATAGTATCAAAGTTATTTTTTAAAATAACAGTCAACATTGGCTTTTTTTGGAATACCTTAGAGACACCATAATAATCATTTGAACTTAGGGCTAAAAACTAGTTTGTTATCAGCAACAATTATTTCTCTATGTTAAAAAAACTGAGTTATGACTTAGAAAGGAACATTTTAAAATATCTATATTAAAAATTATATGTATTGGTAAATACTGGTATATTTTATTCTGGAAAACTAGATGTCATGTTCTTTTGAATTAAGGAAGTTCAGTTAAATGCTCAAGAAAATTTGGAAATCGAATTGAACAAGTGTGCTAAGTATTAGGTAAAAGTGAAGAAGACATTTGCTAAAAGCTGAGAAGTTACAAGAAAAAATGCCGCTTTATCAGCCTGAAGTCACAGTTCAGGTATATCATTACACCTTCATAAATGGAGAGATTGAAGAGAACTTTGTGGAAGAAAGTTATACAAGGGTGAACAGCTGACTTGCATTAAGTCAAATTATACCATAAGTTATACCAAAAATTTTATGTTTTAATTTGGAAGAAAAAGATAATGAATTAGTAGGAACCATGTGGTGATGTCAGTGTAAATAACGTAACAGGCATAGAACGACTTTTTACTTTAAATGTATTTTTCTTCTCAAATAGCATTCTCAAGAGCTTTGACAAAAAGGGCCGTGGTAGCCAGAAAGAAAAAAAAAACTGTGTGGTGATATTTTGTGTATGCTCTAACAAATAAAGCTTGCCTGAAGATCAGAGGGCAAAGCCAGCCACAAGTTGGCCATAGATGCCAGGCAGTGGTGGCACACACATTTAATCCCAGCACTTGGAATCTCGTGCATATGCTCCCAGTACTTGGGAGGCACACATGCGTTTAATCTCAGCAGTAGAGCGGTGGAAAGAGGATGTGATATGGCTGGGCAAAGAAAAGGAATATAAGGCGGGAGGAGACAGGAACTCAATCCTTTTGGCTGTGGAGTTGGTGAGGTGAAAGGTGGCTGTGGCTTACTCCTTTGTCATTCTGATCCTTCAGCATTTACCCCAATATCTGGCTCCATGTTTCCATTAAGACCAATTAGGATTTGTGCTACAAAACTGTTAAGTATTTCAAAAGTTAAGAGGAAATAAATGATAAAGTAATAAGGCACTCAGAAGCACACTGTGGTTACAAAGGTGGTATCTGTTTTCAGATAGTAGGTTTTAAAATAATAATTTAGTGGGAGGTAATTGTAAAAAGAATATAAAAATGTTGAAAATGTTTGGAGAGTTATTTTAGGTTTGTGATAGAAAGTTAATAAAAATAGAGCATCATGGTTTGTGAACAATATCTAGAGTCCAACTCAAGCTTGATACTGTTGAAATGCATTGAGTTAAATCTTTGCTACAATTTCATAGTTATGTTCATTCAGGCATGATCTGTCAAGAATATCAGAAGGAAAGGTACTCTACACATGGAAACTGATAGTGAATAAAGACAACGATGAAATAACATGATAACATCAGACAGAAGGATGTTTGTAAAATAGGCCAAATGGAGAAGAATAGAGATTTTAGAGAATCAAATGAGAGGAAAGCTCAAGTTAACCACATGGTATAGTACAATAAAAATAACAAAGATAAGAAAATAAAAAGTGAGTATTCTGTCCAAAACCAAGGTACCCTTTAATCATGTTAAAATCAAACCCAGAAAGCACACATGGATATATATATAGGGACTAAATAATCAAGAAGTCAACAAGTAACAATATGACACAAAACATTTACCTACAGTGATGACTACATTGATAGTTGTGACACTCAACATCATGTTCAAGCATGTTTTGAAGAAGTACAAGATGAGTATGAAAAGCTAACTCCAGAGGATTGAAGCTTTCTCCAAATTGTCTGCTCTTTAGACCAGTTATCAAATTTTCAGTTACTGTTATATTTAATAAGAACAAATATAGTCCATAGAAAAAGAAGTTATTATGATCCTGCAAAATGCTTCAGAGTGTGTTTGCAATAGTTTCTTTCTAAGAAATGTATGCAGCATGAGAGTAAGCAGGTTCCTTGAATGAAAATGCCAAATTGAAGCCTTTTGTGCTATTTAATTTTCTCACAACACTACTAGAACTAAAAGAAAATTTTAATAATGAAAACTAGTAAAATAAATAGAAAAAATGGCAGTCATAATTGCTGTAGCTTTAGTCTCATGCATTTGTTAGGTAATAATAGTATAAAAAGGTAATTTATTAAAATAATCCTTCAGTAAAGGCAAGGTATATAGATACATATTTTCAGAAGCATAGCATATGATTTGATTGCATTTGGGAAAAATGTATAAAAATACATCAATGTCGGATTCTTTATTCAAATCCCCAAATTAAACTTTCAGGTGAATACCTGAAGTGAAGAAAAATCTTCCAAATATGCCTGGCTTGCTGAGCTGAAAACAAACTACCTTGGAGATACCAGCACAATGAATAGATAAATACATGATCGCTCTGACATTGTTGTCACTCAACCCCTTTGTCTTCACTCAACCTGGGAGCAAATGAGTACACAAATGACAGGAAAGTGAAAGAAGATAGGCAGATGAGGAAGAAGGCCTTTCACTTGTACTTTGACTATAGGTGCTCTCTGTTATCCAGGAAGTTAGTCAGAAAGGCACCACTTTGTAAATTCACCTCAGGCAGATATAAAGAAATCAGAAACATATCCCTTTGAGAATTTCAGTCAGTTCTGTTTCTGCCATCTTCAGTTTAGCACTTTGGTGAACATAAACTCTAACAAGTCAGGCCATTTGTGCAAAGCCTCAGGGCACTTTAGACACAGATTTTTCCAAAGAGGGGAGGGATCTCAAAAATCTCTATGTGAACAATTCCATGTTACTGATAACTAAGGAAGAAAAACAGCAGTTTAAATCTAACAACCAGTGAGTGCTTATGCAAAGAAAGGTTTTCAATTTCTGACCAAACAGGTTACGAGAAATTAGATTTCTTTCATTTAGTTTAAAGTAAGTGCTACTCCTATTTATTCAGTGAGAGTGGCTGTGATTTGAAATGCATTTTCCTCTTAATTAGTTATTAGCTGCTCAAATATCAACTAGCTAAAGAATGAATGAACTGTGGAGTGTGGCATTTGCTTCTATTATGCTGTTTGAATGTCACTAGATTATCTGTGAAATATCATATTTAAGAATTGACACAAGACTGTCTATCTTTAACTTAAACCTCTATTTGACATATAATAATAAGTCCTATTTAGTGAGGTCTCTTAATCCACTTAAATTTAAAACCTAAGAAAGTCATTGAAAAATTCTCTTTTCCTTTCATGTTTTAGAACCTAGAAGACAATAAAGCATTCATGGAGGCACTATATTCTTAGCTAAGATAATGTATTGTTCTTAATTTTTATGAATGTGGTATCTGAATTAAATTGAACATAAAAGATATAGTTCAGAATTCATTAAAAATCTAAATAGGTGAAGTTCAGGGGTGCAAGAGATTAATTAATCTTTTATGGAAGCATTTGCAATAAATTCAAAGTTAATGAATATTCTGACACTTAATATATTTAAGGTTTATAGCTTCTCAAATTTAACATCCAAAATACCCTTCAAAATGCACGCATAAATGCAATGGACCTAAAACAAAGGACATCAGAGGACATATCTCACTTCTATGGTGTATGCTAACCATATTATATCAAGATATGTATAATATACTAGTGAAACAGCTTAAATTATACATTTCTGGCTGAATAATGAACAGAAATATTTCTAATTTTTTAATTAATTAAAAATTTTAAAAAATTCATTATAAATATCTTGCAAACAAAAAATATCCACTACCAACCAATTTAAATACAATTCTCTCTCTGTCTCTGTGTGAGGTGTGTGTGGGTGTGTCTGTATGTGTGTTTCTGGGTATGTGTACATGATGGCATTGCTGCATTGTCAACAGAGCTTAGAGGCTTCACATTCTCTGGTACTGCAGTTAATGGCAGTTGGGAGCCACTTGACTTGGTGGCTGTGAACTCAACTCTGGTCCTCTGTAAGAGCCATATGAACTCTTAATTGCTGAATCCAGCCTCAGAAATATTTTTAAATCTTTATTCCATGAATACCATTAAAATGCCATTATATGGATATATTAAATGCAGTTACTGAAATTCAATTAAAGCATTGTTTGATTACTATATGAATAGTTTTTTTTTTTCATCAATACCAAGCTTTTGCCACTTGTCATTTGAAAGGTTTTTAGAAAAAGATTGCCCAGATTCAAACCCTGCATTTTGTCTTATGAGCCAATAGCTTATACTAGTCACTGAAACTCTTTGTAACACTGCTTCCTCACCCATAAAAGGGATTATAAGTTCGATTTTTATATTTATATAAGAATATCTCTAGACATATGTATGTGTACAGATTTATATATACAGTATACTTGCTTATATACACATACACATATATATGTATACATATATATATTCATATATGTATATAATGATTGGAAATAAATCAGTATATTAGCAGGTTATTCTATAATTCTTATTTTGTTGGGAAAGCTAATAAAAAATTTACCAAATGTTCATAATTATCCATTTTTAAGATTATGCATTTTTTAACCAAACTTAGCTTTTCCTCACTCCTATTAAACCCACCCTGCCCTTCCCCTGACCCCAATATTTAGAAATCACTAAAAAAGTGAGATGTGTCCCCATCACCAATTCTTGCCAATCAACTGACACAACATTCTTTTTCTTGGATTGCACTATGTTTCTTGTTTATTCAGCTTCCTCTTAAGAGTCTGCTTATCTCTATTGGCCTCATCTAACCCAATACAAGAACAAACAATTCTGTTGTTTGTAGAGACTGTATAATTTCCAAGGCTATGCAGAGTTCTAGCATCCTTTCTTCTGAATAACGTTTTCCATTTTTAAGTTCCTATTTGTTTTCACATGACAAAATATCCTTAACAAAGATACTTACTACTCTTTAAAACCATAAATTTAAAATTAATGATCAATGAGCTTACTTTCAAATTCATAGGAATTGTTGAGAACATTAGAATACCCCAAACCTGTAAACTTCTAAACGCTTCTACTTTCTCTCTCCTGTAACTCTTCCCTCCTTTGTAGCCAGTGACATTTCATTAAATACTGTATTTGGTTTTGTGTTTTAAATCGGCAACTCTATTATTCTTTTTATGGACTTTGGTCTTCTGAGAAGAGTAGCTTTCAAATTTTCAAAACTCCTAGGTCATAGTGATCTGAAAGACAGTTCCTAAAGACATTTGACATCTCTTGGGAAAGTATATTGGTTTATAACTCTGATGTTGTTATTTTACTTTTTCCTTTAAACATTAATGCTAATTCATATTGACATTCTAGTAAAATTCTGTTTTCAGGAAGTTCTTACACTTGATAAAAATATGTAAGGGCATCTGATGTAGTGGATGACTTTATGGCAAAGCGTAAGCCATCTTTTGGCAAGTTGTTCTTCAAATGTCAAATTTGACCCATGAAACTACAATGTAATAGTTCATTGTGAAGATCGTATACATTCAGTTTATTAGTAGAAATAGCCATATGCTGGTGCGTTGAATTAATAGTTGTTAATGGCTTAATGAAATATCATTTATAAGCAGTTTAATGTTAATATCATTCATTCAATCAGAAAACGTGATAAGAAACCCAAGGTATAATGCTAGGAAATTTGTCATCTAACAGAAAGTTTATTTAATATTAGTGGTCATACTATTTAATTAGAGAGGGAATTAAAATTTAGTAGGATGTGTAAATTATTTTATTTTATTTTATTTTATGAATTCTGGAAAGCTAACATTGCTTAGAAGAATTAACTTTTATATCTATCTCAGAATTAAAATTTTTCACATTAAAAGATGATATTCTACAGATTAGTTTCTCAAAGAGTAATATTTTGTTGTTTATCCATGAGTAGGTTAATTTTAATTTTCTTCTATTTGATGCTACTAGAGAGAGGTTCCTGATTCATAGTCACTAATTTACTGTGATCTCTGTTAATATGATAATTGACACAGAGTTACTCCCTTTTATTGCTAAAATTTATCATACAAAAACCTATATTAGCAAGACATTCACAAACTAATGTTGCCAACAGTACATTATATTTGGAACAGTGAGAAAATAAAGTAGTGTTGAAAAATAAAATAAGACCTGGAAATTTGATCTAGAACTGTATAAGTAATGCAGAATATTGAGACAGCTCAATATGAAGCTCTTCCAAGGCAGAATCATAATATATGTCATATTAAATACAGTTTTAACTCCACAGAGAAAAAGCTGAGGTTAAACAATTTAAATAAAAAAATCAACATATCTTTAAATAAATTTTAAAAACTGTAATCTTACCTTTCCTGCCTTTCTTCCTTCAGATTTCCGCTGATTTGGGATAAAATGGAAGCAAGGGAAGGAAAACAAAACAAAACAAAGACAAAAATCAGCTTAAATTTGATTAGTGCATATACATTTTATTTTTTTAACAAAAGTATGTCAATATTCCCAGAGCAATAGTATACAGTTTTGCTTTGTTCTCAGTGACAGTATGAACAAGCAAATATAACAGCACTATAAATTTCATGTAACAACATGAACGACCATATAAAACACTGATTGGTTTTAAAAACTTCAGTTAATCTACATAGAAATTACTCTTTCCATTAGATGTTCTCTTTTGATATCACACACATCTCACCAAATTTTGAATGACCAGGTATTTAGACGGTATATGAACCCATTTCTTATTTATAATAGGATGAACTAAGTTCATTGGAAATTTTTGAATTAAAAACCAACATACAGAATATTTATATGTCATCATGATACTATTTCTAAATGTTAAGTCAATAGATTTGGTGGTTTTTAAGAGAGGCATGTTAATTTAATTCAGTTCAACTAATTGCTTAAAACTATCATGATGGACTCAGGGTTCAATTTATTTAAGATATTTTTCTTTGTAATGTCCCACAAGAGGCATGTTAATGAACACTTTAAGACTCAAGAAAATTTTAGAATATTCATTTTTACAAATTTATTCTGAATTTTAAAGGATGTGAATACTAATGAACTAAATGTATGTATTTCTAAGTAATTATAATCTCCAAAGTCCCCTTTTCTCTACTTTTATCTTGGTTACCTGTCCATTGTACAATACTGCAAAAATGCCTCAGAGAACCTGTTAGAAAGCCAACAATCACAGAAAGATAGATACAGGAAGTGTAAATACAGAGAGGAGTACATTCAATATTATGAGAGAGAAAAAATAGTCTACATTTTTCATACAATGGCCAATTATCAGTCTCAGAAAAATCTAAAATAGGAATGCATTAAACCATACTACAGATGATAAAATGAACTAAATTGGTAAATTTAGTTCCTCAAAAACTAACCACCACATTTAAGAATTACATGTATTCTCCCTACTAAACATGTATTATGAGAAATTATTTATGTAAAAGTCACACACTATATATTTTACTCAAGCTGTAACTTAAAAGTCTGTAGTACATGCACTCATATTAATTTAAGCAAAAGTCAATTTTAGGATATTCTCATCACTGAAAATAAATCCTCATATAATTTATCTCCTCCATTACTATGAACCAACATTACTAGAAATGCTTTAAAATTCTACTTTACTTCGATGGATAAAATTGTCAGTGGTGATATAAAGATATTTTCCCCACTTTCTTTTACTATAATTTCTTCTGCTGCTTTAAATATCCACTAATCAACTTTTTATCTTTATAAATTTCAAAGTTTGGGTCGGGCGTGTTGGTGTAAGCCTTTAATCCCAGCACTCGGGAGGCAGAGCCAGGCAGAGGCCAGCCTGGTCTACTAAGCAAGATCCAGGACAGGCACCAAAACTACACAGAGAAACCCTGTCTTGAAAAAAAAACAAAAAATAATAAGTAAATAAAAATAAAAAATAAATTAAATAAATTTCAAATTTTGGGGCATGGCATATTAATTAAATCATTTTCTATTTAATAGTTTAACTTAATTTTTTAATTTAGTATAATGATTTAAAGTTTCAGTTATAATTATACATTTTAATAAATGTATTTACTTTTTGTGTCTAATAATATTCTATTGTAAAAATTCATTGTGTTTCATCAAAACATTTGTTCATTGAATCAGATTTAGTTCATCTGTACATATGGTTGTTAGGAATAATATAATTGTTTAAACACACAGAGATAAAGGTGCTCTGTGTGCATATGAGTGATGGTATGAATGAGAAATGTCTCTCATGTGCTCAGGTATTTGAATACTTAGTTCTCTGGTGGAATCACAGTTTGTAAAGGTGATATAGTCTTGCTAGATGAAATATATCACTGGGAACAGGCTTTGAGAGTTCATAGACTTGACCCACTTCTACTTTACTCATTCGTTTCCAGTTTTGCAGTTGAAGATGTGATTTCACAGCTTTCTGTTCCTGCTGCCATGCATGTTATTTATTATCATGCTACCCTACCATGATGGACTCTTCCTTCCCTGAACTCAAAAACCAAAATAAACTCTTTCTTCTGTGATTTATCTTAGTCATGGTGTTTTATTACAGCAACAAAAATTTAATCAATACAATATGGTTTTCAAATATATGTATAACGTTTGAAGTACAAACGTTAGCCATAGAATATTTCTGTTTAATTGTTTGAGGAAATTCCTGATTGTTCCACACAGTTGCTGTAATTTACATTGCTTCCAATAGTATGTGAAGTTTACCTGTTCTCCACTATCTTGGAATTTAATTTTAAATAATTAACTTTTTAATTATTTCTGCCCAAATATTTAAATAACATGCACTAGTAATAAAATTGGCTCTAACTTATGTGTCATGACTATTCTTTGATATTGATTACATGATTATATGCTACTAAGCTACTCATTTTGATAGATTGAAATGTAACTTATTTTCTCACACAAATTTTTGCATTATTTGAAACAAACATTTAAATTATAAACGCATGTTGAAGCAAACAACATTTCTATAATTACTCTCTTATTATGTTCTATTATGGAGGAGGAACTCTAAAAGCCCCATAAGTTACTGAGGAATAATTAGCTTTGAGTAGTTGCTGGGAAAGGGAGAATAATTCTTTCTTGAGTGTTTCCACCAATAGGATTGGCATGCTGCAGTGGATGGCCCCGCACCCATGCACATGCTCAACAGCATCAATTGAATATAAGAGAGTAACAAAAACAAGTAAGTAAATAATTAAAGACATAAAACTAGTAGGGGAACATGTTGGCAACTTATGAAGGGAGTTGAAGGGGGGAAATATGCAGGAGACATGATCAAATTCATTATATGCATAAGAACTTCTTAAAGGATAAATGAAAATTATTATCTATTAAAATCTAAAGTACTATATAGCATAGTAAACAAATCCTAGAGAGTAAAATTTAGAGTGGCTAACCAATGACTCGTCCAACATGAGGCCCCTGCTGTGAGACAGTCCATGCTCTATGCTGCTTGGATGGCAGATGGCCAGGACCCAGAGGCTAGACAGCCCAGAGACCCAGGATAGAATCAAACACAACTGACCAAAATAAAAAAAGAAGTTAATGAAATGATTCTTAATTATATTCTGCTATACTCATACATCAGAGTCTAGTCCAATCGTCATCAGAGAGGCTTTACTTAGCAACTGGTGGAAAAGGATGAAGAGACCCACAGCCAAACATTAGGTGGAGCTCAAGGAACCCCCGGGAGAAAGGGAAGGATTGTAGGAGTCAAGGACACCAGGAGGAAAAGGACCCTAAAAATTAACTAAGCAGGGTTCATAGAGGTTCACAGAGACTGAAGAGGCAACCACAGAGACAGTATGGTTCTGCACTAGGACCTCTACATATATGTTACAGTTGTGTATCTTGATCTTCTTGTGGGACTCCTATCAATGGGAGCAGAGGTTGTCTTTGACTGTTGAGCACTTTTGGGACCATTTTCCTCATACTAGCTTGCCTCATCCAGCATTGATATGAGGGTATGTGCCTAGTCTTGTTATGACTTGATATGGCACATTTGGTCAGTATCCCTGGGAGGCCTGCTCTTTTCTGAAGGGAAACGGAGGAGGAGTGACTCTGGGAGAGAAGGGAGGGGTATGTATGGGGTCGACTGAAAGGAGTGCAGGGAGGGGGAAACTGCAGTTGGGATGCAATGCATGAGAGAAGAAACAAAAGAGAGAATGGGCAGTCATGGAATGATGACATATCAGTTGGTTGGCAAAAAGAAAAAAAAACGAGAAAACTGGATTAAATGATTCTGATATGATTTTTAAATCGGAGTATTTTATAAAGTACTAGTGTAGAGTAAAATTAAATAACAGAGCATTTTCAATGAAGATCTAATCTAAAAAAAACTAAACAAAAACAAAATTGTCTTAATATGGCCTATGAGTAAATTATTATAGGTAATAACAAATTACCAGCTTCTCACTAGGAATCATGAATGATTTAGAATACATCTTAGTCACACTTAATCCTTTTGGTTTACTTTAAAATCCAATCTTGCCTTGAAATTTTCTCATTCTATGACAATAACAAAAGTAATGTGACAGATACATCTGCTTTCTGAAAATACTGTGTGTCACATGAAACATGGCTTTCATTTTTAATTGTTTACATATTTTTTTCTGTTTGTTTATTGCCAAGATGAATGCAATTGTCTTTGATATCACTTTAAATTACAGATCATCTTAACATGTTAACTTGTTAAATGAGAAAAATTTGGCTGAGGGTATTGCATTGTCTATTAAAGTTTGTAGATGTTTGCAATAAAAGCAATAAAGTGATTATGAAAATGAGCAAAAGAATACAAATGATCTTTCTTATTTTCTAGAAAAAAATCACTGTTTAAAAATGGAATCAGATGCCTCCAGAGGTTGCTTTATTACTTGATAGAAGAGAAAGTAGGAAGTAGTCTTGAACACATTGGCACAGGATAACACTTCCTAAGTATAACACCAGTAGCACAGACACTGAGAGCAACAATTAATAACTGCGACCTCCTGAAACTGAGAAGCTTTTGTAGAACAAAGGACACAGTCAATAAGACAAAATGACAGCCTACAGAATGGGAAAATATCTTCAACAACCCCACATCTGACAGAGGGCTGATCTCCAAAATATGCAAAGAACTCAAAAAGCTAGACATCAAAATACTGAACAATCCATTTAAAAAAATGGGCTACATCCAGATCCCTCAGTCATTGGATGGGGTTTCTAGCACGACAATTAGGGTGTTTGGCCATCCCATCACCAGAGTAGGTCAGTTCAGGCTATCTCTCGACCATTGCCAGCAGTCTGTTGTGGGGGTATCTTTGTGGATTTCTGTGGGCCTCTCTAGCACTTTGCTTCTTCCTATTCTCATGTGGTCTTCATTTACCATGGTCTCCTATTCCTTGTTCTTCCTCTCTGTTGTTGATCCAGCTGGGATCTCCTGCTCCCCCAAGCTCTCTTTCCCTCGACCCTTGCCCTTCATTACCCCCACTCATGCCGAGTGGAGCTGTGGGAGTCCAATTAGTGAGAAAGAGGAGGGTTTATATGAGCAAGAATTGTTGAGACCAAGGTTGGATAAAGCACAGGGACAAATAGCCAAACGAATGGAAACACATGAACTATGAACCAATGGCTGAGGGGTCCCCAACTGGATCAGGCCCTCTGAATGTGTGAGACAGTTGATTGACTTGATCTGTTTGGGAGACATCCAGGCAGTGGGACCGGGTCCTGTGCTCATTGCATGAGTTGGCTGTTTGAAACCTGGGGCCTATGCAGGGTCGCTTGGCTCGGCCTGGGAGGATGGGACTGGACCTGCCTGGACTGAGTCTACCAGGTTGATCTCAGTCCTGGGGGAGGCTTTGCCCTGGAGGAGGTGGGAATAGGGGTTAGGCTGGGGGGAAGGTGACGGGGGCAGTAGTGGGGAGAACAAGAGAATCCGTGGCTGATATGTAGAACTGAACTGTATTGCAAAATAAAAAAAAAAGAAAGAAAGAAAAAAATGGGCTACAGAGCTTAGCAGAGAATTCTCATCAGAAGAATCTCAAATGGCTGAAAGCCATTTAAGGAATTGCTCAACATACTTAGTCAGCAGGGAAATGCAAATAAAAATGGTGTGAGACCATCTTACACCTGTCAGAATGGCTAAGATCAAAAACACTAAACACTGCTACTCTGGAAATCAGTATGGTGGTTTCTCAGAAAATTGGTAATCAATCTACCTCAGGATCCAGCTATACCACTCTTTGGCATACACCCAAGGAATGCTCAATCTTATCATAAGGACACATGCTCAATTATGTTCATAGCAGCATTACTCATAATAGCCAGAACCTGGAAACAACCTAGATGCTCCTCAACCGAAGAATGGATTAAGAAAATGTGGCACATATACACAATGGAGTACTACTCAGCAGTAAAAAACAATGATGTCATGAAATTTGCAGGCAAATGGATGGAACTAGAAAATATCATCCTGAGTGAGGTAACCCAGGCTCAGAAGGACAAACATTAGGTATATACTCTCTCATAAGTGGATACTTTATGTAAGGCAAAGGATAACCAGACTACAACCCATAGCTCCAGAAAAGCTAGCTAACAAGGAGGACCCTAAGAGGGACACATAGATAGCTCAGAGAAGGAGAAATAGATGAAATCTACATGAGCAAACTGGGAGTGGGGAGGGGGGTAATGGAGGGCAAAGAATGGGGGATGAGAACATAAGGAAATGGGAGGGTCAAGCTGGAACAGGAACAGAATGGGAGAGCAAGGAAAGTGATACCATGATAAATGAAGACATCAAGGGAATAGGAAGAGGCAGGCTGCTGGGGAAGTTCTCAGAAATCCATAAGGAAGCCGCCACTGGACTACTGACAATGGTCAAGAGGGTTCCTGGACTGGCCTACTCTGGTTACCAGGCTAGTGAATACCCTAACTGTCATCACAGAGCCTTCATCCAGTGGCTGATGGAAGCAGACTCAGAGATCCACAGCTAGGAGCAAGGCTGAATTCCGGGAATCCAATTGATGAGGGAGAGGAGTGATTCTGTGGGCAGGGGACGTCTGGATCATGGTGGGAAAATGTTCAGAGATGACTGGCCACACTAGTTGAAACCAATGAACTGTGGATTAATAGCTGTGGAGCCCCCATGGGACTAGAGTAGGCCATCTGGATATGGGAGACAGTTGTTTACCTTGAACTGTTTGGGGGACCCCCAGACAGGGAGATCAAGATCCATCCCTGGTGCATGGGCAGGCTTTTTGGAGCCCAGTGCCTAGGATGTGATATCTTGCACAGCCTTGGTGGGGGGGGGGTGGGGGAGGGGTTGAACCTGCCTTAGCTGAGTGTGCTAGCCTCTGCTGACTCCCCATGGGAGATCTTGACTTGGAAAATGTGGACATGGGAGATGGGTTGGGGGAGAAGGCTGGGGACTGGAAAGAGGGAAGGGGGGCAGAACCTGTGGTTGGTGTGTGAATAGAAAATTTCTTAATAAAAAAAAATTTAAAAATGCAATCAGATTGCTCAGTCTTGTTGTTTTCCAGCTTTCATGTTAGATGAAACAATGAAAAACTACATCTACAACAAAAAATTTAAATGACAAGTATCAAGTTTAAGGTGAAAAGGTATTTAAAAACACTATTATTAGTTCATAAGTAACATATGTCTCAAATGAAAGCTAAAAGCTATGATAATTTCATGTAAACACCAGTTGAAGTATAGTATTGTGATATTGATTTTAACACAGATTATTTCTTATGTAGAAACACATTATCTTCATGGATATTACACAGATTTCCTGAGTACTCTGTTGCCTGTAATACAATATATAACTTGGATATGAATATGTGTTTATTTAAGATGTGATATACTGTTCTAATAAGATAAATTATATGATAAATGTGATTTCATTTATTCATTAAAATTTGTGAATAGATTAAAATTATTTAATTTCTGTATTGTTGTTATTTTATTTCCTAACTAATAAATATCTCTGATAGAAAAATGCTCAAAATTGTATTTGTACATGGTAGTATTTGCACAGACTTTATTCTTAGTCAACTGCTTTTGTATTATTCCTGGTGGAATTCTAAAACCTATAATTGCATAAGCTACTAGGCAATTATCCTATATATAAAGAAAAGCAAAGGCTCAACAGTGTCTCCTACCTTCATATACAAAGTTCAGTCAAGGCTAGTTAGTAATGCACTGATTCATTTACCAAGCTAGTTAGGGAGTTACTGCCAAGATAAACACAGTTTTCTTTGCTCCCTAAGAAATTGATTCTATAAATGGGAGTAGAGTTCACAACATAGATACATATAATAGTTATAGTATCCAAACAATATACCATCTCCTTCACTAAGAAGCATAATTTTTCACATAGAATTATTTGTACATTTTTAGTTGCAGTGTTAGCAGAGATGTAAGATGAACATTAATTAAAGGCAAAACTTCATATTTACCATAGCCCTACCAATCAGTATCTATGATGCTGCCAGAATTTCCTAAGAAACATAGAAGAGCACACTTCCTGAGTGGTCTATAAAGTCTTGAATTGTCAAAGACTTGCATTAAAACTGCATGAGCTAAGGTCTGAGCTTCATTTTAAAAGTGATTTCATTCCCTAGAGGTGTATCTACCTCAGGCATCTTCTCTGTATTTAGCACTTAAAGTATCTAAAATATTTTAAGCTTGTTCATTTTTTTTTTTACTGCTATGTGAAACTATCTTGGAAATTTTCTTTTTAAAAAATTGATTTTGTTGAAGTTGCTATTTTCAGCTTCCAATGAAACATAAAACAGACAATGTTTCCATTTATCTGTCTGGGTTATTTTCAGCAGAGTTCTATAATTATGAGAGTTTTGTTTTTATTATTGGTTAATTATCATTAGTTGTTTTGAAAGATTAAGAAAATAATAATTTAGAGAGAGTTTAATTGTGAAATTTTATAAAGCAACAACCACTAACTGAACATCTACTCTGTGACAGGCAGAGTAGCTAAAATCTTAATCTCACAAGGTAAATTGCTTAGCCTAAAACACAGTTTCACTGTTATTAATTTTGCAGCTTGGGTGACTTGGTAAATTATTTAACCACATTTTTTTGTGATTGTGACTGAGCCTGTTCATTTGTAAAACACCAGTAATAATACTAATTACATGACAAAGTGGCTATGCTGTCTAATTAAGTCAATACGCAGTTTTATAGTAAGTATTAAAAAATGCTGGCTGCCACTAGTACTGTCATTATTTTAACAACACTATACTGTTTGAAAGTATGAAATACTATGTGAAATAAAGAAATTGTGGTCTCATATATTTAAAGCTTAGTCCATAGTTGCTATTTAGGAAGGATTAAGACATGGTTTTGCTGAAGAAGGTGTGTCACTGGGATGGGTTTTAAGGTTTCAAAAACAAAATCCAGGGCCAGTCTCATTCTCCTTCTGCCTACAACTTATTGATCTTATGTGAGCTCTCAGCTACTTCTACAGTACCATGCCTGCCTGCTTATAGCCAAGCTTCTACCATGATGGTCCTCGACTCACACTCTGGAACTGTAAGTCAGCCCCCAATTAAATGATTTCTTTTATAAATTACCTTGGTAATGATACCTCCTCATAGCACTAGAAAAGGGACTAAGGCTAAAACATCTTAGTAATTGACACAATCAGCTACTACAAGTGAATCATGGTTGATACATATGAAAGCACCAGAAGTGGTGTAGAGGGTTGTAACTGGAAAACATTTTTGCTTTTGAGTCCCAAGGGAATCACTCAGGAAAGCAAATTACAGAAATGAAGATAATGCCAATAGGATTTCCCTTAGCATATAAAATACGTTTCTAATCCCACATTTTTTCCAGCTAGTGACTGTTAACCACAAGTAAAAAGCTAGCATTGTTAAAAAATATTTTTTCAAATAACTGGAGAAACATAATTTAATCCATGGCCTGTAATGTCAAATCAGTGGTGAAGTACAGCTTTCTATACTAGGCTCATGGGATACAATCTTGGCCCAGATAATGAGGTCTTTATCATTGTCATCCTAATTATAACTCATGTTGAAGTGATTAGATCACTTGTTAGAATGAGGTATTGTCAGCACTAAGGAGGCAATGATAATAAAATAGTCCATATAATTCCTTCATATATATGTCTAGTGCCTCAAATTATTAACTGATTATAGAACTTGCAAGTTTTACCCTATATTTATATTCATCATTTGAACAGGAAGCAATCATTACAAACAGAGAACAGCAGAAATCAAAACACTTTATAATAAATATTCTGCAGAGATAGAAATAAAATTAAAATTGATTACAGCCACAAACTTTGATATAATAAATCAGAATATCCCTAAAAATGCTCTAACAATATCTGATTTAATTTACACAAAGGTCATACAACATTGAAGGCATGAAAACTTTCCTTTTCCCTTTATTTTACTACTGGAAGAATCTTATTTATTTGCCTCTATGTCAAGAAAAGGTTTAAAGTGAATGCATTTCAGCTCTGGCAGATAAACTTGGAAATATTCATCCTAATAGCATCAGTGCTATGTATATGTAAGTTACTATGAGGATGGAGATATAATCGAGCTGTTAAAAACTCTGAGAGAGCCGGCTGTCGTGGTGCACGCCTTTAATCCCAGCACTCGGGAGGCAGAGCCAGGCGGATCTCTGTGAGTACGAGGCCAGCCTGGACTACCAAGTGAGTCCCAGGAAAGTCGCAAAGCTACACAGAGAAACCCTGTCTCGAAAAACCAAAAAAAAAAAAAAAAAAAAAAAAACTCTGAAACTCTGAGAGCTTGCGGAGGACCAGAGTTCAACTCTAAGCACCCACATGGCAATTTAGAACCATATAAAACTGTAATTCTAGGGGACCCAATACCTTCTTCTGACCTCTATGTGAAGTACACAAATACACTGTAAACAAAATATATTCAGACAAAATACCCACACATATAAAAATAAAAATTTAAATTTAAAATTAACTATACACTCATAATGAAAATGCATATTGGATTGAGAATAGGAGCGTTATTTATACAAATTAAGGAGAACATAAAAATAAATAAATAAATAAATAGTATTATATTAAAAATGGAAAGACTACATATTATGCTCAGGTAGATTGCAGAGATATTCTTTTTTCGGTACTCTTGCTCAATATCAAGCTAGATATAAGGCTAGAAAATTGAAGAAAAGGTATTTGAAATTAAGAAATGAACCAACCTCTATTTATATGCCATGCAATTGTCTAACTAAAATATAACAACAAAATAAAAGCACTTACATAAATATTAAATTTAGCACTGGTATCAGATATAAGATCAGTAAACTTGAGTCTCACTCATTATGTAGCCATCGCTAGATCAGAATTCACGAAGTAGACCAGGCTGACCTCAAATACATAGAGATCTACTTGCCTCTTCCCTGGAGTGCTCAGATTAAAGACATCCACTACCAGCCCTGTGATCAATTGATTCTTTCCTTGGGAAAATATGAATTTATATATATTTTTCTTCATTTTATATACAAGTCCAGATAACTTACTTGTATTTCTGAACCATTCTGTGCAATAACGCAAAATTTTAGAATGCATAAATTTAGAATGCATAAACAATAAGTCATGAGTGAAACAGGTTAGCGTTAAAGCAACAACTACTTTCATAAATTTAAAAAACTTCAAGAACAATATAATAAGATTTATCTTAATATCTATTGGACACATAAAACTCCAGGTTACTCCAAAAATTTATTTTTAACTGTTAAAAAAAACTTGTTCCCTATAATATGAGCATCAGATTTTATTATTTAGTATCATTCAGAAAAGACTTTAAAAATGAGATCTGGAATGGTTTCTCATGCTTATCATGTCTTATTTTGGTAAATTCATATGGTACACAATTTCTTTGGTCTTCACATTCCACAGTGCTATCAATACTCAAATATATCAAATAAGTCTTGGGTAAGGGAAGGCCACACATGCTAAGTACATGCTCAAACGCTGAATTACAGCTCATCAACTTTAGCTTATTAATATCTGGAACTAATAATATTTTAAATTACAATTATATTAGCACATAGAACTCTCAGTTCGTATTTCTGGAATAAGAACTGGTTATGTTATCTGTGCCAATATTATCTCTATTAAATCACACTCTTGCTTATGGCTGCATTTAAAATAAAAGTGAAAGATAAGCCCATTCCAAGGTTCATTGCAAAACTTTTTTTCTTTTGGTCAGCAATATTTTGGTGAAGAGATGTATTTCAAACAAGTACAATGCTGACTTTCTCTAAATATTATCCCACTGCCCAGACTTTCAAACAAATTCTTCAAAAAAGTTGACCTCCAATTCCCCTCTGTTCCTGTCTTGTATATGAAAGAATGAAATATAAAGACAGCTTTAAGTGGTACAGTTTTGGTCTGCAGATCTTATCAAAGGTCTAGAGTTACAAACCAATGCTGCTCTATTCAGCAATAATGATAATAAAAAAATCCACCTGGAACAAACTGAGGTATCTCATATATTACAGTAAGCAAAATATACCTTTGAATATAAAGGGGTATGTTTTTGTGTATATCTCATTTATAATAATTTATTTTTACTTACAATTCACATATTTGTATTAAAATTCTCCGCTTTCCGAATTTCCATACAATTGATAACCATGATACTGTCACTGAAATTATGACCTATATCTGGTATTCTAAATTCAACTTAGTGATGAGGCAAAACTTCTATGAATATAAAGGGAGTAACTTTTTATCAATAAACTACAGAATTTGTGGATGATAATATTGCTATATAAGAACTATAATCATTACTTTTACTTTTATGGTATTCATAAACAATTCAAATTTGAAAGGAAATAATATTGCTTCTGAAATGTCTTCCCTAAAATGTACAATAAAATACCTTTGGAGACATTATATAATTTAGAAAGAATTTATCATTTATCATTTATCCTCTTATCATTAAAACAACTCATGGAAAATCTTTTAGTATCTTTTGATGAATAGTAACATAATGAAATTATGATTTATTTTATTATGAAATATTTCCTTGATACTGTAATTAACAAAAATTGACTCTTCTATGGCTCACTTAAAAAATGACACTTGTCTTCAAATATAAGTGATGGCAATAAGAAAACATAAGTGATTAAGAGATACAAGCACAATAGTTATTTATATTAGAAATTTGTTCACCTAAATAAAATGGTATGATACTCTCCGTATTCTACGTCTTGTTTTGTAAAATATACATTATGTTGTGCACACCTGTGCATGTATGTGTTTTCAAGTGACAAAACTATCAAGTTAGTTTCAAACCTTGTCCAGCCTTGAGGCAGGGGGAAGGGGTTGGACATGCCTTTACTGAATGTGCCTTCCCATGGAAGGTCTTGCCTTCTTGTGGGTAGGAGTGGTGGTTGGGTTGGGAGGAGAAGGCTGGGTAGGCGGGAGGAGAGAAGAGGGGGATCTTTGTTTTGTGTGCAAAATGAATGAAAAAAATTCTTAATAAAAAAAAGAAAGTATCCTTGTTTAAAAATTGCATTGAAGTCAGGCGGTGGTGGCGCACGCTTTTAATTCCAGCACTCGGGAGGCAGAGGCAGGTGGATCTCTGTGAGTTCGAGGCCAGCCTGGGCTACAAAGTGAGTTCCAGGACAGGATCCAAAGCTACACAGAGAAACCGTGTCTCAAAAAACATAAAAAATAAAAAATTGCATTGAGAACACGCAGTCATACTTTATTAATGCCCAACTCTGCATTATTTATATTTCTTCTAGTATAATCATGAGACCTCTTTCTTTGCCCACTCTGACAAGAGCTGCACTAAACTTCTCACTTGAATCTGTCACTATAGTTATCATTTTATTCATAATGTTTTAACTAGCCAGACTTCGTCATGATTAAGTTTAAATCTGACATTGACATGCCTTTGTCAAACAAAGATAAAGATTATAGTACTGAGTACTGATGAGTTTATATTAATAAAAATCAGAAGATGCATTTAAGAGGAGTAGCATTTTCTAGAAAAATGATAAGTGGTTCTCTGATTTGGGCCACTACTTGTACCAGCCCTGTTACCTTTACTGCCCTGACTATTTAAAGGCATACAGTCTGGAAATATTTCATTATTCTTTCAAAATCAAGCTGCTAAAACTACGCTAGTAATCTATAGAAGATTGGAATCACTGTGTCTTTTTACAATCATAAACCTTGAGTTATTTTTATTTGAGAGAATAGTCTTATTAAGATCCATGGATATGACAATGTAAGTGTATTGCACTATAAGACGTATGTAATAAAATTATAATTGAAAAATGAGTACTCTTCCATCAAAAACTCTACAGTGGTTTTTTATTAGTTAAAATTCAAATGCACTTGAGACTCAAAAGGACAGTGTAACTTTTTCTGCATTCAGTAACATCCATAGATTTAATGCATGTGGTTTTAGGTTAATTCCCAGTAATTATATTTATGAAGAAAATATTTTTGTGAACTAAAATACACCCTCAAACACTCATATCTGACGTTTCTTTCCAATTATTTAAATTAATCTTCCACAGTAAAACACATTACAAAATCATTTTACATTAAGTTAAATTATAAAACAACATCAGGAACTGAGACACAGAAATTACTGTAAGCCAGATATTTTAATTTTATAGTTAAGCAGTGAATCTAACTCAGATATTCCATGACAAAGCACAGAGAGAAACAAGTAGCATGCCATATTGTTCTTGCAGTTATTGAGGTATGGCTCTTTAAATGTTATACACAGCATCATGCAAGCTTTGTAGTATTTTCAAGCAAGCAAGAAAGGACTACACCATGACCAGCTTCTAAATACGACAACAGAACATCAATTAACATATGATCTATGTAACATAGATCAATGATCTATGAGGTCATGTGTTACTAACATTATTTTTATGTTCTAATATAATTAGTGTAAGGAAGAAGTCTGCCACAGGAGTCATTGTTATATGAAACTGAATAAAGCAAGGTTCTGGGAGGCATTATATGAAGCTAATAAGTAGGGAAGCAACAGATTCATTGGTTATGTAGAGGTGATATGTTGTGGTAGAGTCAAATTTTCATAGTAAATTATATTTCTATTTAAGGATGAAAATTAATACACTTCCTCTTAGTTGTAAGTCTTTATATTACACTTCCATATTTATATCCGTTGTCTATGCCTACATCTGTGGAGAAAAACGTTTATGTATGTATTCAACAGTCTAATTTTTCCAAAGGAAACAAAATAACATATGATTTGGTAGGTAGAAATTATGCACCAGAATTTAATAAATTTGCTAGAAGACGTAGAATACATAGGATATCATACCATTTTATTTAGGTGAACGAATTTCTAATATAAATAACTATTGTGCTTGTATCTCTTAAATTGTGCTTGTATCTCTTAAATTTCTAACAATGCAATAAGTAATTTTAAAATATCGTATATGTACGTGACATTAGACATATTTGCAAAATTTGGAAAAATATGAAATCAACAAAATTGCAGAGTGCACCATCTAGTGGCTTGTACATGACAATAGTCTTGACTCTTAAATTACAAGCATTCTTTTTTTGTTATTTTAATTCTTTGTGTCCTTTTATAAAATAATTTTATTCATTTATTTATTTATATATTTATTTATTTGTGTAGTGTGTGTATGTGTGTGTGTGCGTGCATGTGTGGGAATGTACATGTGTCAAGGCACATGGGTGGAAGTCAGAGGACAAATTTTAGGATTCCTTCCCACCATATGAGTACAAGGAATTAAACTTAAGTTGTTATGCTTTGTACCAAGTAGCTGAACTGACTGACACATATCACCACCCCTCAATAATCTTTTACCCTCTGTTTCTTTCTGTTACCACTGGCCAATCTATTCCCGCCTTTGAAAGAGAAATAAACAATGTGTATGTGTTCTATGAAGCAAAATAAAATTCCATAATTCTGACATGTCACGAAAATAATTAATTTCATATTATATAAAATTAAACATAATAATACTGAGACACAAATACATTAATGATTTTATAGACGCAATCCATACAGTAATATTCCTACAACTTTGGTTCCTTTACAAATGTCCCTGTATCAGGAGGAAATTTCCCAGTTTCACTTACCTACTTACCTCTTATTGATATTTTATAATTTTCAATTAATTTACTTTTATTGAATTAGTAAATAATGAAATATTGCTTATTTTCAAACTTGTCTTCTCGTACATTGATATAGGTATACTTGGAGAAATTTTCTCCTTCAGTATGACATACTTTAAAAAATAATAGTGAGCTCATTTCCTCTTTCTACTTTGGAATAATTTATCTGTATTATATATACAAACTCTGTACTTGATCCTGAAATACCTGTTGGAAACTGCCCAATGCTGCTTTCTTTGCTCTTCTTATTTGCAGATGTTAGTGAAGAATTGCAATGATATTCCTGCTAATTCTTTGTTGCCCTTCAACTACACACTGCAGTTGTGTTTCAAGGCAGCTTGAAAGTGGTAAGGCATGGAAACAGTGACTAACGTATTATCTGAACTTTCTTCACTGGTATTTTTTCCTATGCCATGTGAGCAATGGAGAGTCTAACTGAAGCCTCCCTACAGTGTATGGATTTTTAGATTATTTACTGACAATAGAAGAACATTTATCAACAAGTATGGTAGAATCTATAGAAACTTTTTCTTTTCACCACTGAGAAATAATGGGAATGTTTCCAGGATACTAATTTGGTTGACCATTTAACAACATCTGTAAACTTAAATAAGAAATTTTGTAAAGGAAAAAAACCTTGCTTTTCAATGGTACAGATATACATATATTCATATTGATAGAAAAATTTTTAAATGGAAAATTGAAGCATATAATAAACATAAGACAAAAATTAAAATACCTGTTTACAGGAGATAGGTCTAAAATCTCTCTCCCTGTTTCTTTTGTTGTTGTTGTTGTTGTTTGGTTGTTTAAGACAGGGTTTCTCTGTGTAGATCTCACTCTGTAGACCAGGCTGGCCTTGAACTCACACAAATCTGAGTGGTTCTGCCTCCCCATTGCTGGGATTAAAGGCGTGTGCCACCACCAGTGGCATTTTTTAAATTTTTTTTCCCCCAAAATCTCTTAAAGTATGTTTTTACTTAATTTTTAATGAAAACTGCATGTAAAAACAGCTGATGTTTCTTGTACATTTATATTCTCCTGAAGCAAGTATTAAAGCAAATGTAGATATTTTTCTTTACAAATATTTCAGAAAATATATTTCAAAATATCACAAGGATTTTGACATATAATAGTGGAGTGTCATCTCACTAAGATTATGCAGATTTCTAGTGACTGTCCTTCATTGATTTTAATTACCCAGTGTAATTCACAGTACATTACTTCTAAGCAATAAAGTTATAGACATTTCTGGGTTTCTAAATTTGAGAATAGTTTTAGCTTTGTTTTATAAGGAACTGTAGACTATACATACCCGAGTAGACATTTGTGAATTTAGAAGCTTTAGGGGGAAGTGAGCAGAAAATTATTTTTCAGGAAAGTGATAGCAAAATCTTACAACTTTTCTTATTGACAATATCTGGGCCTCAGCTGTATAGGAATTTAGATTACACTTTAAAAATTAAGGAAATATACTTATAAGTGTTATTCTTTCTTTTATTACAATTTATCAAGGATAAATCTTAAAATATTTTTATAGTTGTGTCAGTGGACTATACAGCTAAAGAGTTACTATAAAATTAGAACAGTTATAAAATAATTATACCTAGAAAAATCTCATGCCATCTCTGTCACTCCTCTGATATTAGCTAACAATTTATTTCAGGTGCTGTCATGAAAGTTCACGTTTAAAATTTCTTTCCTCTCTAGGCTGTTAATGTATTCTGACATTATTAATGGCTCCCTTATGGAATCACACTCTCTATGTGTTAGCATTTATATTTCAGAATCACTTAGCAGGGGAGAAAACAAATTTAAACTCTTCTGTGCCAAGCAATCCCACTACTCAGATGTCTGGGAATTGTCTAAAAAGAAAAATGAGACCTTGGCAAACTGAGAGGAGACCTGATGACTATTTCATGTTGTCCTTAGAATCTGATTGCTACCCTCACTTCCTTGAATAACAGCTTTGTTTCTCTTCCTATGCCTTTGCTCATTCTGAGAATTTTTCTCTTCACAGTCCAAAAGAATTCTATAGCTATTATTTCACTCCCACCTGAATTGAAGCCATCTAAGAGCTCAACTCAAATTTCTCCTTTTCTAATGAATACAATAACCTACTTCAGTCTCAGTGGACTTTAAGTCCTATGGTACTCAAGATCTGTAGTGCACAGTTTAGCCTAAATTTAAAGGAGAGTCTTGATTTCTAAGGTGAAGTATTTTGCTTCAATCATGCAATGGTGATTGAATACTTAAATATCCCTTAGCATAAGGATACAGATCCACATATGCCTACATGTTGTGTGGTAGCGTTATCTGTTTCACCAATGAGAAAACCAGCACTTTGACCATTGCTTCATCGTTAACAAAGATAAACCAGGTAGGCCTACTCCAAATTTCTGTGTATGTTGTATTACATCCATCAAACTAAAACAGGTTTCAATGGATAGCAAACAAAAGCAGAATGGTTTCTGTTAAAATTGAGAGTATACTAAATTATGTATTCAGATATTGACCTGTTATGTTAATTTTCAAAAGCTGAGCATCAATATTTTGTAGTGCCATGATTTAAGATATAGCTAAAGTATATTCAATGAAATTGGGGAATAACTTCTACTTGTTTAAGATGACTAAGTAATTAGATTATTCAGCATATTTTTTGGTTGAGAATTACATGACAATTGTGTATAATCTATTGTATTTTAAATACAATTTTAAACCTTCAAGTAACAAACTCCAAAAAACAAAGAGGTAGATTTGGAACGTTTATTGATAAGCCTATATTCTCTACAACAGAGTAGATAAATGAAAAGGTAAATAAGATGATGATGGTGTTAGTAGCAGCCTGAACATAGTTCATTCCTTTCTTTCTGATCAAGTTTTATTTCATTTTATTATTATATAATCCTAACTGCATAGATATAACTGCTTCTTCCATGTTTTAGTTTCATTGACACCGCACATTGGGTAAAATATTTACATCCATCTGTTTTTCATTTTTTGAAAAAATGCTATTCTTCAAGTTTGTTGTTAAATTTATATGCTTGTTTAGTTTTCTAAATTATCCCGTTTTGCAAAATTTTTCTATAGGCTACTACTGCATCTTTATAGCATCCATGGTCTGAATCATTAAAACTCCAACAAACTTACAAATCTGTTTTTCTCCCCAAGGAAAACAAAACTCAGAAATATGACTCTTATAGGTTTTGGTTTTTAAAGAAACACGGAAATATAATTTAAGTTCTGATGGGATTATAAATGAAACAGGTTTTTTTGAGTAAACAAAAAAAGGCACAGAATTGTTTGTTGAAATTAATAAAATAGCATATGCTGTTAAAATCAGCAACATTAGGATTATTAGTCATTTCCAGCAATGCTGTTATATTTTAGAAAATGTATTTCTTAACAGAAAATAAAATTGAATGAAACCAAATGACCAGTATTTACTGAAATTGGCATCAATTTAACATTTCTCAAAACACTAAGGATTACTGAGGCAAATGTTCAGGAGGTGAGTTGGATGACATTTCCCAAAAGAAGACACACAATTGTCTTTGAGTATATGAAAAATAATGGTCCAAATCATTAGTAATTGGGACAAGGCAAAACCACAGTGATATCACTTCAACTCATTAAGAATGGTTTATACCAGAAAGAATAATGATAACAAGGGCTTGTGAGGAACAGGGGAAATAGATCCTTTGCACACAGCTGTTAGGAATGTAACTTGATCTAGTTATTATTGAAACTAGGCATACTTTAGAAAATTAAAGCAAGATCTATTTCACGGTCCATCGACACATATACTGAGTACATATTCACAAGAATAAAATCAATATTTCAACAAAATTTATTCTCACCAATGTTGAGCTCAGTATTATTTCAATAGCAAATAAATGGATATAACATGTCCATTAGTGGCCAATGGATGAAGAATATATAGTTCATATAAAAATGTAGTAGTATTCAACCATAAAAGAAATAATATCCTGTCATTTTTGACAACATAGATAGAAAAGAATGAAATCTTATATTTCGTAACAGCACAGACAGAGCCAGAAGTCATTATTTTAAGTAAAACATGTCAGGTACAGAAACAGAAGATAAAGTTCTGCATAATTCCCCACTCATATGGAATCTGAGGAAAAACTGATCCCAGAACTTCAGAATAGAATGATAACTTCTCACAAGCCGTGAATTGTAAGGAGAATGAGGAGATGAAGAGGATTATCAGTAAGCTACAATAAGATAAGAATAAGAATCCCTATTGTGCTGTTGGACAGTAAAGTGATTAAGGATAATTATGTATCTCAAAAAGACAATACAAGTCAATCTAAAATTAATCCAATTGATTTATAACTATTCCTGCAGATATTAGCACAACTCTGATAATCAAGGTGTAATTTCCTTAAGTAGAGAAAACTGATGGAATGAGAATGAACATGAAAACAAGGAAATCTTGTTTCAAACTCTACCACTGACTGCTTCTGTGAGTGAGTGTGAGACACAATAGCTATTACAGCTGAGTGAATCAAGTATCAAATGACTGTGTTTTTTTTCAATGAACAGTTCCACGTTCATTCTGTATCATTGTTATATAAATATTACACGTGTATTATATCAATGTGCTGCACAAACCTTAACCCTATTCACCTCATTCTAATCTTCTGTTTCCAGCTTAAATATTATTACTAACAGGAACTCTTTTCCTGATCTCTACATGTAGTCAAATGCAATCATCTCATATGGTCACAGCATGTTACATAGTCTCCATTTAGCATCTATTAATTAACATCTTGACTTATAATTGGTAGCTGGCACAACATTGATTTTTACTAATCTGTGAGTTTTAGAAGATGGACTTATGATATTTTTTTCTTTTTCTTTCTATGATTAAACTGTCGGTATTTTCCATAGCACAAACTAAACACTCAGCGAATCTTTTTTTTTTTTTTGAGTTATTGTGTTAAGTGACAATAAAGTAAGGCAGACAAATTACAAAAAACTTACTTGGGAAAGTATTAAACAAGCTAGGAGAGTTGGACATATGGCACAAATAATTTATTTACCTTCATTTATAACAAAATGCGTTTTATGCAGGTGTAAATTATAGCACTTCAGTAGAGCTTACTCCCAAAGACATTTTTATTAGAATATTAAAAGAAAAAATTTGCATTTGACATGCTGTAAAACTCTCTTTTAAACCAATAACAAGGGAGCTTTTCAAAACAGTTGCTCTAGAGAAAAACATCAACAGAAGCTCAATATGTTTCCACACTACAAATAAACAACGGCACAAAGCACTCAAAGGTGCTACAAGAAGGGAAAGTAAGGAAAGCAATTGCTTTGGTGGAGGGCACTGACAAGAATCTCAAAGCACACTCAATTTGCCAAGAGATAATCATTTTAGAGAGAGAGAGTGTGTGTATAAATGATACACAGAAAGCATGTTCAGGGGCTCTGTGGGTTGTAAAAAATGTTCACTGAATTATTTTCTTTCGAAAGTGTGTTGTGATACCTTAAATATGCTTGTATTTTTCAACATCCTTCTTTCATATACACTCTTTACTATCAAGTATTCAATTATGAAGAAGGCAAATTATGCTAGCAAACTGTCACCATTATTGTCTTTCATGGCATTTGCCAAAATAAGTGTCACTACCTCAAAGAAACATCAGTACAGCTGTGTCATGGAAGGTACATCTAGCCTTAACTGCAACCACATAGTTAGTAGATACTTCTTCAGTATTGTTAAATGCCAACATGGGGAGAAGGGTTTAGAGTACACCAAAAGAATGCTGTTGCTCTTATTCCTCACATCACCATGCTTAGACAGTCTTCCAGGGGAAGCATTTTCCTTCGCAAGCAAAGTTAAACAGCAAATTTATTCTTAATGCTATTTTTTTTTTTTTTGCTATACACTTAACACTGCTGTTGAACAACTAAGGAAAATCATTAAATATCTAGTTTAACTTCAGTGTGGATGTTATGCAAGCATGTTTTCATTTACATAAATACAGAAAATATGAGCAAATCTCAGATATAAAAGGTAATTTAAAAAGACTCTGCCTCAGGATTGTTTTATAGAATCCTTTAAGAGGTGATTTTGTGGACTTTATCAAAAAAGATACAGCTGATTTTGTAAATGTTGTTTTACTCAGGATGTCAATTATTAATGTTTCCATGCAACAGGATTCATTTAATGTTGTTTAAAATATAGCCTGTATGTACTATGAGCACTGGAGAAATTGAGGACAGTAACAGTAATTATAGATGACAAAATCAAGTAGTCGGTATTGATTATTGGGTCGTCTGTGAAGTGCTTCTGTTCTATCCTTGCCAAAGTAAGGAAAGGCGTATTAAATTTCAATTTCAGAAGCTTTATATTTTCTTAGACTTCAAAATGAGATACAATCTATTTGTGAGATGACATGTGTTTACAGTCTAAGAACTATGGATCTTTTTTTTTTAAAAAAATGTATGAGTAGACAAAAAATGAATATTCACTAAAGTTTAAAACAGTGCTATGGTCCACACAGCTCAGTGGGTGAAACAGTTATGTGCCAAGCATGATTCTAACTGCCTTACAAAAGATATAGAATATTATGCTCATCAATTGCTAATAAAATATGTCATGACAAATGTTAAAACAAAACTCATAGGCATCAAATAGTGTAGTGAAGAGAACACAGCCAGTCAGTATCAATGCCATTATATAAAGGCAGAACTAAGTGACTTCAAAACCCAAGCTCTTATCTAGCATAGGTTATCATCTCTTTTAAAATATATAGGTGGATATTAGTGCTGAGATAACGGATGAATGTCGTGCATGGCACTGAAGAACATCTAGTGAATGTAAGACACTCTGCTACACATGGAGGCATTTTTTTTTTTTTTTTTGGTTTTTTTGAGACAGGGTTTCTCTGTGTAGCTTTGTGCCTTTCCTGGAACTCGCTTTGGAGACCAGGCTGGCCTCGAACTCACAGAGATCCGCCTGGCTCTGCCTCCCGAGTGCTGGGATTAAAGGCATGCGCCACCACCACCCGGCGGCATTTTTTAAATATCCTCATTGCTCTCAGGATCGCACATTCTTCAGGGTGTAAAAAGGCAGGATCACAGATACTTGCAATTTAAGCCCAGATGTGAAGAGCCTCCTGAGCTGTAAACATGGGGCTCAATGAGTTCAAAGAGTATACAACTAATGGTCAGCTGGACATGAGTGCAAATTTTCACTGTTAAGCAGAGATAGATATGAGGGAGAAACATTGAGTAGGAAGTGAGAAATACATAATTTAACATGTAAAGATGAACAAAGACAAAGAATTAGCAATGTGTTTGCTTTTACTACAATATAAGTATGCATTAAAAAATGGGCAGTAAAGATCAGAAATGTAGGGGCCAAAAATGAAAGACTGAATGCCATGAATCTTATTTCAATATCCAATAAGAGTCAATTGAAAACTTGTAGAGTTAGCATATTCTGCACTCAATAGAGGATAATCTGTAATTACCATTGACATCTAGACTGATATATATGGTAATCGTTTTAGAATGAACTAGAAAGAGAAGCCTAGGAGAGTCAAAGTTTCACAACAGCTTTCCAAGTTAGTGTGATTTGCAACCTTGCTATGAGGAATATGCAGATGAACCTATTTGGGACCTCATTCTCAAGAATTCTTGAAAGCTAAAGCAAATTAAAACTGACTACAGAGCTTCTTTGCAAAAACCTGGTAAGCTTCCAAATAACCAGAAACTCTTCACTTGTCTTAAACTATTTTCATATAACTTTAGTTATCAAACAAAGCTTCATATCATAGAGCAGAGCTTACAACTATAGATAGTTCAGGAATTATCAGTAAGAAATAACAGGAGAGTAGGACTAAATTCTACAAAGTCTAAAAAACCAGCAACTAAAGCAAAAGAATAGTAAAAAAAGTAAAGTTTCAGAGGTAACCATTTGCTGAATCGTTCTACCACTGCTTCACTTACCTTTGGTAAGTGCACTAACAATGAACAGAGAAAACTGATATTGTTACAGAGGACATAGTGTATGTTCTAAAATAAAGAAGTCTCAGAATGATTGACTCAATATTAAGACTGAGTTATTTGCCAGAATATTATGTGAAATATGTCCATATCATTCCCAAGACCTCCTTGACATTGTGCCTTCTTTACAAACCAGATAACAATTTGCCTTACAATTAATCCTAGAAATCAACAAATGTTCTAATGAGTAACACGTTTAATAGACATGTAGTAGAGGTTTTGAAAAGCTACTGTTTCATTTTTTAATTTTGTTTTTCATTTTTTTTTTGTTTTTTGAGGCAGGGTTTCTCTCTGTGCAGCTTTGGAGCCTTTCCTGGAACTCACTTGGTAGCCCAGGCTGGCCTCGAACTCATGGAGATCTGCCTGCCTCTGCCTCCCGAAGTGCTGGGATTAAAGGCCTGCACCATCACCGCCCGACCTTGTTTTATAATTAAGTAACTATAGATTACTCCAACAAGTGTTAAAAATGTGACACACACACATATACATATATATAATGTATATATATAGTATGTATATAGTATATAATGTTTCCTACTACGTGTCTGAGAAAATTCAATGGTACTTCCTCAAAGAGGAAAATAAGTTTCTAATAATCTCTTTCTATCTCCTCCCTCTCTCATATATATATGTATATATATATATGTTTTATTATATATATTATATTATATATATATAATGTAAATATTTAATGAGATAACTATCCCAAATTTACAGGTATAGAAACAAATTTAGATAATTTGTCCCCTTTCCCAGCTCTCACATATCATTAATGGAAGATCCTAACAAGAACTTGACTGTAGAAAGAACCAAATATGATGGATACTTGATGACTAGTATAACCACTTATGCATTTTCTTCTCTACAGCATCCTTTTCAGCAAAAAGGATCTCTAGTTTCCGCGTTTGTTCTAAATTTGTATTTCCTCTTGTACACTCTCATGTTCAGAATCATGCATTTATGGCAGTGCTGTCCTCAGATGGATTCGTTGTGTTTATTCATTTCTCAAGTGGCCTCCATTTCACTTCCAATGTGATCTTCTTCGAATCCAACATGATAAATGAACTGATGAGCTTTATTACCTTGATTTTAGTGTGATCAACAAACAAGGTTCCCTCTGTGATTACAAACAGAATTTCTTTCACTTGGATGTTAGGCGTAGCTAGTTAGAAGACTCATGCACAGGCTGATGAGTCATAATCCAAAATTCTATGTAAACAAATGATTCATATAATATAGATATAGTATCTTTGATTTCCTTCTTATATTTGAAAACTGCAAATCTATGTTTTATTCATTTGAATTATGATTATACTGAATGATATTTAAAGTCTATATTTATTTTCGAAAGTCTAATTACCAGAAGATATGAATATCACAGTTAGCAACTTCTTTTCAAAGTTGATTGCCAATATTCTGTGGTTCAAGATCTATAGAGGAATGATTCCCATCTGTCGTCCTCTGCATTTGACTGCTGTGGAAGCTCATAAGCCTTTTATCTGTGGATATGGAACCCATCTGCTATGTTACTAAAATTTACTAACAGGCTATGGAAATCAGAGGACTGCTAGTCATACTTAGGATACGTGTTCACTGAAGGGTTGTCCCTCATGAATATAGTGATAGAAAGTAGGTTCGGTGGGTAGCCATTAACCTCAAAATCCCAGCATTTATGCATAATTTCCCTATCTGACATTTGTAGCTATGAAAGGTTAGGTATTATTATTTAACTTTTCCCTGTTCTCACTTAGAAAATATTTAATGATTATAGTTCAAATATAATTTTACAAGGATAAATCATCAAAAGAAAACAATCACTTGTGAACATTTAGTGTGATACTTTTCAAAATCCCATATAACTGCATTGATTAATGAATAAAATTTAACTATTAATACTCTGGAAGGCTATGGATGGTGGCCAAAGTATATGACTCTGCTTGGATAGTGGGATGAGTGTTTTCAAGACACTAAAAAGAAAACCTACTCACAAACAATGTGAATAACATTAAAGCACACTGATTTATCATAAAATTAAGCTTCCCTTTGTATAAAGAATAACACACTAACTTGTTTGACATTCAAGTATCTCACAAAATAGCTCTGAAAAATACAGTTTTCAAAAGTTCCCATGTTCAGATTTGTAAAAATTCTAATCTCAAATCATTCTGTGACAAAAATTAACTTACATTTTCACACAAACACATACTTTTCTCTAAGATATCATCAAAGTACACCCTGAATTTTTAGCCAATAAGGTAGGTGTTTTGAACTTTGAGAAAACAAAACAAAACAAAACCAGGATTAGTACATGTACTGATCAAAAAGCTTTTTCAATAATAAACGCATATACTAAATCCTTGCAAAAATATCATGTGATATGAAACTGGCTGAAGTTTAAATGAAATTAATAGAGTGTGCAACTTAGGAAACATGCAGTTTCACAAACCCTAATTTAATATTTTTCAGGATACTTTTGCTACATGTGAAAAACAATTGTAAACAAGTAGTGGGTATCCTTAGTGATTCATTCTCTAAGAAAGTGCTCTTCTTGTCATGTATTATTCCCTGAAACACTCAAAATAAGACAATAGGGTACTTCTTAACTTGAGTGTGTTCATGTCCACTTGTAAACAAATCAGAACATAAATCCTCAACCTGTTTCACTTGTTTTGACATCAATTGTGGACCCTTTGGATTAAAAAAGAATGATATAGCTGATTTTATTTTATAAAAACTGATTAGTCAAACTCCTGTGAATCTCATAAACTGCACTATGATAAAATATATGACTAGTATAGCAATCCCTTACTCAATGAGATTTGCTGTTAATATATTGAATTAGTGATCCTGTTAGTCATAATGCAATAATTTCAAGATTAGAAGGTAATTCTTTAAAAGTGTGGAAATCCTCACATTCTATTAGTGTTTATCTTTTATTTGTCTGCATAAATATTTTATTAATATTTGTATTAGTAGATTCCACATCTATCGACAGTATACTTTAAGATATGATGCATGTCTTATTGCTCATTTCACTCCAGCATTGCACAAAGGTCATTTTACTTTAACATATGCAAATAGATGCATGTGTAGTGGCTGAAGAAAAAGTATATTAGTTCCATATTAAAAAAAAAAACTTCCTCTATAAATGTTTCTTGTTCACAGAATGACTTTTCTTTCCTGCTGTTAATTCTCAGTGAGAAACAATCGGACAGTCGTTAAAAAGTTAAGCTTTGGAGGGAGATCCAGGGGAAAATCATTTTGTCTTTGTTATTTGCTAACATTTCTCTGTGCCCCAATTTCTACACATATAAAATAGGACAAATAATAATAACAAAAATTTTTAAGCATAGTTATATGCTTGTAATGAGAATTAAATATATTAATATTGAATTACTTAAGATGATCCTTGGCATGTAGTAAACAAATATAAATACTGTTAAATTAAATAATTATATTGTTATATTTTGCTTCTTTCCATTATCTCTTCCAGTAGTTGTTTTTGCTATTTTTCTTTCTTAAGACAGTTTACTGTACTGGAGATATGATTTTATTTTCTTTTTGACATATAAATCATATTCTTTACATATGTGTAACTTGGCAGTAATAGGGAAGCCTTGAGGAAATTAAAGTCAAGTAAATCATATATGTAGAAGCCACCCCTTCTATAGCAGTACTATTTTTTAATCTACTAAATTTCTATTCATCTAAGACATAATCACAAAATGTTTACTTAGTGAAGTACAGTGAGAACCATGGTACTCTCTATATCTATGATTATAAGGATGTCTTTAAGCCACAAAACAATTGGTGTTTAAAGTCACAGAAAAATATGAAAACATCGCAAGTAATATACAACTTTTATTTTACTTCAATTTTTAACAAAATAGTATTTGGTTTTAAATTATTAGTTCATACGCATTATAATTGAATGGGTCAGGAACTAGATATATAAAAGGAGGCTGATTATGGAAAGGGAAAATTTCAAGAGATTATGCATGCTATATTACAAAATTAAGACTCCAGATGAATTGACACATGATTCTACATATGCAATTTGGGTCACTGACCAGATTTTTATTAGATACCTATTCTCTCTAAGTACTGTATAGCTGCTAACATGTTAGCTACAGTTAATAGTTATAGAGATAGCTCTATTATTTTAATATTTTCTGAAAACTAACAAAGCTGACAAAATATAAAAATTGACCATCAATTGCACAGTTTACATGCTACCATAATTAGCTGAAAAGTTGTATTTACAGTTAGAGACCATTCTATTTATTGCATACCATTTTAGCACCTGTCAGTTTTTTTAAAAAGAGACAATTAAATTCTCTATCTGTATTATGAAATAAAATTAGTTAACATCCGTACGTTTGAATGGGACATCAAATAGGAATCTGGATATCAATGACAAAATAGAAAACAGTTTAATTTTAAGATTGAAATTATACAACCACTAGTTTCTATTTTCATTATGGTAATTTCTAAATTCTCCCCTTTAGAAATGATATCATCTTGAAAATGAGCTAGTTCACAAGGAATCATAAACTGTTATTCATAAAACAAATTGTTCCTTTAAAATTTCCAAAGCTAAGTACAATGTTTATCAGAACCTAAGCTAAACACATAGATGTTATAAAAGGTGGATGGGGAAATGGGAAATAAATGAGGGGATTGTTTTCAGAGGATGAAGAGAGTATAATTCAGACGGAGAAGGATAAATAAAGAAAATAATACTAAGGATATTTGAAAAATCTGCAAGGAAATATTTCATAAGGTTACTTTAGAAAACATTTTCTCTCTTTCTCTCTGTTAGTGTGTGTGCATGTGCATGCATGTGTGTGTGTGTGTGTGTTTGTGTGTGTGTTTGCGTATGTGTGTGTGTGTAGTGACAATACTTGCCTTAAGATTCATAGGCACTTTAGGAAAAAAAAAACTCAGTGCCATGCATTCTTGCATGAAACCTTTCAAGTTGTTGGTCAGTGGACCCAAGATACTCAAATTATGGGCTATTGTCATTGGTCTTGGTTGCCTCTTGATCTACCTATGAAGAAAGCTTGGGAATCACAAAAATAACCAGCCTGGCAAGATAACCCTAATTAATCATGCAATGACACCTATATTTTGGGAGTAACTAAATGCTATCTAATCAGGCTTAAAGTCCACTTAACAGGAGGGAAATCATGGTTGATAGGGTAAACCTAGTAAATCTATCCAACTACCTATGGGTGGAGATGTCAGAGACCCTAGAAGATAACCTACCACCATTTTGCTAAACTTTTATACTATCCATCTTCTTTCTATATATTTATCTTTATAGCCATAGATTTACACAGAGCTCTCATTTCTAATCAAATAACCATATTTTTTTCAGCATGAGGGGGCTACTAAAGGGATTTATAGTTTCTCAAAATGCAGATAGTAAATGACATCGGGCGCTCAGTACCAATTGGTACATGTTCAGCACAACCCCGATGGCTAGTCTAAGCTTCATGCTTTATAGAATAGACGTAGAAAGATTGTTACAGACAGAGGAGTAAGAAGTCAGCTGTAATTGAATGTGTTAGACAATACAGGTAAGCACTACTCAGGAAATTTCAACAATATGGTTGCATAAACAAGATCTGTATAATTGGCATCCTAACTTAAATGGAGAAAATTTCAAAAGGCCCAAAATCCATGATGAAGAGTTACAGGCATTCAGTGTGACGGAAAGAGGGATAATTAGTTTTCTCCAGAGACTAGCCCCTCATGGTTAATCATTCCCAAGTGGTTGACCCTAACACATATCCATACAATAACAATAAACCACTCAGTAGTATGTGTGTATGTATGTGTGTTTCATAAATATTATATCAATAATAATTAAAGAATAAGAGGAAACAAAATAGTGAGAGGGAGACACAGAAGAAGTTTGAGGGTAGAAGAAGGAGTCATAATCAGAAATGATGTAAGGATAATACTTATATTTGAAATTCTCAAAAAATGAGTTTTTTCAACTGTTATTAGTGATGCTTGTATTTTTAGTAGATACTGATTAACACAGAGAACCATAACTGGCCAAGACACAGAAATTAAGACATATAGAATGTTCAGACCTAATCAAAACATAATTTCCACAAATCCACCTCCCAAGGCTCAGTGATCATTGTAAAAGAAGGAGCAGATAGAGTGTAAGATCCAGAGGTGTAAGACGATTATGAGGAAACAGCATCTTTTGGACACAGTAGGGCAGCTGCACATATGAACTCTCAGCTTTTGTGATATTATACACAAGACCTGAGCAAGTCTGCTCAGACCAAATAACAGCATGAATTGGGGACAGGGACATGAAATCCCAGCACTTCTAGCTTCTGGGAGAGGGAGAGTCAGTTTTCTCTACTATCATAGCCCCGCATAAGTAGACCACTCTCCAATGGAAAGCTACACATACAAGAATACTTTGGCAGCACAAACTGGTATGGATGGGGATCGAAAAGACACAAAATGGTTGAATGGGGAATGGGGTAGATCTGGACAGAGTTGGGGATTATGAATATAAAGTAACACTATTCATAGGGTGTAATTTACCACTATATTTATATCTCATTTTAAATGATACAATTTTCCTGGTAATTTTAAATTGAAGTCTCAAGCAACACAACAATGAAGAATATCAGATAATTAAAGAGACTCAACAAAAAAGCACCAGCAGTATAAAAGTACTTACTTTTGCTGTAGGCATTTTGTGTTTGTTAGCAAATTAAAGCCGCAGTATTTTGTAACATATCAGTACAATATCGTGAATAGTAACTACCTGGCACCACAAAATGCTTCTTAGTGAGTCTCTTATTTGTGGAGGATAAATGTCTTATTCTGTCTGACTTTTAACTGTACATAGCAATAGTAACTTATGTCATAGTGGCAGATCAAGTTTTTGGACATTGTGGGACACATTTTGATGTCATATAGGAGTGGATGTATACATCAGTGGGAGAATATTTATCAAATTTTCATGAGCCTGAATCAACTTTAAACATATAAATGATAAATAAGGTACACATTTTCTGAATGTTTCTGTTCTGAAGACTGGCAGTTACATCTTTAAGTAGTCAATAAACTGATAGTACAACTGTATAATTCCTCTTTGACACAAATATAGTCCAGGTCATGATATATTCACAATGTATGCTCAATCTTCAGCAATTTTCTTGAGATGGAACCAGAAGAATGGAAAAATTTGAGAGGTGGAACCTGAAATTTGGTAAAGCATCTAATTTAGACCGGAGTAATTTAAATTATTTGGAAATTTGAACAATTACTGATTTGAAATTTATATTTAAAATTAATCATTTCTTTCCATGGTGCCCAAATTAATTCTGTAACTCTTCACAAAGGTATATTTTAACTATGAGAAATATTGTAGGATATTATTATTATTATTATTAAGCAGCATATAGATTTCATACATTTACAATGTTTATGTGAAAATAAATAACCATTATTTTTATCTAATGGTTTTGAATTGCGTTTATGTGTTTACATTTTCAGAATTTACAAACTAAAAAACATTTGAAAATAGCTAAATAGAAGAAAATGCATGGTAAATTTGGTGCCCAGGTAATTAGATTCTGGACTTTTACCTTAGTATTTCCTGTGTAATATTGGTAATTGACTCCAGGACTTGATCTACATACTAAGCAAATGATCTGGCACTGAAGTAAAGTATCCTCCACATAAGACTTTATATTATTAACAGTAAATTAGTCTGACAGATAAAAACAAACTTCATAGGATGTTAATATCTGATTCTCTGCAGCCTGCTTTTTGAATGTACCCTTAGAAAAAATCTTGAATTTGTTGGTTTGGCTTGTATAATTGTCCTGATTAAAATGAGAAAAAATGCACTTGGAAAATATTTTTAAAAAAAAGGCTCAAATGCCTTCTTCCCTGAACTAGTTTGAGTGATGTCCACAAAAATTTGACTAACATTAGAACAAATGATGCTATGTTTTTCTAAACCTGTCTTAATGTTAAATCATATTTTAAAATAGAACAACTCATTTTTCAATCTATGACCCCAGAAATAAACTTATTTATAAAACTGATAGTCATTTAACAAACACTTCTAGAAGATTAATTGTAGCTGATTTAGCAGATGAAGTAATATCATCAAATCACACTAGAAAGAATATATTTACCATTTCATTTTATCACTGAAGTCCAGCATGAAAACACTTGAAGATACGTGATGGAGCACATATAGAAAAACACCGATTCCTCATACTATTATAAAATCATTGAAGATGATGAGGGTCAATAAAACTATCCCACTAGAATGAAGGTTATCAAGATGAGTACATTGGATGAAAGGAAGGATCAAGGCTGCCTAAGAATCATGGCCTCTCTTACATTCTCTTGTTCCTATCCTGCTAGTCTCTGGAAAGACATCTCTCTAGAGGATATTTTTCAAAGAAATGCAATTATCTGAGTCTTTTTTCCATAAAATTTTATTGACTAGGGTGGTCTATCAATTAGAAAAGAAGACTTAAATGTCTCTATTAACTTACACTTAATACATCAACTCTTCTTCTGAGCAATGTTACTTTAGGAACTTTAAGCTACGTAATGAACTTGGGTATTACTGAAGTTCTGTTCCTTATCTTCCCACCCCTTGTTTTATCTACCACAGAGCTCAGAGGAACGCTGTTACTCCTTGGTTTCTGTTTTTGGTATTCATTCAGTTTTCATAAAATTCACACCAATTCTGAAATTACATATACTTCTCCCGTTTCTTTCTTCTCCATGAACAAAGTTTAAACTTGAAACATTTTATCATTCTTTGAATTTTCATACATTATATGTATACACTAGCAAGTTGATGTGCCATTCTGTCTGTTTATCTGTATATTGTTAATTTGTTTTAATAGACCCAAATATTGTAACTTAGGAAGGAAAGTTTGAACGTGTATGCAAAAGAGAAAGGGAGGAAATATTAAAAGCATGTCTTTTTCATACCTGTGGATGAGGATGAGTCCAGATTTCCACAGTTGTTACTTCTTTCATGGGAGTGCGAGATCGTACCACTTCCTTCATTGTCTTTGTAAAGGAAGAAAAATAGTATTGTAAGCCACTTATTCAGCATAAAACAAATACACTTACATGCACACAAATGCACACAGACATTGTGTGCAAGGAAATAAGAAAATTGTCTCTTTTTAGAAATAATATTTTCTATAACAAATGAGTTATGAGTTACAACATGCTGACTCTGCTAGGTCCTAAAAATAAAGTGTGAAACAGACAACACTTTTCTTTCTCACAGAGCTTATACTCAAATGTAATGCACTTATTTGTTTTATTCTCAGCATCTGAACAAATGTGTGAAGGATAACTTAAACTATTTAAGTCAAACTCTAAGTTGGAGGAAATTTCAATCTAGTATTTCTGTAATGCAATGACTTCAAGAGTTATGTTAACTGATTTTATACTGTCTAAAATTAAAATCTGTCCTGTGTGTGCTATGAAACTTTATATCTGCCCTGTGTCATATAAAAGCATTCAGTGTATGCAATAAACTCCAAAAGGATTTCTGAACTAATGGACAAATCCTAATCTATCATGCCTGAACAGTGATCAATATCTGGAAAAGGTGGAAGCTTTGTAATCCATTTAATTTGATTTTCTCATATTATAAAGTATATGCTCTGTCTTTAAAACATTACATGCACATAATATATGTTTTCACTATGTATGATTTTAGGTAATGCATTAAAATGATGGCTAAAAGTAACAATTTCATCAACAAAAGAAAGAACAATTATACAAGCCAGTGTCTGGTGGATACTTACATGCAAAAGTAGTGTAGCTGAGTTTTGTCACAGTTCTTATATCATGGTCTTATGATTTTGTGATGCTGAATACTACACTACTAATTAAAATGATGGTGCTACTGCTTGCTAGGGTTTTGTGTGCCACATGTATCATTTCACTGTGACAGTTTAATTTATTTATTATGTTTTTTTGTATTTCCATGCCATACTCTTCTTATGTACACACACAAAAAAAGAAAGAAAAACAGATTTGGATCATGGCATTTTAATGCAATTTGGTAAGAATTACTTTATTATCAGTTAAAGGTCAACTCATGTTTATTATGAAGGGATACTATTGCTGTCACATAAAAGACATATAACATGTTATTATTACTAGACTAAATAGTTATCACCATTTTTCAACTCACAGAAACACAGAAACCATGAATATGATAAGTCAAAATGTAACACCACTTCATAACAGATTTTTCTTATGAAAAATAAAATTAAGTAAACGATATAAGGCTACCAGCAAAATATGTATTTAAAAAGCTCATATATAAACTAGTCAAACAATATTTATTAGTGCCTGTTTGCTTACAGAATCTCATAAAATATATCCAGAAAAAATAAACTTGAGATTAGTATGTTGGTAAGTTTAGTTACACAAAAAGTTATGGATATTAAGATATTAAGTATAAGGGGGATTGGGAAAATAAGGAAAAATGGCTTGGATTGTGTTTCATTGTCTCTCCATCAGTTAACAGATGTTACCAGCAATAAATATTTGTTCATTATCTGATGAAGCAATACTAAATTTTAAATAATTAAATATTTCCCCATGAACAAAAAAGAGTCTAGAACACTCTTAAAGATGATGAATAACATTAACTCTTATGACTAAGTAATGGTAGAATATATGGGGCATGAAGGAATCCATTTAATAAAAGAATATTGTAAAAATATATGGTATTGAAAGTGTAGCTAGTTTCTGTATCAATAGACACTTTATTGGACATATTTTAATCTGTCATTTGTTATTGAAACAGTATAATCAATACTGAACATTCTTGTAAACTGAATCATCATGAGTTTGTAAATTTTGGTCAAAATTGCAGTTTGTGTAGTTCAACTCACCATATCAAACAAGAATTTGCATGAATTAGCAACTACAAAGTTTTATATAGGTATTTTGAACTTGATGCTGAAATCACAATTTTACTGAATGAAAAGAAAGCATTCATTATTACTACCAAACAATGAATTACACTGCAAAATAATTTTTGCTATATACTTGACATTTCTTAATAAATCAAACTAAAAGTACAAGGTAAAACAGTGTTTATATATGAAACTTAAACTACAGTAAAGGCATTTTGACAAGTAAAGTGCTTCAAATCACAAGTCTTGTCAAATTCATTTATAGACTCCAGTGCTGTCAAAAACTTAAAATAGGAAGAATAATCTCCATCCCCACACAAATTTCAACTGAGTTATGACAAATGTGCAAGTGAGGACATTTACCTAACCTGTAATTGGAAACAATTAATCTTCAAAGTAATGATAAGCTAAGTGGATAAATCAAGAAATTAACCTAATACTTTTTTTTTCATATGCCATCTAAAGAACTAAAATCATTAATATATATTGACAATGAAGTTCAACTCTAGTTATCTGTGCATAAAGACACTTTAGAACTGAGATGAACAAATTCATTCACCACCTGTATCACAGTGAAATTTTGCTCTATTTAACTTTGCTTGCATGTCACCAATACAAGTTTTCATGGAAATTCTTTTTCTCTTTGATAATACAAATATGTTCACTCCTTTAAAGGAAAATATTGCAGAACCCTCAACTACAGAAACTGGAAAAGAAATTCTGTAACCTTAGGCAAGTATGTAAGCTAAGCAAAAATGTATTGTAGAGTTTAGCTGCAGAGGATAGGTAGAAATTTTGGTTTCTTTGTTTGATTTTTAGAGAAGACAGTATATTCCAAATAAGGAGGAAAACAGTGTGTTAAAGATGAAGGTAATGCCAGAACTGTACCAGAATGGTAAGACAATTGTATGCAAAAATGAACTAAGTATGTACCTTAGATGGACCTGCAAAATAGGCCAGAAACTTTATACTTGAAGCAAACTTGTAAGATTTTCATGACTGAGAAATCAGCTCTGGCTAAAGATTCTGAGTATATCTACACTCAGGAGTCACATTTAATTAGGAAATAAAGCAAGTATATTTGAGTGTTTGTATGCATATTTAAAAGATTTAATTTAAACAAAATCTGCCTATTGTTAGTAGCTATATGTATGTCTGGGCAGCAAACTGTTAAATACACAATGCTAAATTAAAATGTCCATTGAATTAAGTAAAGATGACAGATTTTAGGTTTAAACATTTAAAGCAGACTGTGTGAGTATATACTGTCTAGTTAACTTAGCATATTACATATTACACTTTAGTGTTTAAGAATCAGAAAAAATTATTGAAAACACTTTGTGCAAACATACTACTGAAAAGATCAGGTAAGACCCGCATACATGCAAGTGTTCTGTTACTACTCTTTTCCCTCTCGGCAAAGGCTCCCCGTTAAAGAATGAGGAAAGCACATCACAGAATGGCTTCAAAAAAAAAAAAAAAAACTGCAGCTTTTTCTGTAATGCAAATGAGACAAACTGCAATTATTGAAACTATAGTACTTAAATGCATTGTTTAACTGCTTTAGGAAAACTAAATATGGTTGATCCATGACACCTGAGAAATGAAATAGAGATCTGCATTTTTGTTCTTTATATGTACCATGTACCAAGCTAATTTGTATCTCTCCTTTTATGGGATTAAGTGTCAAACTGTCAAGAAAAGAGTAATGATTTAAAATAATCAGTCTTCATAGATTTAAGCCTCATTTTAATCCAGTGCACAAGAAGAGAGCATTCAGTGCCAGTGATCTTTGAAAAGTGTTTTTGGCATTATTCTTAATAATAAAGATAAAATTTCAAAGAGAAATATGGGAAGATATTGAATATTATTATTACTCCTGAATTAGAGATCACTAGTTCTTAGCTCAGACATTGTAAAAGAATCTGATGTTGTGCAAAACTGAACTATTTCTCTTTACCTGAAGAAATACACAAACATGAAAAAAATGTGATTGGTTCTATAATCTCTCATTTCAAAATCCTGAAATTCCAAGAGTGAAAAATTGGTCTAGAATTTACTTTTGCTGGTTTAAATGAGATGCACTACCCCATAATTCTCAGGCATTTGAATACTTGATCCGAAGTTGGTAGCTCTTTGGAGAGGATTAGGTGTCCTCTTGTTGGAAGTATGACAACAGGGGCAGGATTTGTGGTTGCAAAATGACTCCACCCCTTGTATTAAGGCTCTTCAAGGCAACCCAGTATGAGGGATAGGTTCCCAAAAGGCAGCTAAAGTGTTAGGGACAGCCTCTGCTCCCACTGTTAGAATTCCCCCAAGTAAACCAAGCTACACAACTGTCACACACACACACACACACACACACACACACACACACACACACACACACACACATATATATATATATATATATATATAGCCTAGGTCAGTCCCCTGCAGGCTATGGAGCCCCTATGAGCTAGGTTAGTTGATTCTGTGGGGTATCTTATGGTGTCCTTGACCCCTCTGGCTCATATAATCCTTCCTCCCTTTCTTCCTCAGGATTCCCCAGGCACAGACTAATGGTTAGCTGTAGGTCTCTGTGTCTATTTCCATCAGTTACTGAATGAAATTTATCTGATGACTGCTTAGTTCTAGGGCAACTTGATACACCATGTTTTGTTGATATCCATGGGAGGGCTGCCCTTTTCTGAACAGAACCTGAGGAGGAATGGATGAGAGTGGGTCAGAAGGAGGTGGAGAGATGGGATGGAAGAAGAGGAGGAAAGAAAAACTGGTTGGGATGCAAAATAAATGAATAAATTTAATTAATAATAATAGTAATAAAAGACTCCTGCCATCCCTATTGTGGTCTCAGTTTCTGGCTTGTGGTTTGAGTATTCATTTGCAGATTAGACTTTTTGCTGCCTGCTACCACTGTTTTTTCAACATGAACTCTAGCTCTCTGGAGCCATAAGATCAATCTAAACTCTTTCTTATAAAAGTAGACTTTGCCATGGTATTATTACTACAATAGAAAATTGACTAAGGTATTATGTAATTTTTTTTCATTGAAAAATTGGTTAATGAATTTATTTAGCATGAATGTTCAAAATTCTACTAACTATCCCTCTTCTCACCCAACACACCCCTATCAAGTAGTTGATTTTAGGCTCAGCTTTCCTTCACAGAACTGTGTTTTAGTTCTAAATGTATAGCTTTGTGATAAATGAAGAAAATATAATCTTTATCCAAATGATTTCATCTCTCAGAGAAGTATTAAGAAACTGTTCTCTATGGCCTAAACAGTAAAAGTTATTTACTAAGAGGAAATGTCTTGAAAACAAAACAAAAACAACATAACAGAAATTAAGAAGCAAGATATTTTGATGAACGTTTTAAATTTGGGAAGTCTTGCTACTGTTTCTGTGGTTTCCTAGAATTTAGGATTTAGTCAGGTGACTCATTAACTACATTCCTCTATCTGACTCATCACAGAGCTAATGGGCAGAATATACTCAAATTGACTTTGCAATTTTTCAATATATTATTTTTAAATATTTTTATTAATCTTTGATAATTTCATATAGTGTATTTTGTTCATAATTTATCTCCATTCTTCCTCCTAATTACTCCTAGATCAACCCTCCACATCATCTCCAACATTCATGTCCTTTTTTAAAAGAAACACATGGAGTCAAATTTGTGCTATCTGTATACACATCCATATTTCCTGAGCCTTGTATGAGAGAAATGTGTTATAGACACCTAATTTATGGCTGAGCATTCCACAGACACTTATTCTCTACACTTGGACCAGTTGTGAGTTTCTGCATTAACAGCCATTCACTACATAGACAAAGTTATCTAATGATATCTGAGAGCTATACTAACATATGGGTACAGAAATACAAGTTTAGAGGCATGCACATATCTTGTCCATTTAATAAAATATAATAGTAGGTTCATAATAAATGAGCTTGCCATTCATAAGTTTAGGTCAGATTTGGAGTCACAAACATACATTTCCTCCTGTGGAATGGGCCTGGAATCTAATCAGAAAGCAATTGGTCATTCCTACAACATTTGTGCTATTATTGTATCCTTGGAGATATCTTATCAAATTTGCAAGATATAATTTTAGCTTGCAGAATATATAGCAGACTAAGGTTACTGTTAATGTTTCTTCCACAGAAGACAAAATGGCAACCTTTAATATTGTGAAAGTTAACCCAAAAGAAAGAAGCTACCATTTAGTATCACTTTTATTTCTACATGTCCTGTGATCAGATTAAATGGTGTCTTCAGCAATGTGGCTTTAGTATCAAGTTCTGCCGCTCAATCAAGAGCAATCACAATAGCCCATATTATTCTGGAGTTCTCAGGTACATCCTTAACCAACAATTGAAGAGGAGGTATCCCACACCTGGCACTGGGTATTTATTTGGATGTAATTAACACTATTAGTCATTTTTGAAAAATCAGTCTCCATTCATAAACACATGCACACACACAAACACACACATACACACACTCACAGAAACACATGTGAGTTTATTTTAAATGGTGCTATTCTGTATAGGAGATAATGGTCCTTCCAGAAGTCTTAAGTTAATTTTGTAAATATTTTAAGAAATATAGAATACACCATTTCTTTTATTATGAATTTTTGTTGTTTAAATATAATGTTAGAAAATCATGATCAAAATAAGATTATGACACTTCTGATAGCATCCTGAGTTTTATACACTCAAAATACAGCAAAAAGAGAATCCAGACAGGCTTTAATGTAGTCAGTGATTAGGATTATTTCTAGTAGGCTTTCTCTTAGGAATATAAGCATGTTGTCATTTTCTAGGTAATCATTCCCACTCCAAGAATCTCAAATTTTACAGAAATGTGACAATTTATACTGTCACAGTCATCATTTTATTTTAGACACCAATGAATCTATATCAATTTAACTGATAACATTATTGTTATTCTATTGACGTGTCCTTGACATATGGACAGATTATGGAAAAAAGTCTTCTAAAGCAAACATATCAGACATATTTGGTGGTCTCATATACTATCTAATAAAATGATGTAGAAATTATACTTATAAAAATAATGTGAATATATACACATGAATTTATAATTAACATGTAACTCCTTCATTAAGTCACTAGTTTTATCATGAACATTATATACATAAATATGGCAAAGTTAACAGATATAATAAAACATAATTGACACTTTTATATAAATAATTTATACTAGAATGATTTCTAGTAAAAACTTTAATTTACAAAAATCTTTTATTTTTTATCATTCCAGATTGAAACATTTAATCCTTCAGGGAAGCTCCTTTAAGACAGAAGGCAAATGACTCAAAATAGTTTCAAGAATTCCCTCAAACTGATCAGATTCACTAGGTCCAACCCTCCCAAGACTTATTGATAGACTGCTAAGAGTCACTCTTAGAAAAGTCAAGTTATGAAGTCTCTGAGATCAGAAGAGCCCCCAGAACAAAGGAGAAGTCATTCAAGCTGCCTGGAAAAGGTTTAGACTAACAGAGTCAATGGGAAAGGACACTTTTCAGCCTGTTGAGCTGTCTGGAGACTGAGAAATATGCTACAGTTTCCCAGCTGTGGTGAGCTGTCACCTTTGTTGGGGTGGGCTTTTGTGATGCAAAGGTCTTTGAGTAATTTCTGCTCCTGTGAGTAACCACTTATTCTTATATCTGTAAGTAAACCAAATAAAAACCATTGACTTGTTCACCAAATTGGACTTTCATAATGTCATGAGCTCTCTATCTGGTATAAATATACATGTGCAGTGATTGCTCAAGAAAAGTTTTGTTGCACATAATACCATTAGTCAATTCCTTTTCTTCTTAAAGTCTTCTTCCATGCCCTTTACCACTTATTGCACTGTCTTCATTTAAAGTTACCTAGAGTAATATAATCCTATAAACTGAATTTTTTAAGGGAGGACAGATAATAAAATATACAATGTATAAATGTTTCTATTTCTCTGATCTTTCAGCGTTCACCCCAATACCTGGCTCCCAGTTTTTTTATAATTTAATTTAATTTTACATATCAGCCACAGATTCTCCTGTCCTCCCTCCTCCCCCCCCCCCTCCTCCCCCCATCCCACCCCCCCCCCCCATTCCTATCTCCTCCAGGGCAAGGACTCCTCTGGGGATTCAGCTCAGTCTGGTAGATTCAGTCCAGGCAGGTCCAGTCCCCTCCTCCCTTCACTCAGGCTGAGCAAAGTGTACCTGCATAGGCCCCAGGCTCCAAACAGCCAGCTCATGCACTAAGGACAGGTCCTGGTCCCACTGCCTGGGGGCCTCCCCAACAGTTCAAGCTAATCGACTGTCTCACTTATCTAGAGGGCCTGATCCAGTCGGGGGCTCTTCAGCTATTGGTTCATAGTTCATGTGTTTCCATTCGTTTGGCTATTTGTCCCTGTGCTTTTTCCAATCATGGTCTCAACAACTTTCACTTATACAATCCCTCCTCTTTCTCACAGATTGGACTCCTGGAGCTCCACCTGGGGCCTGGCCATGGATCTCTGCATCCACTTCCATCAGTCATTGGATGAGAGTTCTACCACGACAGTTAGGGTGTTTGGCCATTTGATCACCAGAGTAGGTCAGTTCGGGCTTTCTCTCAACCATTGCCAGTAGTCTGTTGTGGAGGTATCTTTGTGGATTTCTGGAGACCTCTCTAGCACTTGGCTTCTTCCTATTCCCATGGGGTCTTCATTTATCATGGTCTCTCTTTCCTTGTTCTCCCGCTCTGCTCTTGATCCAGCTGGGATCTCCTGCTCCCCTAAGCTCTTGCCCTCCATTAATCGCCCCCCCCCCCACGTCCAGTTTGCTCATGTAGATCTCATCCATTTCTCTGTCATTGGGTGATCCCTGTGTCTTTCTTAGGGTTCTCTTTACTAGGTATCCTCCCTGGAATTGTGAGTAGCAGTCTAGTCATCCTTTGTTTTACATCTAGTTTTTGTTAATAAGACCTTTTAAGATTCATGCTACATTTATAGGAGAGTTGTCTTCATCAAAGCCACAAGAATAAGGTCTTAAAAAATGAAGATGAGGCCGGGCGGTGGTGGCGCACGCCTTTAATCCCAGCACTCGGGAGGCAGAGCCAGGCGGATCTCTGTGAGTTCGAGGCCAGCCTGGACTACCAAGTGAGTTCCAGGAAAGGCGCAAAGCTACACAGAGAAACCCTGTCTCGAAAAACAAAAAACAAAAAACAAAACAAAAAAAAAAAAAAATGAAGATGGATTACTCCAATGACTTATCCAATAGTTTCAAGAAAGTTTTCAGTTCCTCTGAAGTGGTATGACATCTTAAGAAAATGCATATTGGGTTAGATAGATGGCTTATTTTTTAAGAGCACTAGCTGTTCTTGCTAAGGACCAAGATTCAGTTCCAAACATCCACATGATAGCATACAATCATCTCTAACTGCAATTCCAGGGCTTCCAATGCCCCCTTCTGATTTCCATACATACACTAAGGCACGCGCGCACACACACACACACACACACACACACACACACACACACACACACACAAATTGAATATGTATTTCTTAAAAAAATAAAATGCAAAATTTTCTTTTGAATATAGAGAGAGCCAAAAGAAATGTATTAAAAGTAAAAGATTAATTTGGATGGATTTTAAAGTTTCTGCCCAAAGCAAAGTGCTGTTTTGAAATTGTCTTCAAGAGTAACAAATTCATCAGGTAGGAAGTCAATAATCAAGAATCACTTAATTAGAACTTTTATCTTAGTCATCAAAGTCATCTAGTGTGGGCACATGCACGTGTGTGTGTGTGTATGTGCGTGTGTGTGTGTGTGTGTGTGTGTGTGTGTGTGTGTGTATGTGTAAATGTCTATGCTATTAGATAAAGAGGAATGTTACAAAAGGGAAAGGTTGTGAATTAACACTAAGAAAGCTGAAAGGTTTAACAAACCTAAGATTTGCCAGATGGTTTGCTACCAGATTGTAAAATTTGAAACTAATCTTCACTTAAGAGTTTTAATGGTTGTATCCCTCTTTGAAAGCCTCTGCTCTTATGCCAGGATGATTCTGCAAAATTATAGATCAGGGTTTCAAGAACAGCTTCTATGATCAGTCTTCTTAAGTCACAGCTAAACTGAGCAAGAAGATTACATGTTATTACGATGTAGCACAGCAGGATTTTTCCCCAGCAAACATAATGATGTGAAAAGGATAAAGTTATCACTCTGTTCAAAGAGGTCATCCATACAAGCACTGAAGAACAATGCATTTCACAAAGATTATCTAGAGATGCTGAAAGGTTCACATTGAAAAGGCTCTTTCTTATTGTTTCTATAAAGGACTCTGATCCTGAAAAGCCTCCAGAACTACACAATGAGGACACATGGAGAAGTAAGGAAAAATGGTTCTTGTTTAACAAATATCATAATGAACAAGATTCATTTGACAAGGCACAAAAGGCACTTCTCAACCATGAATATTTGATAAAGGAATATTAAAGTCATATAACATCTATGGTTTTATCCTTTCAATACTTACATACTATGTATAATGAAGCCTCATTTGATTTCTTGTCCTAAGGAAAACTCTCATGGGAAGTTGCTGTTTTGAACATTATCTGCTTTATTCAAAGATGTTTTTGGATTGAATTTTTTAACTTTTTTATTGTTTGAGAATTTCATACATGCATTTAACAATTTTTCCATCAAATCTACTCCCATTCCCTTCCCTCAACATTTCTCCTTGCTCTGCCAAACACATTCTATCCTACTTTAATGTGTTCTTTAAAAAAATAAAAATTAAAACCCTCTGTGTCAACTTAGTTTAACCTGTAGTTGGATGTATGTAGGACTATCTACTAGGGCATGATAAATGTCTCAGGGCCTGCATAGCTGAAGAGAACTGATGTAGATTGAATTATTGACAATGTAGGTTGTACCACATAAAGTCCTCATTGTTACTATGACAACTTAATTTTGTAAGTACATGGACACAGATAAATATAATTATATACATTATAAAACAAATACACGCCTTCACTATTTTATAACACTGATTAATATTGCTTGCTAATGCCATGGATGCTCTAGTGCAAGAAAAGCCATCTGTGTTCTTGTCTGGCTGTGAATTCTATAAACAATATCAACCCTTCAGGCAAGATTCATTCACTGGTGCCACCTAATCATGATTTGATAGGGTTTGAGGGCTGCTCTACAGGAGAGAAATGGTGTTGGGTACTATAAAACAATCAAATATCCATAGTTAAATAGAACTGAGGTCCTAGAGGGGAACTTATAATATAAAATTGTTCAATTAAAGGAATATGACACTAAACTGACCTTTTAATTATCGATGTTTATAATCATAGAAAAATTGTGCAAAGAGTCTCATCAAGAGAAGTATTCTTTTTGGTGAGCTGTAGTGGATACAAAAACTCATGGCTGTTCAGAATACCGAGAATAAGTGTCAGCTGAGTACTTAGTCATAAAGAGTAAATTTGTACTATTGTCTCTAAGGCCCCTGAAATGCTACAAAACAAGAGACAGAAATAAAGTATGAACCAAAAGATAAGGAGAGGGGCTATAAACTATTTTCTTTGAGGAATGACGTGTTCATTGGGATGGTGATCGGATAGCAGTTATGCCTGTCTACACTGGGTGGGCATAAGCCTGATCTTAATCACTCAAGCACATATAGAGTAAGGACCTATGGATAACCCTTTACTCTGAGTAGTTCACCTTTGACTGAACCAACGACTACAAATGAATTCTATGGGAGAGGAAGTCATTGCCTTCATTTGTGTACCAAAGATGAGCCCTTGTGATTCTAATGGATAGTTCAAAATCAATGGTCATATAGACAGCCGGGGTTAAACACAGTGGCTCAAAAATCAAACACAAATACTAAGTGTAAAGAGGATGGAGCCTTGACAGGAGAAGGAGGGAAATATAGTATGGTGGGAGAAATATTAACTAGAATTGATTATGTTAGTGTATAAAACTTTAAAATAAGAAAATGTAATGTCTTACATGTAAAATTTGATTGCTAAACATAAATTACTATGATTCATTAGTGCATATCATTACATTGGTAATGAGCTAACTTAAGATGATTTGTACTGATATTACACAAATCTTTTGGTAAATATAATTTATTTAGATAAAAATTTGAAGAATATGCATTGGGAGTATACAAAAGACTTTCATATGACAGTGACATTTTTAGTTCTCAAGAGACTTTCTTAGAATATCCAACAAACCAATCACAGATCCCCCTGTGATTGGTATGTAAAATGAATACAAAAAGAGTTCATAAATAAAGAATTCCATCAACTCATGTGCCGAGGAAGCGTTTTGACATGAATTGTCCCAGTATCTATTTTATTACCTAAAATTCTGGACAGAGCAACTAAATTAAATCTAAATGAATAAACATGAAAAGGCTCACAAATATAATTAGTAGGAAGAAAAAGTTGATTGTCTAAATGTGAATAAACTCAACTCCCATCATATGCAATTGTGTGAGGTAATTATGGAAAGGGCAAATAATTCAATATCAATAACAATATAATAGTTTTCATATTTGCTTCTTATAGTAAAGTTAACTTGATCCAGAGAAAAAATACCAAACAAATGTAAATACAGAATTAATTTTACAAGGGTACAAAAATTAGTACTAGCTGTTTTTGCATTAGTTTTTATAAATGAAATAATTTAATATTATATTATCTTTGTATTAGATTTTCCATAATTGAAAATCTAGATTGAATTTCTTTCATTGAATTTTTAGTAGGTTTTATAATAAGCAGTTTCTAAGCACTAAAGTAATGGAGTTATAAAGGTATGATTTATTTATATTTTTCAGAAAGCAAATATTTCCTAAGCCAATAACACATGATCACCATTCTGTGTTATTACTTTGTGTCAAATGCATTTGGAAAAATGCAAATTAATTTATGAGATTCATTGGAATTTTCTTTAAAAATAAATGCACACCGTCATATACTATATGAAGAGAATATTGAGATGGTTGAGGAAGATGGATTTGGTTGAATCTTATTTTTGTCAAGGGAGAATTCAATTGTCATACAGTGTTGTCTGGTCCAGGAATTATAGAAATAAAAGAAATTAATAGCAAAAGTTTCTATCTATTATTTCTTACTGCTTTACTCACCCTAATTTGGACAGAATTAAATAATAGATAAATAAAGTTTTCTAGAAGACATGAAAAATTCATTTTCTTTTAGTTCAGGACATCCATGTGATTATAAGTTTTAAGTATTAAATCAGTTTGAATTTTTATTTGTAATTTAGTTTTTAAAATCATTTCAGAATGCAGATAAAAACACAATACCTTATGAATCATGGCTTTGGAATCATACAACACTGAATCCAAGTGCCATTTGTAGATAATAACTTGGTCTACCATATACTAGTTAACTGATTTAAATTTCACTATAATCACCTTCATGAAAAATTATATGTAGTGTCTTCATTTTTTGTTGTGGTGGTTTGAATGAGAATGGCCCTCATAGTCCCATATATTTGAATACTTGCTCTCTACTTTGTGGAACGTTTTGGGAAAGAATAGGAGGTATGAACTTTTTGGAGGTGATATGTTAATGTGGCCAGTCTTTGAGGTTTCAAAAGACTCCTTTGATTCCTAATGTTCTATCTCTCTCTACTTTGTGCCATTTTATGCTGATAATTTCTAATTTGCCTTTTGATTTTTTTTTTTTTTTTTTTTTTTTTTTTGGTTTTTCGAGACAGGGTTTCTCTGTGTAGCTTTGCGCCTTATCCTGGAACTCGCTTTGGAGACCAGGCTGGCCTCGAACTCACAGAGATCCGCCTGGCTCTGCCTCCCGAGTGCTGGGATTAAAGGCGTGCGCCACCACCGCCCGGCTGCCTTTTGATTTTTACAGGGGGTTATGACTAACAAATTCTCTTGACTCTCAGAAGAGACAATGAACTTTGGACTTTTAAACAGTGCTGAAACTAAAAGACTGCAAGGACTTTTGAAGTAACCAAATGCATTTTGCATTATGAAATGACTACAAACAATTGACTGCCAGGGAGAGGAATGTCATAGTTTGAAAGAGAATGGTCCCCAAATTTTCATATATTGAATACTTTGTCCCCATTTGTCAGAACTCTAGGAAAAAGATTTGAGGTGCAACCTTGTAGGAGTGTTATCACTGCTAGAACTCTTTGAAAATCAAAGGACTTCTATAGTTCACAGTTCTCTTTTTCTCTGTCTCATGGATATGGATCAAGATGAGGTCTCAGTTTTTCCTACATTTGGTAATCATAGACTCTGATCCTTTGAAACTGTAAGCCAAATCAAAAGCTTAATTTTATAAGTTACCTTGATCATGGTATTTTATTACAACAGTAGAAAAATAACTAAAACTCTTGGACTGAATTTTATTGAATTGAGCAAGCTGATATAAAGACTGTGACATGAGGAATAGGGACTTAAAAATAACATTATAAATATTGGCTGAGCAGATACTATGTTCCAGATGTATGTGTAGAATACAGAATAAATAAAATAGCTATCTAAATGTGGGTCATATGATGGTTAATGTATTTACATTCAATATCATAGACAAAAAAAAAACAAGAGGAAATTGAAAAACCTGTCAAATTTATTGCTCTGCTATTTTCAGCAGCATTTAGGCATGGGTAAAACAGTGAGTATAGAGAATAAGAGATGAAAATAAATCAGTGCCTTGGGGACATGATTGTAATAAAGAGAATGACAGATATAAAACACCACCTAAATTGTTAAATGAAGCAATTAAATGAAATACTAAGAGAAAAGAAGACAAAAATAGATTTAGAAATGCATACTTTAAGAAATGTACTTGACATAAAAATAAAGTCTACTGATTAAGTAAGGTACATTTTCTAGACCAAGAGATTCATCAACAAAGGACTGTGCAACAGAACTACAGAGAAACAACAAAACACAATTATAAGAGCCCCAGTTCCCCAATTCTATTTCCATTATAAACTTAAGGCAAAGCATTTATTTCTGACATGTGCTGCAGTGTTTTAATGGATATGTACCATGTTTAAGAATGACTAGGTGTTTAGAGAGATGACTCAGTGGTAAAGATTACTGGCGACTTTTGCAGAGGTCCCAGCAAACTTCCCAGCAAACATAGTGGCTTATAGCTATCATTAAATCTATGGGATCTGAGAACCTCCTCTGGCACAAGACACATTCGTGATGCAAACACATACATCCAGGCAAAACACTGACACATGTATTTCTATTTTACATTTTAAAAAGAGAATGACTAGAGGTTTTAGAATTTTAATTTTATTACAATTAAAATGGACTTATATTTATGGCTTTACATTAAGAAATCTGTCTATATTAAACTATATATATGTATATATATATATATATATATATATATATATATATGATATACATCCTATAAGCCTTTGAGAAAATCAACAAGATAAACAAACCCTTAGCCCAAAGAACTAAAAGGCAGAGAGAGAATATCCAAAGTAATAAAATCAGAAATGAAAATAAAGACATAACAATAAATACTAAGGGAATCTAAAGAATCATTAGGTTGTACTTAAAAATCAATACTTCACAAAATTGGAAAATCTAGAAGAAATGAATGATTTCTTGAGAGATAACAATTTTCAAAGTGAAATCAAGATCTGATAGACAATTTATAGACATATAATCCCAAAGGAAGTAGAAGCATCATTAAATGTCTGCCAACTACAAAAAGCTCAAGGCCAGATGGTTTTAACACAATATTCTACCAGACTTTTAAAGAAGACCAAATATCAGAACTCCTCAAATTATTTGGCAAAATAGAGATAAAACTTTGCCCAATTCATTGTATGCAGCCACAGTCACCCTGATAACCAGCCCACGCAAGACTCAAAAAACAAAGAGAATTACAGACCAATTTCCCACATGAACATTGGTTCAAAAATACCCAATAAAATATTCACAAACTGGCCGGGCGGTGGTGGCGCACGCCTTTAATCCCAGCACTCGGGAGGCAGAGCCAGGCGGATCTCTGTGAGTTCGAGGCCAGCCTGGGCTACAGAGTGAGTTCCAGGAGAGGCGCAAAGCTACACAGAGAAACCCTGTCTCGAAAAACCAAAAAAAAAAAAAAAAAAAAAGAAGGTGAAAAATATTAAAAAAAAATATTTGCAAACTGAACCAAGTGCACATCAAAAAGATCATCAATCATGATTAAGTGGACTTCATCATAGAGATGCAAGGACGGTTCAACATAAGAATATCTATCAATCTATCACATAAACAAACTTAAAGAAAAAACACGTGATTATAAATAATAAGTGAATATGGCAAACTAGTATTGAATTTGACAACTATACCTTCAGGTTCTGATTACAGATTATAAGGTATTTTTCCACTGAGTTTTCAAAACATCTCTTTGATTCCTAGATGGTATTATCTCTGATTTTGTTTTGAATAACTGAACAAGATGGCATGGTGCAAACAAGGGATTAGTTTTTAATACTACATGTTCAATTATGTAAATTATACAGAAAATAATAAGTACTTTCTTGGTGATAAAGTCTACTTTTTAAAATCAAGCCTTTAAATGTTTCTATTTTATGATTTTATTTCTCTGTATCTCTCCAGTATGTAGCTAGAAGTTTCAACACACATTCCATATAAATGTGCTTTATTTGGTAATAATAACATATTTCTACATGTTATTTGGGAGGTTCAGAGCAGTTAAAAGTCTCAAATGTCTGTTACCTATACTGATATTCATATAAAATAACATGAAGTAAAAGCAAAATGCTTATTGATTAGCACACTAGTTTTTGCAAAGAATTAACGGCATATGAATTAATACACATTCTGGGAAAAGCTGATAAAAATATTGTTATTTATGCAATGCAGTTAGCTTCATTTATAATGATAATGAATAATTAATGACTACCCACATTTTGTGAAATGTTTAATATCTGGATTAGTTTAGAAACTAAAAAATTCATAACATTTATGTTTAATCATAAATAATTGTGTTCTATGTAAAATTTACTGTTGTAATGCATTACTTAAATCGCTTAATGAAAACATACAAATTGGGAAATATCTGTGTATACTAAAAAAGTTTCTTTGCAACTCTAAATCAAAATAAAAGTCAACAATAGGTAAAATATTTGAATTATCTATAAAATACAGAAAGTTTGTAACATAGGCCATGTGAACACAGGCTGTGAGACATGATAAGCCTAGGATGAGAGATAAACAATTTAAATGATAAATTTAAAAATTATAGATTAGAAATTTCAACATATGCATTTATCCAATTGTTAGAATTCATTGTATCTTTTCCAATTTCAAAATTTTAAAGTTATTTATATAATTAAGACAATACTTTAAATAATATGAACAATACTCCAAGAAAATGATAAAATGATACAATAAAATTCAAGTTTTAATTCTTGACACCTCTGACTCTGTATAATAATGTTGTTGCTCTATTGTGGAAGTAAAAGCAATGAAAAAAAAAACAATAAGGATAACTTGAACAATTGTAGCCAACCCAGTTTAGTCAATATTATTCACTCTTCTACATTTACAAAAAGCTACAAAATTCATATATGATTATTTCACATTTGTTATTGTTAAAATCAAAACAGAGATTTCATTGCAGCATTATATTAAGCATTTTCATTCTACCTAGTGTTCCTACTTTTCATAAAACATATTTCAAAATGTTTCTATTAAAAGACTGTGCTTCTGAACTTGAGAACTGCTATTTTAAATAAATGATGAAGAAATGAAAGTGAGCTCCTCAAATCACTCATTCATCCAAGGCTTATACACTTCTCAAAAACAAATGAAGTCTCCATGACAGGAAAGTTATGGATCAAAAGCAAGCGATATTGGTAGTGAATAATAGCTAAACCAAAACAAATCACCTAATTACTGTCAAATATATTAACAAGAATCTGTATTTTGTGTGTATGCACAATAATATGAATAATTAACAATTTATCAAATGACATGCATATAACATGTAAATAACTAATATAAAAATTATATATGTGTACAGATGTTTTTATGTATGTCAACATTTATTGGAGGTGTATATACAAGTAAAACCAAAAATGAGGATTCAGTGATTGTCATAGAATACAATCCTTACACACAATTTAATATTCACTGAATTCTCATTTAAAATTGGATCTTCAAAACTATTTTTGATTTTTGAGAATATTTTAAATATTTAGAAACTCAACTAACAAAATGAGCATTAATATTTCACATATTCTATTAGTTAAGCACATGAAAATAAACTTACAAATTTTATAGGGGCAGACAGACAATGAAATATTATATTGCTAAATCAAGACGAACATAAAAATGGCTCCATGATTCAGCAGACTTGTCATTTTTTACTACTTACTGAGAAATAGGACTGCTCTGGGTGAAGACATTATTGAAAAATTTATTTTTGCTTCTGGTTTGAAAGATTTTTGTGTGTGTGATAGAGTCAGAATGGGCTAGTCTGCTGAGGTCTTAACCTCTGTCCTGTAATTACTCATTTCTTTTACAGGAACATCCACAAAGAAAATTAAGCACAAGTCACAATGCTCCAGATTATCTTTGGATTAAGAAGCACTGCTTTGCATTTTGAAACTTGAGATACCTTCTATTTATAGTCACTGTATTACCACCAATGTGAAAGGAAGTGCAGGAACCTACTGTAAACAATGGTAGTATAGAGCTGTGAGAATATTAAAGACCATAGCAGAAGCTAAGGATCTATGCAATGATATGCTAATATAATAATATACAACATTTTTCATTTCTTCTTTGTAAAATGAAGTAGTCTTTTCTTCTTCGTAAAATGAAGCAATATTTTGAGAAAGAGAAACGTTTTGTTTGTATCTGTGCCAAGATAACTTTGTACAAAAGAAGTATTTGAATATTTTAAATCATGGAATTAACTTATAGGAATTTAGACTTATAGAACTGCATATGATTTTATGTACAAAGATATAAAGGTTAATATTTAAAATGGATATACTCTCTGTATTTTGAACTGGATCTCATTCTGGAAAGAATATTTCCCGACTACATTGCACACTGAATGAATATATATACTGGCAGATGTTGTAGGAAGAGAATAAAGTTAAACTTGGAAGATTAATGAAGATTTACTTTTCAAACAACTCAGCACATTGCCTGAAAATATCTACAAGCCTGTGATTTATCTAATCCATTAAGTCCTAGAGCATTTTCAGTGAGGATCTTAAAGTCCTAGTCAAATCCATTACAATGAACAATAAGCATCAAGTGAAAAGTATCTCCAAAACTATTCATTTTTGTTAAGATTCAGTCTGAGGAGTCAATTACTTAGATGAATCCTAAATTTCTAGAAAGCTAAGTAATATGCAATAAAGAACCATATGTCAATGTCCTTGCTCATTTTGTTTCATTCTTCTAAGCTTACTATGCACCTGTTTTATTCTGTGAAATGATGAGAAAAATAAATAAAAAGGCATTCTTGTTTCATTGTCTTATTTTTTTCCTCATTTGCCTTCTCTGTTATTACTTTGACTTTTAAATGGAGAATTTGCGATATTTTTCAAAATGACAGAACCATTCATGACCATTTAGAATTATAGAGTAGAGAGTTAATATATTGGAGATGCTGTCATATCACACAGTTGTGCTTCCTCACTTAGGGAATGCAGCCACAACTATGTGGATATGGGTACATTTCCAGTTGAGAAAACCTTCATCAGTCAGCCACAAGCAAAACATTTCTTGGAATTTTGAGCTAAAAGTACCTAGCACTCGAATGCTGTATACCTTAGGCTATTTAGTCACTCCTTGAAAATTATAGCTTACACTATATAGCTATTTTGAAAAATCAGAATTTTTCTGTAAGTTGAACTTTATAGTATATTGTGGCAGTTTTTCAGGAAAATGTACAGATGCACAATATCTACCTTTCTTCTCCTTGGATGATTAACTGACATTTTAAATGTTTTGTATGTTTTATATGCTTTTATGCTGGAACTAAATTTCTTTGAAGTATTCTGCGGTGGCAAACCACATTTAATAGCTACTGGAAAACTATCATCCTTCAAAACTGAAGTACATAGATCTATAAAGTTATAATTGTGTATACTTTGTAAAACAAGAAGTTTATCCTCTGGACCTTAACATTTAGCTTGCATGTTTTAGCTGCTTATATTAAAGTAGATTCAAAATGCATTGTAAGTGTCGTATGTTTGAAGGATGTGCTAAAGCTGCCATTCTAAGACAATGAGCTAACCTTATCTTACAATTATTCTCTTGTTGTAAGCTTGTGATTATCTCAGTTCTATGTCTCCAAATTCTTATCTTTTTTCTTTTTTCCTATTTGATTCTCAAAATGTTCTGATTCCCAATTACATGCAGATTCTCACTTACATGCATGTACCAATGATGTACATGATTTACTGAAAGTTACACTTAACACAGTTCTTCAACACACAGTTCTCTGTTTTCCATAAACCTCATTTTTAGTTTCATGAACATAGAATGGTAATGTCACCTTGATAATTTCCTTTCCATAAGTGTGGAATCAAAATCAAGACTATAGTAAAGTCATCTAATTATAATCTTCCCCAAATATTCTAGTAACAGTTTTCAATTTCCACAAATTTATCTTTCTTGGATATTTTGAAAATAAAGACATGACTTAATATAGTATTCACTCACTATAATCACTTTTGTCTGTAGTCTTTTGGTCTTAAGACCACCTTTGACAATAAAATAAGATGAGCTTCTTTTTCAGTCTGTTACCTATATAATGTATGGTCTACCTTTTTATTAATATGATCTTTCCCATGATAATTCTGCTTTGATTCTATTGTCAGTTTGTAAAAATTGTTTGTTTAGATGAATTTTTCCTAACTTCTCTTTCCCATTGAGTCTTAAAGGCTAAGATAAAAAATATATTTAGAAGGCATAGATTTTAAAACTGCCCATCAGTCATAGGCCAAGAAAAAAATGTCCATTGTGCCAATAAGAAAAAAAAAGCAGATATTCATATTCCATTTTCTGCATGAGTATTTGATGTCTAACAAATTAAAATGCTATAAGGAACATATGAAAAAATGAGTTCAGCAAAAATAGCAATTGAAGTAGAAGACAGGGTAACAATACAAGAGGAGAGAAAAGGGAAAGAAGAGAAAATAAAGAATGAGAAAGATCCTATAGTCATTTTTATTCTAGAATATCGCACAGCATGAACTAGTCTGTGGTGGAGAAGGCCTTTAGGGCGCTTATCAAGATATATCTGCTTGCAATAAGTGGTAAACTCTAAGGATGTGAGAACTAAACACAGTATAATTGAAGGCAATATTATTACCTAATAATAGTTTCAGACCCTTAAATGAAAAACTATTATTTTATTTAGCATTTACAAAAATGTGGATTTTTGGTGAAGAAACTAAAGCCAGAAAGTGACAAGAGATAACTTATTTAGTCATGAAACATTAAGCAAACCAAATATTTTGTCTATTGAACTATGTGTAGAAAAAAGTCATATCCTAAGCTAAAATGACCAAAGACACTGTATGGATAATATTAATCAATCATTTGGGGCATTTTAAAAAATTAATTTAACAAATAATATTAGTGGCCATAATCGTAGGGACAGATTCTTTCACACTCTAGGCATGTTTATACAATTTCCAATGACTATGTCATTTCCATAAATGCGAAAGAAGACTCATTTTGAAAGAACAAACTGATGATTTTCTAAGCAAATTAGTTTGTTTATAGCTCATCCACTGCTGAATTTAGCATTCAGCACTTAACCAGCAGCAACTCTGTGCTCAGATGAGTATGAGTTAAAAGTTTTGCTTGTAAGTTTTTATTTACTTTTATATAATTTAAATGAGAGTATACGGATAAGAAAATTATTTAAAGAAATTATAACATGCTTATTGGAAAGAAAAAATGATTGTCACTTTTTGAAACTGTTACAATTTTGTGTGTAGTAAAACTTAATTAAATGTTGCTATTTATATAGTAAATAGAGAAGAAATTATTTTGTGTAAACAACTGTAGCATAAGTTAATGTGTCCATTACCCTCTGTTCATACCCCAAATGTCATGAAATATGGCTAATGCTATTAGTATTAGTTATATGTAAATATTCTTATCTCCTTCAAATAGATCTATAGATAGGGATTATGTCTTACTAAATAATGTGTTTTAAATTCACAGGAATTTTTGATAATCTACATACAAATTGCTAAATGAGGGAAATTCAGTGCAATGAATATTTAACACAAATTTTTGTCTCACTGAAAAAACTGATGCGAAACTTGAGGACAAAATATAATATACCTCACTCCTACAGAAATAAAAAAATAAGGCAAAATGTTATGCTAAAATGATCTAGTCATTTATTTATGAAATTAAGATCAGTCTCGGGAATGGATGATTTCCACAGAAAATATATGGGCTTTGGGAGCCATATGATATGATTTGCTAATTGAATTACAACTTAATTCAAGAAGAATGATAACATTTTCCCCACAAAACTAAAAATCTCTAGTGTTTCAGTCTCCATCTTTTGTGAGCAATACTGTGAATAAAAACATTCAGAAGAGTAAAGAATTGTCTAACTCATTCAGCTTTTTATTAACATTCTGAATAAATTTATAAATATATTTTTGGTAAAATCTAAAAATTAGAAAATGTATCATTGTTTGCTTAAATATTTATAAAACTTGTTTGAGGTCTAAACCTTTCCAAGAACTCCAAAACACTGAAGTAAGTTTAGACCTGCATTGCAAATGAATAACAGATTTCTACTAGAAAGAAAAGAGGCTAAACATCAGATTAAGTCCTAAGGCATTCTAAGAAAAGATGTCATTTAATAGTTGTGCATCCACTCTGCTTGAGAAAAATTTGGATGTATATCCATTTCAGATCGCAGAAAAAATTCAAGAATATTATCTGCTTGGTTACCGATTGTAACATATATTTTCCAAATTATAGTGTGATTACAATAATAATTTCATGAAACACACATATAAATTCAAGGCAAGTGACTAATATCACACTTGGAAAAATTAACAAAAATATTTGCCATATCACAAAGTTGGTTCAAAGTTTGATCTTGCATTACCAGAAAGTATACTGAGATACTTTATTTTCATGAAGTTTAGCTATGCCCAGGAGTATGAACTCAGAACGCAATTTTATTCCCCCGAGTTAACTATTTATACATTTATTTATACATTTGTGTGTGTATGTGTGTGTGTGTGTGTGTATGTGTGTTCATGAGGGTACACATTCTCATGTGTTCATACAGTTATGTGGAGAGGAGAAGACAATTTCCTGACTTATTAAGAAATGCCATCCATCTTCTTTTAAGACAAAGCTACTTTCTCGGATGAATGTCACACTTAGTACTCTAGGTTGGCTGGGCAGGAAATCCTAGTGATCCTCCTGCCACAGCCCTCATAGCACTAAGATTTCAAAGAGTTCTCTATGCTCAGCTTTTTATGTTAGCTTGGGGGATCAAACTCAGGTCCTCATACTTGTAAAACATACATTTACTAATAGAGCTGTTTTTCTAGCCACTTATTTTCATGATTAATATGAGTTTGCTGTATAGAAGACATCTAAATTAAATTTAATACTACAAATAAAGGATGTTATAGCAATAGAAAACTGAATACTTGTCTTTGTAAACACAAAGAAAATGTAAAATCATGCATTTGTTTATTGTTTTTTTACTAGCATTTCGTCATTTATATAATTTACAATATTATTTGAACTCTAAATTTGTTTGCAAAGTTCTCATATCAAAAAGTTCTCCTTTACTCCCTTAATAATCCCAATCAGGACTCAAAGGATATGAATGTATATTTCTAGAATTTATTTTTAGTTAATTATTTATTGCTAGATTAGCACATGCCACAATACATGGGTTGACATCAGAGAACAACTTAGGAAAATTAGTCTGTCCTTCTACAATGTGGGTTACAGGGATAAGCTTAGGTCATAGATCTTGGCAGCAAGGACTTTTTCTTGTTGTGCTGTCTCCTTGGTCACATTTTCAATTATGCAAAGAAGAATTGTATTTTAAATGCACTTTGGTAAAGGACTGTCTAAGTACATAACACTGCATTTCTGGTTACTCTTTTTTAGGACAAGAAATAACTATATAACCATCATGAGAAGAAACCACAAAATAACAAAACAGCCTGGATCTTCCATTTGTACAACTAACTGACCCAGAAAACTTAGTTTGAAATATAAAAACTACACAAATAAATCTCTACATGTACTTCATGAATGCTTCATTTTATTTTTATGCATAATCAATTAATACAAAAAATTCAGCATTACATTGTCAAACAATAAATAAAACAAAATTCTGGCACATTAATTATGATTTTAATTATTTCAAAATCCTCACAGTTCCCTAAAACTAGAAGTGATTTAATACATGCCTATGCAATGGACACTCAGATAAAAATATTTTATTTAAAAAAAAGCCACTGTCATTTTCAGTTCAAACACATACTCTCAAGGAATCTACAATTTGATAGTCTATTGGTTGCTTATTTTCTGAGCTACCATAAAATTATTCATCCACACTGAAATTTTCATCGATGTCTACTTTTTTTTTTTTTTTTTTTTTTTTTTTTTTTTTGAGACAGGGTTTCTCTGTGTAGCTTTGCGCCTTTCCTGGAACTTGCTTTGTAGACCAGGCTGGCCTCATACTCACAGGAGCACTCTGCCTCCCGAGTGCTGGGATTAAAGGCGTGTGCCACCACTGTCCGGCTCATTGATGTCTATTTTAAAGGATCTCAGAGGAGATTCCCTGTCATCAATTCAACCTCCTGTTTACGGGGAATTATTTCCTCACGTACTTGAAAGACTACTATACCACCTCCTATTGTGTGAGGTAAAGGAAGTAAAGATTAGGAGCTATAACTTCAGTATATTACTGAGGTTAAGAAATTTCAGAAAAAAAAAAAAGAAATGCAGGTGCAGGTTTAAATGGCAGGAAAGCGATCATTTTAATGTTCTTGTTAAGGAGAGTTGCCAGCATAATAATGAATTGAATCATCAATTTCCAACCATTGGCGACATATCCTGTTGTCATTCAGCAAACCAATTGTCTCTCTTGTCAGGATGAATGTCTTATAACAGGCATGTTTTAATAAATTCTGTGTGAGCTAAAATGTACTGATATCTAAAAATGTAAGCTTCTATCCTTTAGTGTAATAGATGGATATGGCTTAAATTATTGAAATGAGCATTATTAGCAACACTTTTATTTGAAATAGTATTATTGGTAAAGATTTTGAAGAATCCGTAAAACACATTTAAATTAGGGTTTATTATTATTATTATTATTATTATTATTATTACCATTATTATTAGAATTAGAAAATAATTTTTTTACTCAAAAATATAGTATCTACTAAATCTATAACATGTAATCTATATCATAAATAGTATCACACTGGAGTGACACATAATTTTATGTAAATAAAGTTAAAGCAGATTGACAAAAGTGTTAGTTTAAAAAATAAGTAAGGTATGCATACTTTTTGAATAAAATTTCATGAATACTAATTTGTACTTATAAGAACTATTTTTCCCTTACAGAAAATAAGTATCATTATTATGTGATGAAATATAGTCATTAGTTTCAAAAATTTAATTGTAGAAAACAATTGGAAATTTATTGTATTTAAACAATAATATTAGCATAAGTGGTACTCATCTAAAAACATATTATTGAAGATACATTTTATATCAATTTATACCATAGAAGTAAAATCATTTACAAATCCTTAAGTATACTAAAAGAATAATCCAGATACATTGTAGTGTGTGTTGACTGTTTATATCTTTATAAAATACAAATACTAAATCTTTATCAGTTTCATTTAGCTTTGGCTAAATTCCCCATGCAAATTCTGTGTCTACCTTAATTTTCACATAACGCTTTTAGGAATTTTGTGAAAATTATTTCCTGTTATTACAGATGCATTTATAACAGGAAGTGCTAGAAATGCAATAGTCCAAACAATGATTTTTCATTAGCTGGAAAACCATCTCTAAGCATTTAAATATAACACAGACACATTACCAAAGCAATTACAGTGCACATAGCTACTCAATTCTGAGCATGGACCAGTTCTAAATTGCTTTAAAATCAATAATATATATCACTGGTCAAAATTACTGAGCATCAGAAGCAATGCAGAGTTGTATATAATTATGGCACTTTACAACAAAGCCAAGAGCCTCTTGAACTGAATCTCGTTTACTTGTCCTGCCTAATTCTGCTTAAGTGGGGCATTATATATGTAATAGAACAAGAGAAAAAAAGATAGGTTTTGAAATGACAATTTTGCTGTATAGATATCAAATCAAAATCTTACAGGTAAGATGGCTTGAGCATGCAATAAGAGTATTGCAGAGATTTTGAAGGAATTCATGTTCATCATCAATAGTATCAATCAAGCAGAAAACCAGGATATAATATTAACTCATGTTCACTTTCCAAAATATACATATTACTATATATCAGTACATCTTTAAACAAAGATATTAATTGAAGCTGTAAAAGGGAGTTCTGTGAAATCAATATGTGCTAGAATTGCTTTTGATTATATCTGTTTCTGGTATCTTAAAATTGTTATCTTATTTAATAAATAAAGTTGTTATTTATTGGGAATTTATCTTATCTTGATATTACTTATATCAAGTACACTCATGTTAATCCTATAATACCAAAATAAGGACAATTTATTTCACATAAAGTTATAATATATTTATTTTTTAAATCTAACATATAAAAATAGTATCTTTTAGAATAACTCAAAGATATTTTTTGTGACCCAATAAGTTATTATGTATTCATCAAATAAGCAGGAGAATGTATTTGAATGAGTGGCTATCAACAAAAACTTTATTCTGCTAAAAGAAATATGGTTGAAAACTATAATTGACATTATTTAAATATTTATCTGTATTATAAAATTAACAAAATGTTCTAGGTCACCTGCTTTTTCATCAAGGGAAATGGAGTTAGAGTGTATTTAGGAGAAAGGGGAGGTGGGGAGAGTTGGAAGAACTAGAAAGAGAGGCATCTCTGGGCTGCTATATGAAATAAGACTCTATTTTCAATAAAAATGTTTATAAAAGAAAAAATAAAAATGATCTAAATAAATTCTGTATTATGAATATATAAGTCCTATCAGAGATTTTGTTTCAAACTAAGCTTCAGAATCAATGCTGTTTGCAAGACCAATGGTGACAAAATTGTGAATATTTTAGTATATTAATGATCTTTGCTTACAAAGGGAAATATTTGATAGAAAAAATAGTACTCCATATATTTTGTTTTATTGTTAATCTCATTAGGACTATAATTAATACTGGTGGTATAAGAGATTTAACACTAGGCACTACACATGCTGTGACTGCATTCTGCCAATGAGCTGTATTAATAGAATCTAATGTTCATGTATATCAAGATACTTTTATTATAATAATTTATTATGCAATATAGCAACTTTGCTTCACATTTATTTTTTTTTATAAATCTAGCCTTTTCCCATAAATTGTTCTAAGTTCTTCATCTCTATTCGTGTTTAGCAATTTAAAGTAAATTAAATTAACTCTATTAGGTAAAAATATTTAGACTATATGAAATATTTATAATATCACTAATAGAAAATAACTTTTATCTGAAATGTACATAAAAGCCTGAATCTGACACAAGATGAAGGTTCTTATATGACTCCCACAGCTAAGGGGCAAGGACTAGAAAAACCTTAAGTTTTATATTTAGAAAATATATCCAAGTGGCCTTCTACATAATAAAGACTGTGCATTATTATAGAACATATTTCAACCCCTGAATTGTGTACTCCAGGAACAGAATGTTGCAAGTAGTAATGCTTTTGTTAAATGAATATTAGTTGCCCTGGTTAATTTAAAGTTTCATCTAAGTTCTTTCATGGAAATATTCTTAAACTCATCCAAGAAGCTAAAACTAAGTATCACTACTGTCTTTTGACTTTTTATGTAAAAAAGCACATTAGGATTTTTTTCTTTTCATAAGTAGAATCTAAGGCTTTGATTGAATTTTATATGTAAAATAGAGTTTTGAAGTGCAGCTGTTGTGATAAGAATGAAGCATGGTAATGAAGACTACATCAGCTGATTGAAACTTTGACTAAAGTGTTGGTTCTGTAAGTGGTAAATGGATATTTTTAAGTATATTAAGCAATAAATGATCAAGAATTTTTGAGTGATTGAATGTTCATATAATAAAAGATAGCTTTAAAAATGATTATGTCGGCCGGGCGGTGGTGGCGCACGCCTTTAATCCCAGCACTCGGGAGGCAGAGCCAGGCGGATCTCTGTGAGTTCGAGGCCAGCCTGGGCTACCAAGTGAGTCCCAGGAAAGGCGCAAAGCTACACAGAGAAACCCTGTCTCGAAAAACCAAAAAAAAAAAAAAAATGATTATGTCAGTATTTGCAAAGATAAAGACAACTGCCAAAAGAGCATGTTAGTGAGATTTGAATTTGGAATAGTATTAGGTTAGCCTGTAGGTGGTTCTTCTTTGCATAGATCTTTAGTAAATTCTCCAATGTCTACTATTTTCTGATAAACTTATATTTAGAATGTTAATAAATGCCCCACTGTATTTTATCTACACAGCCATTGATTTTTGAGTTTTGCTTTGAGTACATTTATTGTTGCTGTTGTCTGTGGCTAGTGGTGCTTTTTACCTTGTCATTGTTTTCACTACAATATTGTTATCCATAAAAAATTAAAATAATAAAAATTAAGGGCAAATGAACTTCTTTATTATCATAATTTCTATTGGATCTGTTTTATTGTAAAGTATCACTGCTGATTTTAAAATACATAATCTTTAATCTTCATAAAAATCCTAAATTCTATGGTTATAAAGATTTGATTTAGAATTTTATTGGGAATTTTGCTGGCTGTGGAAGGGAGATGCTGACCAGCTTCCCCTGGCTTGCTCAACCCACCTTCTTATAGAACTCAGGACCAGCAGCCCAGGCATGGCACCACCCACCAGGGCTAGGCCCTTGCCCATTGATCACTAAATGAGAAAATATCTTACAGCTGGAACTCATTGAGGCATTTCCTTAACTGAGGCTCCTTCCGCTGATGACTCTGGCTTCTGTCAAGTTGAGACACATCAGCCAGTAGAAAGATCAACACAGAAAATCATAACTGAACACTGTGAAGGGATGAATGAATCATGGGAAGCCTAGTCCCTATGGATGCATCTGTATTACAGCTCCTGCATCTATGGCTTAGGGAATATCTTGGAAGTGGGATTGGAAAGACTGTAAGAGCCAGAATATGAGAAAGTCTGCTTTGAAACATTCTCTTCCAGAAATGGCTGCAAAAACCAGATTAGAACAATGGGAAGAGAATTGGACATGTTAATTTGGAAGGGGGGAATTCTCAGGGGCTACAGAACTACATGACATGACTGTTGAGACAGGTAGAATTAGTCTCTCTCTGGTATGAGGCCCCGAATTCATTGTCCAATAAAAAGCGGTTTTCCCTGAAACAACATACACATAAACAGCAAAAATGGACTCAGCAGATTGTATTAATATATTTGTACATGGTATCAATTTGAGAGTGTGGGGTAACATGGAAGGAGCTGCAGGCTGGAGTGAGGAAAGAGAAGGAAGAAAGAAAAAAGGGATATAATTCTATTTTATGTGAAATTTACTAAGATAATTGTAGAAAATCCTAAATTCATTTCATCTTCAAAATATGTTGCCCCTGCCATTCAAATATAAATGTATACAAACAGACATTTACAAGGAAATTTGATAATATGATGAAGTCTTCTTACTAAATAGCACAAATCCTTGGCCATATTTATGTTCATTCAGCTTTCTTTGGCAGATTTACACAATCAACACATATGTTAGTATGGCAATGTGCCCATCTAAAAATTCGAATGGGGAAATCAAAAGATATAGGTGTCCTCTTTTGTGGTTGTCTCTTGGAGGCCTGCACTTTTCTGAAGGGAATGGATAGGGAGTGGATCAGCTGGAGAAGGGAGGTTTGAGGTTGTTGGCAGGAATGGTGGGAGGGGCAACTATGGGTGAGATGTATGACTGAGGAATCTATTTTCAATAAAAAGTATATAGTTTAAGAGACATCTAAATTCAAGTCCACAAAAAATAATTCCAAAGAAATGTAGTGGATGGATTAAAAATCATATATTTTAACACATAGATGAATACTGGAAATTTTCTTATTGTTGTTGAAAAACTATTTTCCTTTAAGTAGATCTACAGCATGATTAAATGAAGTACACATTGCAATACTAAGGCAAATGTTTTCTGTTTACTTGTTATCTCTGAGAGAGAACATTGGAATGAGAACAAATTCTATAACTACAGAAAACATGAGCTGGAAAAGTAGTTGAATAAATGCAATTGAACACACTAACATAAAAGACTTTGATTTTAATAAAGATAGACAAATCATTTGAAAAAGTGTAACATTTTCATTTTATAAATATTTTAATAAATTATAAATGATAGACAACTTCCTCAAACTGAAAAGTATGTCAAGAAAAATTTATAGCTCATTCTTTATTTCGATTTGGGAGATGGAATGCTTTCTGCTATAGATTGAGAAGAAGGCAATACTCATCCTGTTCCTTTTGTTCATCATTGCTCAGAAATTATTAGCAAATATACTGAATCAGCAGACAAACATTATTGTTTTAAGGGCCAGAGAGAACTACAACATATTATATTTTCAAGTTATACAATTAGTGACATGTAACAGTCCAGAGAATCCACAGAAAAACAAAAATCATCCATAAATAAATTTATTGAGATTGTATGCTATATGGTAATGTATACACACAGTAGTTTCATTCTTAAGTTAACAGAATATAGCTAGAAAATAAAATTTAATGGTAGAAAATGTGTCAATTGAAATAAAGCACTTAAGTAATAGAGCTAATATATACTTGTCAAAGGTTTCCATACAATAAGTGTATTGCCTTGAGAAATTTAATAGTATCTGAATATATAGAAATATAGAGATGACTTTAAGCTCATCATAGTGTTACTTTCTAATAAAACTGACATAGCTTGAAATTATAAACTGAGAAAGTGTTTAATGTACCCAGCTTATTTTCCATCCTAGTTTAGCAAGCCAGTACACCATATAGAATTACTTGTTCTCTCTCAAGATTGTGTGTGTGACTGAAAGGTGGTAGGTTAAACTGAAGCTTAACATTATTGCAATATCACACTTATGAACCCTTAAGATATTTGACAAACTTGCTAGGCAAGTCAATGTGTAAGGAAAATCTTTTAACAAATGTAGTGGGAACAATGAGAAGAAGCCTACAGATTTTGTTTGAAATGAATGCCTATTTATCCAAAATACACACACACACACACACACACACACACACACACACACACACACACACATAAATCAAATGGATTACATATGTAAACGTAGAATATAAAGTCACTAAATTTCCAGAAATATTACCATATGGTCAATCTATGTGAACTTGAGATAAGCAGTGTCCATACACATATAAGCAAATATTATTAAAGAAAGTATCTTGAACTAGTAATAGCAAAATTGGAAGGGATTTGTTTAAATATTAACATCGAAGAAAAATAAAAACCATAGCTAGAAAAATCATAATATCAACATTAAACAGAAGAACATAAGAACTTTTTTGATTTTGTAATGTGACAAGTTAACTCAATGAAGAAATGTAAACACAATTAAATAGAAACTTCATCAAAAAGGAAGTGATGACAAATAAGCCTAAGATGTAGTTTGTACTTGAATGATTAAAAGTAAAAGGATGTGGCATACAAAATGGTGATGAGAATATGCAATAACTGGAACTCACAAACACTGAGGACAATAATGCAAAATTTCATAGCAGATACTCTTGTTTTTTGAAGATGATTTTAGCAAAGCTGAAATATGTACTTTATAGATTGAAATGCCCTTTATACATTCTAAGATGTCATCAAAACATGAAAACTATAAATCACACAAAATATTAAGTGAGAAATAAGAATCTATGATTATTATGTACCTTCAACACACAGGTCCATGTATCAAACATACAGCTTATTCTTCAACCATTTGACAGCTAATTGTCAAAAGCAATAATATTCATGAAATAGACAGAGGCAGGGATGGTGGTAATTTTGTATCCTTACAATTTTCTACTCTAATCATTATTTAAAACATATATGCATTTATCATATATCAAAGACACATCCCAAAAATTATGGTTGTAGATGATACCACAAAAGAAAAAAAAGGTGTTTTTATGCAGCTGAGGAACATATATCTGAAATAAAATAAATAAAATAATAATTTCCCAATGCATATTTTATGTAAATTTAGACATGCCTACATTAGCTGGCTGTGTTGAGTAGGTACTTCTAATGTATTATATCACAAATGCTATTCCTGTATGTTAGCAAGAAATGCAGTAAAATTCAGTAAAGTAGTGTGAATGCTAGGTAGGAAGGAAAAACAGACAATCATAATAGTATTTATGCTGTGGGAGCATATATCATTTTTAAAGGAAGTTATTTGAAATTAGTTTAGATGACAGTATTATCTAAATGTTTCTTTTAGCAAGATTAATGGCACTCTGTCATTGGTTTCTGTGCTAATGAATAAGTATTTGGCCTATATTCAATAGATTTAAATAAGCAAAGCTCCCAAACAAATTGCTGAGTCTCTTCCACAGCAAATAGGAATGCAAAACTGCTGATTCTGCACAAAACAGTAGAAAATATAAAGGTAGACTATAAATTGTAAAAGTAAAATAAGACTGTATTGTAAGTTCTGTTATAATTAGCCCACTTACATGGCCTTAAGCAGGTATTTAAATTTCTGATCGGATATTCTTTAAGATCCTTTAAAGTTTTTTTTTTTCATTAATACTTCTAAAATTACTTTTTGCTTAAGTCACCTTTTGTGAATAAATGTTTGGTTCTGCTAGTGACATTGGAACAGCCTCCAACAAAATCAACCTCTTTTTTTTTCTTTTGCATCCTTGACCTTCCATTCTTTAAGCTTTCCCTTTAGATCCGCACTGTGCAAAATAAACCTAATGCAAACCTTAATGAAAGTCATATTTATAGGTTTACATTGTTTAATAAAAGATAAGTAGTAATTTAAAAAGTTGGTGGAATTAATCATAGTAATATATTCTGAGTTAATATAATATATGTACAATGTTTAATGTAGTTGTTATAAAAAACTATTAATGAGGTACGTGACAGATTTTCTGTTAAGGCATTGGTACTCATTTTGTATTTAAATTTAAAATAGTTTTCAATCTATTTCAAATGCTCAAAAGCTAAATATGGCTAGTGATTCAGTACTGCACATATTTAGATGTTTTTAAATTCTTTCTGTCCTAAAACCCCTGAAAAATATTCGCAATTGTGCCTGTATGCTATCAGAAAAATGTTAGTTGCTATAGGAAAGAAAAAACAGAAAGCTTATAACTCAGTAAAACAGACAAAAAAACAAAAATATCAAAAATGAATATTGTATAAGAATAGTATTTCAGTATACTGATTAATGAAAACTTGCATTTGTTTTATTTTTCATTGGCTATAACAACAGTGGTATTTTTAATTATTTTCTAAGCAAATAAGATTATAACACACAATTATCTTTAATTGCAGGTCAGACACTAAAATTTTGCTTAAAAGTTATGCATTTGACTTTGACAAATGTGGGCATCCCCCTCTTAGCACATGAATGCATAAAATATTGGTCAGTTTTTTATTGTTAGAAGCAGCTAAGCTGTGATCAAGCTCTCTGTTAGATATTACAAAGATATGAGAAGATCTTGCAAACTGATTAAGCAATGTTAAGATTGACACGGACATCTTTGTCTCACTTTTCTAGAGTCTTTCAAATTTTTTGTCACTGTCCTGTCAAGGTGTGTAGATGCAAATCAATGACAGTGCTACTTTCAAATATATATTTCAAGTGCTCACTGAACAGAAGGCCACTGGGAATGAAATCTGAAAAGGTTTCCAAAAAAGTCTGAAGACACAACAGACCATAACCAAGTATTGAGTTATAGAGATAGTATTATGAATAGAATTTGTGATAAACTAAAAGAAGCAGATTTATCAGAATGTGTCATCATTTGAAAGATAAACAACTACTTTGGCTCTTAGGTTGTATATAAGTCTCATTGTTAAATTAATTTCTGCTGATGATTTTGAAAAAGAAATTCCCATTCCAATTTCTTCCTTTCTGAATTAGTAGTAGTGGACAAAGCCTTTACAGAACTATTTTTCTTGTTTAGGAGAAATCAGAATGCACCACTTAATGCATGTGCTTACACATACTAATTCTATTCAGATTGCATTACTGTTTTTTTATCTTCAAATTATCTAAACCACAAATTGTATTCTATATTCATATATTTATGAATATATATTAAATAGTATTTTGTAAATATCTTACAACTTTAAGAGTGTATTGATGAATTAAACAAAGATTTAGCATGGGGACTGTAAATTGTCAACTTGGTCATAGAAATTGCCAGAAATCTACTCCTAAAATCTTAAATATTGTTTTGCTATAATAATAGAGATGTATTTACAGATAATAGAGAAATTAATTAATGGAACAGACGCCAGTATTATGCTGCTGTTTCTAGGATATGTTTTAACTCCTAGCTACAGCACAAGTTGCACAGACAAAAAGTGGTTGTAAACTGCCCCTTTGACCATAGACATAAAAAGCAAGTAATTGTATACAGTGGCAAAGGTTTTCTGTTTAATAGACTCCCAGGGTAAAAGAAATGATTTTTAACCTGACTAGAATTTCTTTGGGTTTCTCTGCTGTCAAAATTAAATTCCAAAATAACAGTTTAATTTTTATTGCACTATTATTGTACTAGACAAGAAACAAGTATTCTAAAATACCCCATAAATGTGATGTTTATGAAAAATATTACTCATGACAGTTGTATAGAGTGTTTCCAGAGTCTTACAATTTTGATAAAAAATATTCAGGTTTTGTCTCTTATGCACAAAGCATATTTGCAAGGCGCTAGACCAGAGGCAGTAAAATAATTTAATGCTTTTGCACTCTCCAAATGGAAATATTATACATTAAAAAATAAAACTTTGGAACAGCTTGACATTTTTATTTGAAAAATAGTTTCTAAGCATATGGAACTGAAACATCATTGAAGAGATTATGAAAGTGCTAAAAAAGCATAGTTAAGTCATCCTGAAGTATACTCAAATGTCCAGTATAGTGGGGAAGTTCTGTAGATACAAGCAACTATTTCTGATTTCCAAGTATTTATTTCCCAAATAAAGCAGTATGTTCATGTTAGTAGTTTAACTGAACAAGAACAGTTCATTCATCCACTTATTCACAAATTCTGAGTGTCTGTATGTTTCAGGCACTCCTAGGCAGTAAGATAGCAGTGGCCATTCAGCAAATACTATTGTAAAGAAATTTCAATTTGCCACCAATAATGATATACTATCTTAAAGTATGATAATTTATTGATTTTTCCTCTATGTATTGTTTATAAAATAAAGGAGTCATATTTAATATAGGAGCTTCTGCTAATACTTATGAAGCCTACGAGAAATATATATATATATATATATATATATATATGTGTGTGTGTGTGTGTGTGTGTGTGTGTGTGTGTATGTGTGTAAAATAAATACCAGCTGCAGATATATCCAGGTGATAAATATTCATCAAGTGGCTCTGCCAGTACTTTTCTGAAAGTTCTAAATTTTTTCCATTCACTTTAAGGCTGTCCTCATATTCTTCTGATTTCTTATGTTAATATTTAATTAATGTGATACTGGAGTCATTGTATACTCTCTGGGGTAAATACACGGAGCTAATTTTTTTCTGTGTGGTCCACTCACTGTCTACAGATTATGTGCATTCAAAAGGCAAGACCAAACTGACAGGGAAGTGATTATGCAATAGGGTAATAGATAAAGCAATCATAACAGGGGGATCAATAGTACTTAGAAGAAGTGTTCAGTAGAAGGGGAGCATTGTTTGGCAGTTCTCCAGAGACATTTCCATATAATCCAAAGACACTATGTCATTTAGGTTTTGTATCTACAACAAGCAATTCTGTAGATCTGGTTCATGGGTTAAATCAATTGTCCAAAAGCAGATGTAGAGAATTGTCAATGATTAAATTTCTTATACATATGAATGCATTTCTCTCCTGGGTGTACATTGATTTCCTATAAGTGGTTAAGAAAAATTCAGAAGTGAATTACATAATCCCGGGAAATTACTGCGTTGATGACAACTGGGTGGCTAGCTAGTTCCATAGGATTGTAGAATATACTGAGAGGAAACCAGGAAGGTAGGAATTGGACAATAAATCTGAAAATGGCAAAGGGAAAGAGAATAGAATATCTAGAACTATCTCATATTACTATGAATTATAAGGACATTAAAAGATACCTTTTGTGTTTGAACTAATACAAGTTCTTGAAATTAATCCTGTAATGTACATATTGCTTATCTTACATTTTCACAGAATAATTAGGCCTATTTGAGCATTTTGACTCATTCAGTCACTCTGTTACTCCATATTTGCCAAAATAGATTTCATACATTTCAAATTACTTCCAAGTTTATTCTACCCCAGACATTTTATATTTCTGTACTTCTAGGTTAGAAAGTGGAATACTCTGGCTGAATGTAAAATTGAACTTACTGAAAATAGGAGTAGGTGAGCTCTTTGCTTGTAGAAATCAATCAGAGCTGGTAGAAACATGATGTGCATGAGACAGTGAAGATTTCTCTCTTTTTTTTTTTTTTTTTTTTTTACAATTTAGAATAGCTGATTGGCTAGGCTCAATCTAACCGGCAGATACTTCAATTTCCTTAATACATTGTTTTAAAATTTATTTCTGGTAAGCAGACAGAATAATAGCAGATTTACATCACTCCAGATCTCCCAAATCAAAACTTCTTGTCCATAAACAGCTCTGCAGCAACCCGCTGAGGCCTCTCTTCTCCCCTGTGCCCATCTCCAGTGGATCACACAGATCTTCCTCTCCTAACTTCCTTGCCCCCAGCTCATGGCTTTAGCCTAACTCCCAGTCACAGCAGGTAGCATTCCCCAGGGAACACGCCCCTCCTGCCAGGGAAAAGTAGGGTAAATACAGATCTTAATGTTTCCCTCCATTCCTCCAATTCCAATCCAACCCAATGTTGTCCACTTTCTCCATGCCTATTCAATGTAGTACTTGAAGCCTTCACTAGAAAAATAAGACAATCAAAGGAGATCAAAGGGATACAGATCAGAAAGGAAGAAGTCAATATGTTTGCAGATGATATGATAGTATACATGAGCATCTCTAAAATTTCCACCAGAGAACTCCTACAGCTGATAAACACTTCCAGCAAAATAGCTGGATATAAAATTAACTCGTATCACATTAATGCTTCTTTGAACATCACATACATCCCTTGTGAATGATGATTATTTCATTTTCAATCACCTTTCTTCTTCCTTAATTAGTTTACTCCATTATACCATATATTTTCCAAACCTTTGAGGAAGCAGATTTGAGTATTGAGTATCAAATGTGCATATGTGACTTCCTTGAAAATAAACTCTTCAGCTTTTATAGAATTTGTGTCAATGATTTACATGCTAGGTACCAGACAAAACAGATCATGTAGTGTAACAGTACACTAGAATATGTTAACTACCTGTGATTTGTGAGAAAATAGATAGGAACACAAGAATTAGTAAAGTTGGAATGAAGAAATAGAGACAGAGACAGAGAGAGACAGAGACAGACAGACAGAGAGAGGATAAAGTTTTGCAATAAAGGTAGTAACCTGAGGACTAGTGAGATGACTATGTGATTAAAGTTCAAGCAAAAGAACTCAAGTTCAGAACCCAAGAATGTGTATCAATGCCACTTGTTCATAGGAGCTCACCTGTAATTCTGGCATCAGAGGGCAGAGGGAAATTCCTGGAACGAGCTTGCTAGTGAGACTTGTCATATTTGCAAGCTCTAGATTTGGCTGAGAGAATTACCTTAACAGAATAAGGTGTAAGAGTGATTTAAGAAGATTCATTTAGAATTAGGAAGACATCAACCTCAGATACAAGTGCTTGTGTAGCCCCACGAACAGGTGAACATGCATACATAGACACATTAAAGAAGAGAAAGGTATTATTGCAACCTGGATGGAGGATTGTTTAGCAGAAGAGTGCTTCCTAGCACATGAAAGGTTCCAAATTCAATCTTACTTGTGTCTAAATAAAAAAAAATGTACCTATTACAATTACTTCTGAATAAATTAATTAATGCATCATTCTAGAGTAATATGTCAGTAGTAGATTATGTCCTTAACACACACAATTGAAATATATATAATTTTATATTATATAAAGATATATTTAATATTATATGATTAATTTTATATTATATGATTTATAATTTTATGTAATTATATATAATGCTATCAGATTTAAAAAAGTAATAATCAAAGCCCCAAAATACATATAGAATTTGCCACAGGAAAAAATGTACAATATTTTATCTGTATTTGTAGAATGACTAAAATACTCTGAAGGTATTTGTCATTATGTGTATGATTTACAAGTAGCCAATGTTCAACTTGCCCAACTGCTTCATTTAAATGTTAGAACTATGAAATGCTGTTTTATTCTTTTGGGTTTTTTAATCAGTATAAAAGACTTCTTCAATTAAAGCCTTTACAATCTATCTAAAAATAAATGAGCACCTCATCATTTGAAATCTACATTTAATAGGACAATATTAGAGCAAAAAAGTTATACAATTATCCCTTGAATTTTTTTTTATTTTGCAATACAGTTCAGTTCTACATATCACCCACGGATTCCCTTGTTCTCCCCGCTCCCGCCCCCCTCACCTTCCCCCCAGCCCACCCCCTATTCCCACCTCCTCCAGGGCAAAGCCTCCCCCCGGACTGAGAAGTACTTATATACTAATGATATAATCCCACAATAAATATTTAAATATAGTTTAAAACAGATTAAATTAAATTTCTACTTAAATGTTGAACAAAAATATCAATATTGATAGTATAGTAGTTAAAATAATTATTAAACTCATAAAGCCCTCCCCATATTTATATGTGTATATATATGATAAGTAGATGTCTATATTTTTAAACATGGTAACTAACAAGTGGTTTTTCTATGTAATTCAAAATATATTCATCTGAACATTAAAAGCTATTCTCTAAATAATATATATTTATTCTAATTCTTACCTTTCTCCATATTCTTTCTTTGAGATAAAAGAAGAAAGCAAGGCATTTGGATAAAGAGTGGATAATGTAATTATTTATTAAAAGTGATGTTATATTTGCATTGTACTAAAACAAACATGAATAATTAAACACAATAATTAAATTGTCCCCTCTGTATTGATCTAGATCCTAGAGAGTAATAATAGGAGCATGTGGTATATATATAATTATATATTATAATTATTATATTATATTATATTATTATATTATATTATAATTATTATATTATATATATTTGTGAATAATGCTCTGCAGAGATACTAATACATTATTTTTAATTATTATTCATTAATAAATTACTAAAATGTTGTGAAATAACTCACTCAAATGTGAATTAACTATTTCTCTGATAAATTATTCTTATTTTCTCATGGTTAAATGATAGTTTTTTAATCCCATAAGTAATGTACAATTTTTTCTTTATTAATTTATACATCCTTTTGAAAATTTATCAGATAGTATGTGTAAGTAATCTTAATACCGGCTACAGGTAAAAGATAAAAACAGTCTAAATTTTCTTAAAAGAATCAATCTTTTTTCTGTATTTATATTATCAATAAAAACAAGAGTTGAAAATAATCTCTCTTTAAATTCATTTTCAGGATGTATGTCCTTTTCTTGCCTTTGATAAATAACCAAAATATTTTCATCCAGTTTGAATATTCTCTTCTGACCAATAAAATCCAAATATTTATGTAGCACGAATCTTAAAAGGCCTTATTAATACAAACACTCATGTGTCAAATATTGGGGCGAATGCTAAAAGATCAGAGAAGCAGAATAATCCACAACTAACCTTACCTCGCCAGCTTCTCAGCCAATCCTGGATCCTATTTCCACAAATTGGAAGCCTCTGTGTCTCATCCAAATGGATCTCAGCTGTACTGCTGCTAAAAAGCCTCTAGTTCCCAGTCCTCACGCCTTATATACCTTTCTGCTTCCTGCCATCACTTCCGGGGATTAAAGGCATGTGTCTTTCCAAGCAAGACATGAGATCTCAAGTGCTGGGATCAAAGGTGTGTGTCACCATGCCTGGCTGTTTCCAGTGTGGCCTTGAACTCACAGAGATCTGGATGGATCTCTGCCTTTGGAATACTAGGATTAAAGGCGTTATGCTACCACTACCTAACCTCTATGTTTAATATAGTGGCTGTTCTGTTTTCTGACCCCCAGATAAATTTATTGGGGTGCACAATATATCAACCACAATTTTAAGAATATGAAAAAGACCAGCAAAAGGGTTCAACAAAGAACATAACATAACAGGCCTCACTCAGATTTCTTCTCAGACACTGCCCTTAAAGTATTAGGGAATTTATAACACTGAAATAATTATTTTTGTTCTTAAATGCTGTTTAGCACATTATACACAGAAGCTAATTAAGTGGATTATTATGAAACTATTTATTGGTTCTGAATATACTCAAAATGATGGTACATTAAAATTATAATTATGATTGTTCATTTAATTTCAGAGTTATGATATATTGTACACTTCTTTATATGAGGATAAGAAGTAATAAATATAATGTGCTCTGAAATTCTCATCTATTTTAATAGTCAGATAATATGATATACATTACCCTTGATACTGTATTTCCTGTGCCTACATTGATGAACACTTGAGGAAAGCATAGCTTTTTTTAAATTTTAATTTAATTTTGTGTTGTAATTTAAAACATGTTCATCTTTTAATTTATTTAGTCTATAAGGCATATTAAATATTTTCAACAATTTTCATGGGGATGGGAAAATTTTTGAATTTTGAAACTGAGGGCATATCAGATTTACCATGACATTATAAATATTCATAATACATTATGCTGTGTGAGGCTCTAGTAGCATAATGCCACACATTAAATTACACTAAATTATACTATATTTACATGAATATACAGAATAGACAAAACCAAACAGATAAAATTGATATTAATGATTGCCAGAAGCAAACGTAGTAGAAGTGGAATAGAAAGATGGGAAAATGTCTTATAACTGCTATTGGGTGATATGTATGGTGTGGGACAATTTCCCTAAATAAATAAATATGTGTATCTATTCCCCAAAACAGTACTTCATAACCTAAACTGTATAAGGAAATACTTTATGACATTCTTTCCATTTTAGTACAAGTCATTGTGCTTTGTTGGCTGCTGAAACTGAGAATAATAGAATAATAGGATTTCAGTAATATTAAATATTACTATAACTATTACTTTTTTAGTTGAAATTTCCTTCTGTAGACATTCTTGCTGACATAATATTTTAAGGGAAAATATTCTCTCATTGAAATTAATACGCACACTACTGGTCTTGATGCACATGTACATGCAAACACCTATGTGTATGTTTGATTATAGTTTAATAAAAGAAGCAAGTAAAGGGTATTGCTGGAGGATTTTGCTTTTTTTAAGGGGAGCCCGCCACCCAGCTACCAAATAAATCTCACATGGAGGCTTATTCCTAATTATGAGTGTCTGGCTTAGCTTGGCTTAGTTTCTAGCCAGCTTTCTTTATCTTAAATTATCCCGCCTACCTTTTCCTCTGGGCTTTTCCTGTCCTCTTACTTCTGTAAATCTTACTCTTACTCCGTGGCTTGCTGTATAGCTGTATGACTGGCCCTTGGAGTTCTCCTCCTTCTCTCGCTTTAGATCTTAGATCTCTGTTCCTAGATTTCTCCCTCTATTTATATATACTCTGTGCCTGCCAGTCCTGCCTATCCTTTCTTCTGCCTTGCTAGTGGCCAGTTCGTTATTAGACCATCAGGTGTTTTAGACAGGCACAGTAACACAGCTTCACAGAGTTAAATAAATGCAACATGAACAAAAGTAACACACCTTAAATGATATTCTACTACAAGAGGGGGAAAGAGGACCTTTTTACTAGTGAAGATAAACATTTTATGGAAAATAAAAGGATGATTTAATTCAGATAGTTTGATTTATCCACATAGTTGCTAACACTCAAACTATCCTACTATTAAGTGAAACATACTCATATGATTCCCATGCAGATAACCTACAGAGGAGTCCTTGGCTCACCTTAACTAAATGGTAATCTTCAAATGGCCCACAAATCTATATCCAGGAGAGATAGAAATCAAAGAACTTATATAAAAAGAAAAGTAGTAAATATTACAGCTGTTCTGAAGGCCTAGCTATCAATAAAATTGTTCAGTTTAGCTCCTGTGTGGTGAAAATAGCCATAGGTAGCACAATGCACATGGGTGAGTATGATATACTCAACTTCAAAAAGCACAAAAGTTTTCCAAGTCAATTAATATTAGTTTTTCTCAGTGTTTTTGGTCCCATTTAAAATTATAAAAAAAAACCATTCTAGACCTGGAACTACCTAAAAACAAATAGTTTCCTGATATTTTGTTTTAATTTTTATTTTATTTGAGGGATTATAATTTAATCAAAATATTTCTCCCCTCCCTTTCTTCCCTCCAAATCCTCCTATATACTCTCCCTACTCTTCCAAATTTATGGCATCCTTTTCACTAATTGTTAATGTATTCATATGTGTACATGTATATACATATATGTTTCTAAATATTACTTCACAAGTCCATACAATGTTACTTATATCTGTGTTTTCAGGTTTAATTGTAGTCATGATTATTGGAAGAGAATCTAAAACCAGTAATTTACTAAACCAGCATAATCCCTAATAGGACTCTATAAACGTTTGTTCTTATACCCACCAATCAGTCTTCACACTAATTAAAATCTGGCCGTTGTTTCTCTGACACAGTCTTCAACCCTCTTTCTCCTTTTAAAATTTCTTTACAGGTACCTACACCACACACATATAAAATGCCTTAGATTTTATAGTTATTCTTTTTGGAACAGATTCCCTAAATAGCCATATGTTTCATACCCTCATTTTACTAAAATCTTTCCTCATATGCCACCTACAATATTCAGATGTTTGATGTTGATTTCTTAGCTTACTTTACGAATAGCATAACAGCTAATGTGTGACTAATTAGCATTATTGGGTCTTTTTTTTTTTTTTTTGGTTTTTCGAGGCAGGGTTTCTCTGTGTAGCTTTGCGCCTCTCCTGGAACTCACTTGGTAGCCCAGGCTGGCCTCGAACTCACAGAGATCCGCCTGGCTCTGCCTCCCGAGTGCTGGGATTAAAGGCGTGCGCCACCACCGCCCGGCCATTATTGGGTCTTAATTTTAACATATAAGGAGACTTATTTGCCATGTGCCTATGATTTGGAAATCAAAGCAATTATTGACTGAAAAATTACACATTTGCAACCTATCACCCCCTAAATATTTTTGTTTAGAGTTGATGACATTTCTGCATGCCATCTTCAAAATATAGTATTATGTTTCCGGCTCTATTATTACTTTCTTATTGTGAGATAAAAACAACCAAGATTTTCTTTACCAAGATTATAATTTGAATTTGAATTATTACATACAAAATGAAAATTCTCCAGTTGACTTTATACATTACAACACACACACACACACACACACACACACACACACACACACACACACACACACACAGAGGTAGAAATTATAAGAAGTAGGACTGATATGCATAACTCATTTTATTAGTATACTCTTCTTTCCAGAAAGACACATGCACATTTCCCTGGTCAATATTTAAAGTAATATTCATATTTCCAGGCATTAATCCTACACATGCATGGGCTGTTGAGGGATATATTCTTACTCTTCACTGCACAAATTTGCCATAACTCATGTCTGAACATTTACTGTTACTATACTTGAAGAAATTATTCTTTCAGAACAGAATATCCCCTGCTTAAAAATATTGCATTTAATTAAGCTGTCATTGTGACAAATTAGACATAATAAGAAAAAGAATAATGCTAATCTTGTTTTAGGGGAAAGACACAGAAGAGAGGCAACATAAGATAGAGTATAACACATTTCTGTTGTAAAATGCATTAAAACTACTGTTTTGTTATTTCAGAGTAAGACAAGCTCCTAAAACTCCAAGCAGAGTACCATTTATGGATGCAATGGAAACAATCTTGAGTATCTGATTTTTTTTATTTCCAGATCCCGTTTTAATGTAATATCTAGAAGCACTGAGATTGCATATTTTTATTTTAACTTATTTATTAATAAATCTTACGCCGGGCGGTGGTGGCGCACGCCTTTAATCCCAGCACTCGGGAGGCAGAACCAGGTGGATCTCTGTGAGTTCGAGGCCAGCCTGGGCTACCAAGCGAGTCCCAGGAAAGGCGCAAAGCTACACAGAGAAACCCTGTCTCGAAAAACGAAAAAAAAAAAATAAATAAATAAATAAATAAATAAATAAATCTTACAATAATAACTCCATTGTGATGAAAATACTATTAACTGCTAAAACGTATTGTGCTTCACTTTCAGTTTATGCATTTCTATTGTCAGAACATTTATCCATATATTGTACTACATATGGATTCTATATTTATAAAACATAAATCAAGCTTTTCAAAGAAGTGAAAATTTTTAAAATAACTTCTAAAATATGAATTTTACAAAGATTAATATGTACAAAACATTCACACTTGATATTAAAAAAGTAATCATTTCCAATTCATAGAAAAAATAAAAATTGGTTAGCATAAAGATATTGATCATTTAGGCAGGCTAATTATGATAATTGCTTAAAATTTCAAATCTAGTTAATGTACAGTATCATTAGCCACCAAATCATTTCATATGAAATTATATTTTAACAGACTTCATTTCATGAAATCCTTAAGAAATTTCACAGAAATCGGATTTGTGTTGTTTTCCTTTCTACAAAGTTCATGGCATTTTCAAATATTAAGAAATATCAGATTTATAAATTATTAATTGACAAAGGTAATGAATTTTTGTTAATTGCATAGAACATTTTTATTCATTTTTTGGATTAAACTTAGAATAAGCAGGAAATTACGCTGTGATTTTCTTTCAATAGTCTAAAGAAGAGCATAGAGCTCTGTGCCTTGTGCATGTAAATCCTCTTTAACCTTTATTTTTTTCTGATTCTTGATTTAACATTGAATTCCATAAAAAATTTAGCCTGACCTTATGAATTTAAAAGTTAAAATGAACAATGTACATATTTTAAGCTCAATAAATATTAATCATAAGTTAACATAATAGAATAATAGAATGAAACTATTCATTTTTAAAATACTGTGGTATGAAACATTCGAAAATAATCTTGTACAGTAAATAATTCAGCACTATAGACTTAAATACAGCCCAGGATTCAGTTTGTATTATTTTAGTATTATGAGGGCATTTTCTTAAATGGAATATATTTTGTAGCTCTCATTAAAATTCCTTTTCAAATTTTATAACAAGACAAAAAATTAACTTCATACATAAACACTTATCATTTTAAGATATAAAATATAAAAATTGCTTTAAATTCTCCCATAGGAAACTTGCTCTTCCTTTGATACATGCAGCACTCTATATATAGTTTTGTATTTTATCGAACCTCCATGGAAACAATGGAGATGTTTATTCATGCAAGAAACCTTTCAGAATGCATGTCTTAGACCAAGAACTTTACTTATCCTTAGAAATTCATAAACAAAATGACTATTGCCAAAATTTTTAATTTGTTCTTATAAATCGAAGGAAACTATTTATCTTAGGGTAGTAGGGGATGCCGTCAAATAAGCTATCATAAAAAGCTAGTATATATGTCTTTTACCAGGTAGGCAAATTCTTGGAGCAGTAACAGTGAATCTGTGTACTACTTTCATTTTATGGGTTTTTTGTTATTGTTCATGTCATTTTACCAACATCACTACAAAGAGAAGGATTATTTTATCAAACAAAAGTGAGGCAATAAATGTTTCATCAGCAGAAACTATATACTCTAGTCACATTATATTGGCTGGGTTCATCAAAACCTGATAAGGATTAAAACTAAAACATTCCAAAGAAAATGTAAAACATCATTAATTTTTCTTTAATGATAATAATACAGATTTAATAGTAAAATATATAAATTGCAAATTCTTTGCTACTGATAGAATAAAAAGATGCTAAATGTGGATTGATTTTTACAGTATTAGGAATTAAACCTAAGTCCTTGTATATTCTAGGTAAGCCATCTACCATTGAGCTATATTACCAATACAAATGATTTTTGTAGAAAATATGGATACACATGTAAATAACTAAATGTTTTAAAAATTTTTATACAAAAGTATAACTCAATATTTGCAGCAAATAATTGAATAGATAACTTGCCAGCATTCATTTTTTTATTTTTTCTGATGTTAGAGGTATACATACACTACACACACATGCACACACAAATATATATATATATATATGTATATATATATATATGCATGATATTTATTCACAGAGTAGTCACATTACAGCAGCTCAAAGTTACTTCACAAAATGATGTTGTAAAAACATTACCTGAAAATATAAGAGCTTGATATATAAAGTGATTAAACTGATGGACTTTGAAAGTGGTACATGTAGAAGGGACTTGCTGACCTTCCTCTCTCTGTCATGAATTAGGTGATAAGACACTTACATGACAAAGACCATCCATTTGTCCACATTATAGGAACATCTGTTATTATCTTCTATATACAGATATATAAACAGATGGATATGAAAAAGTAATTTCTTTTTCTTCATTTTTTGTATTCATGCATATGTAAAACTCATTCTGGACTATTTATTTTATTCTTCATTTCTTTATTATGGCTCCCTTGTCATCTAATGATTTTTTTAGTAAATGTGTATGCTGTTCTTGCTAATCTGTCTTCTGTCAATGCCATTTGATGTGTTCCAGATAATAAGTCTGTGATGATTATAATAGAAAAAAGCCCTTTCCTTCCTTAAAATTGTAAGACAGCAAGCGTAATTTAAACTTTCTATAAGTATCCATTTATGTATTAAATCTGAATAAAAATAAAAGTCATTGTTTTGCTTCTGCATTTTCTGGACCATTAAGACCAACTGTTATAACTATCAATATATCATTGATAATTATAACTATCAATATATCATTGGTAATATTCTGCTTGTGTTTACAATCTTTGTTATGTCTCCTCAGTCTATGTGTTCTTCTAGTACCCATCCCTTCACATGTGAACATCTATTCTATCAATAGGAAATGTTTGTAACAAACAGTGTGAAATGAATTAATTTTGAACCTATTACATATTCTGTGCAATTATCCCTCAAACTGTGAAAACATGCTTTAATTAGCCAGTAGTCATTTTACAAAATTAATTTTAGAGAGCATAGGTCCCTATTTACTTATCTGTTCTTATCTTCTATGTATAAAGCACAATTCCTAGAATATACCTTTTTTCCAGAAAATGTTTTCCTGACTGACTGAAGTCCCTGGAGAATGAATTCAGAGATGTTAGATCAATTATTTCTTTTCTCTTTCAGTAAGTACTACTTAGCTCATAATCCCATGAGAAAAGTGTTTTAAATTCTTATAACATTCAGTAAAATTTCAAATTGCTTACACATTTAGAAATGTTAACTGTAACAACTTAGATTCCTCAATTCATTTAAAGAGTAGAAATTTAAAAAATCTTCACACATCAAATAATGTATTATCATATTGACACAAATGTTTTGCTCTTTATTTCTATGTCTTTATCTTTATATACATATATATGCATGTAGCATGAATCTTAAAAGTTCTTATTAATAAAGTCAAACCTGAGGCCAGTTATTGGGGTGAACACTGGAAGATCAGAGAGACAGAACAAGTCACAGCTAACCTCACCTGGCCAACTTCTCAGCTGATCTTGTTTCCTCAGACTGGAAGCTTCTGTGTCCTCATCCAGAATGAATCTCAGCTGAACTGCTGCTAGAAGCCAGAAAGCTTAACCAGCCAAATGCTGCTAGTTTCTGGTCCTCACGCCTTATATATCTTTCTGCTTTCTACCTCACTCCCTGGGATTAAAGGCTCACTTTCTGGGATTGAAGGCATGAGTCACCATGCTTGGCTGTATCCTTGAACAGATGGATTTCTGCCTCTGGAATGCTAGGATTAAAGGCATGTGCTACCACTGCCTAACTTCTATGTTTAATATTGTGGCTGTTGTGTCTCTGACCCCAGATAAGTTTAATAGGGTGTACAATATTTTAGGGAACACAATACCACCACATATGTGTTTACATTACATATCCATACATGTATATGAATATATGAAGTGTGCCTCCAATCGTCCTACATTTCCAAGTTTGGTCTTGAGATCCTAGTTAATAAACCCGCCTGTGTCAACTTTCTGATGAGAGGGGGATAGTTTTTGTCACTGTTCCTAGTTATTTAGTCCTTAAATAGTTATTCCTTTTAGCCTTACTTGTTCAATAAATATCATATGTCATATATGTTTGCCTGGACTTAGAATTTTACATTTAGATCACAAGGAAAGTTTTTAAAAAATTAGAGGATAACTATGTGGCTGCTCCTAATGTAATTTTGAAATAATTATTTAAAATCTTACTCTGTTCCAAAAAGCACATAGAAGTTATTTTGCATTTCATGATTTGTAACTACACTATATAACTATAATTAAATGTTGAAATATAATAAATCTAACTCAACAATGAAAAAAATTTTGATTGTTCATCTAGCCCTTAACAACTAAGTCATCTCCAGGAACATACATAGACATAATAAAAGCAATATATAGCAAGGCAATAGCCAACATAAATTTAAATGGAGAGAAAATCAAAGCAATTCCACAAAAATCAGAAACAAGACAAGGCTGTTTACTCTATCCATATCTACACAATATAGTACTCAAAATTCTAGTTAGACCAATAAGATATCTAAAAGAGACCAAGTGGATACAAATTGAAGAGGAAGAAGTCAAAATATCACAATTTATAGATGATGTGATAATATACATAAGAGACCCCAAAAATTCTACCAGGGAATTCCTACAGTTGATAAATGCCTTTAGCAAAGTGGCTGGATAAAGATTAACTAAAAAAAAAAAAAACGACAATATCCCTCTTTTGTACAAACCATGTTCTGAGAATGAAATCAGGGAAACAACACTCTTCATAATATAAAATACCTTGAAGTAACTCTAACCAAGCAGGTGAAAGACCTGTATAACGAGAACTACAAGTCTTTGAAGACAGAAATTGAAGAAGGTATCAGAACATGGAAAGATCTCCCATGATCATGGATCAGTATGCTTGACATAGTAAAAATTGACATCTTTCCAAAGCAATCTACAGATTTAACACTATGATCATTAAAACCCCAGCAGAATTCTTACAGATCATGAAAGAACAATTCTCAACTTCATATGGAGAAACAACAACAACAAACAAAAAAAGAAAAACAAAACAAAAAACAGGATAGCTGAAACATTTCTTACAATAAAAGAACTTCTGGAGGTATCACCATCCCTGATTTCAAGCTCTGTTACAGTGCTATAGTAATAATAATAATAATAAACCCCTACATGGTATTGGCATAAATACAGATATGTGGATCAATGGAATTGAAGACCCAAATATAAATCCACACCCCTCTAGACACCTGATTTTTGACAAAGAAGCCACAATATACAAGGATAAAAAGAAAACATCTTCAACAAATGGTGCTGGCCTATGTGGATGTTGGCAAGTAATAGAATGCAAATAGATTCATTAGTATCACCCTACACAAAACTCAAGTCCAAGTAAATCAAAGACCTCAACATAAATGCATTTTACACTGAATCTGATAGAAGAAAAAGTGGGAAACAGCCTTAAATGCATTGGTACAGGAGACAACTTCCTGAGTAGAAAACCAGTATTGCAGACACTAAGATCAACCATTAGTAAACAGGACCTCATGAAACTGAAAAGGTCCTGTAAGGCAAAGGATACTGTCAATAGGACAAAACAGCAGTCTACAGAATGGGAAAATATTTCCCCAATTTCACATCTGATAGAGTGCTGATTTCCAAAACATATGAAAAACTCAAGAAAATAAGCCTCAAATGAAACCAAATAATCCAATTAAAAATGGAGTATGAATCTAAACAGATTTATCCACAGAGAAATTTCAAATGGTCAGGAAACACTTAAAGAAACGTTCATCATCTTTAGCCATCAGAAAATCAAAATCAAAATGACTCAGATTCCATCTTACACCTATCAAAATGGCTAAGATCTTTTGATTGTTTTTTTACACAAATGACAGCTTATGTTAGAGAGGATGTGAATCAAGGGGAACACTGCCACATTGCTCTTTGGAGTAAAAACTTGTACCACCACATTGGAAATAAATATTGTGGTTTCTCAGAAAATTGGAAATCAATCTACCTCAGTACAAGCTATACAACTCTTGGGCATATACCCAAAAGGAAGCTCAATCATACCTCATGGACACTTGCTCAAATATGTTCATAGCAGTTTTATTCATAATTACAAGAACCCAGAAACAACCTAGATGTCCCTCACCCAAAGAATGGATAAAGAAAATGTGGTACGTTTATAAAATGGAGTATTATTCAGGTGTTTAAAAATGTTATCATGAAATTTGAAAGCAAATGGATGGAACTAGAAAAAATTATCCTGAGTGAGGTAATCCAGGCCCAGAAAGACAAACACGGTATGTACTCACTCATAAGTGGATATTAATTGTAAAGTAAAAGATAACCATGCTACAATCCACAGACCCAGAGAGGATAGGTAACAAGGATGGCTCAAAGGGGATGCTCAGATCTCCCTGGGAAGAGGAAAGAGAAGAGATCTCCTGGGTAGCCTGAGGGCTGTAGGAACAGGAACATGAGGAAACAGGTTGGGGTGGACAGAAGGGAAGATTACTGAAAGAGATGACTGGAAACAAGGCAGTTGGGGTTCAGGTAGAAACCTGGTTCAAGGAAAACTCCCAGGAATCTACAAGGATGACCCCAGCTAAGATTCTTAGCAATAGCAGATATTTATCCTGAGCTGGCCATCTCATGTGACCAGGCAAGACTTTCAGTGGAGGGATTGGGATATCAACCAAGCAACATAATCTTCTACCTACAGTCTGTCCTGCCTATGGGATATGCTGGGATAAGGGAGGCACAGAGATTGTGGGAGTGACCAACCAATGACTGGGACTCATGCCATGAGGGAGACCCCACCCCTGACAGTGCCTGGGATGCCAGGATCCAGTGGCTGGATGGCCCAGAGACCTAGGATAGAACAAAACAAAATTGAAGAAAAAAAAAGAGTTAACATAGTGATGTCTAACAATATTATACTTTACTTATAGATTGGTGCCTACCCCAATTGGCATCAGAGAGGCTCCATCCAGTATCTGACGGAAACAGATGCAGAGACCCATATTCAAAAATTAGGTCGAGCTTGGGGAATCCTGAAGACAGGAATGAAGGAATGTACAAGCCAGAGGGTTCAAGGACATCAAAAGGAAACCCAACAGAATCAAGTAACCTGTGCTCAAACTACTCAGATTCTGTACCAACATGCAGGGAGCCTGCATGGGATCGACCTTGACCTTCTAAATATATATGAAAGTTGTATAGCTTGGTCTGCTTGTGGGACTCCTTACAATGGGAGCAGAGGCTGTCCCTAATGCATTGGCTGGCTTTTGAGAACCTATTATTCATAGTGGGTTGCCTTGCCCAGCCTTAATACAAGGGGAGATGCTTAGTCTTACTGAAACTTGATAAGTATGCTTTGTTGATCTCCTTTGGAGGCATGGCACTTTCCTCACAGAAACAGAGGAGGAGAGGATGGTGGGGGTGAGGGAAGATGGGGAGGAATGGGCAGAGAGGAGGGAGGAGAAACTGCAGTTGGGATGTACAATAAATACATGAATTTAAATAATAAAAAAACATTTCTCTACTTTGCAGTGCTTCCTAACCAAAATAATCAGACAGACAGACAGACAGGCAGACACACACACACACACACACACACACACACACACACACACACACACACACACACCCCCAAATAAATACAATGATAAATAACTGATGTCCCATTTAAGGTTTCAGCAATAATCACTGTTAACAATGGATACATAATATTCTTATAAAGAAATAAGGCAGAATTCCACAACAAAATACTTAATTCATCCCCATTTCATTAAATTTTATCTTTTTTACTAGTAAAAAACAGAATTCTTCCCTTAGCATTTGATAAACATCAGTAAGTCTATAACAATGATAAGTTTCGACAATTTCATTGTAATGTAACACATATAACCAATATATGAATAACTTTCTTTGACAAATCGATCATTGTGACACTTATTTTAATTATTTATTTTGAGGGATGATAAGAAATACAGGTAAAATTAAGATAACATGGGAAGAAACACAGCCCAATACTGCCATTCTAGTGTCTATGTCTTGATTCCCAAGAGTTAAAACTTTATTCATATAGACCAAATTGACTTATGATAGTTTCAGTATAAAGGAGACAGTTACATATACAAGTCCAGACATCCGTTGAGTTGTGGTGTGACTGAAAGATAGTTCAATTTTGAAGCATTTAGAACACTCTTGATAAAACCCCCACTCCCACCACACACAGGTACAGAGGATATGAAAGAGAGAAGATGATCAATGAATTTCTCAAACTTTGTCTGACAAGATTCTACTGTGGTAGATGGTAGTTAACATGGTGACCCACAACTGGCCAAGGTGCAGAGAATCATCATCATCATCATCATCATCATCATCATCATCATCATCATCCAGAATGCTCAGGACCAAATGGAACATCTATACTATACCACCCTCTCTACATTGGTGATATAAGCAATTATTAGTTGCTGGGAGAGGGAGAAACATTTTCCTCTATGAGTATAGCCCCAAAGAGAAGAGAGAAATCTGTGATTTATTACAGTCTCAGAAATTTTAAAAAAAATGGGTAAAAATTTGAACATTTCAATATCACAAATTAGTCTTGAAGGATTTAAAATACAATATAAAAGGAACAAAATCAGTGAGTAGTTTGGAAAAGTGAGAGCATGTAATTCTCAAGGAAGCGATAAAAACTAATATATAAAGAATATAGCTACTATACAAAATGAAACTCTTACATAAAAAGTAGATGTTGACCTTCTAACCTAAAATGGAGACCAGCAAAATACAACATTATCGGTTGAATACATGTATATGTTATGGAAATGACAAACTATATAGTTCTTAGCTACAAAGGGTTTACAGTATACATATAGATATGACTATATCTGTTTATGTATAATCTCAGAAAATTGTGATCTGCTGAACATTAGCAACAGAATAATGTGGTAGGGAAGAGGAAGTAACATTTGTCTAGGTCAGAAAATCAAAGAATTCTTCAAGAAAAAATGGGCTTGGCATTAAACAAGAAACCTCACAAAAACTATTCATTATGATCGAGTATATGAACCCTTGGTAGAACCAGAAGGCATATCAAATGAGATAAAGACCCCAAAGTAATACAGGACTACATTATTCATATGTCAGGAATTGCAAGCCACCTAACTGGTTAAAGCATTGGACAAATGAAGGGCAACTACCATTCATTCTTTTTACTGTTTTTTTTTCTTCTCAGAGGAATTTTTTAGTAAGTTTTACAGATACAATAGTCAAGGAAAGTTTACCCAAAGGAAGTAAAAGAGACTGTGGCCTAGACTCCTTATCACATAACTATTTTGTCATTAGTTATCAGCAAGCCAAGAAAATATCAAACACTTCATTAAGAGCTCATTAATTTGAAACAGAGCAAGGATGGGTATATGGGAGGTTTTGAAGAGAGGAGTTGGAAGGAAGAAATAATGTAATTATACTCTAGTCTCAAAAACACAGAAATATTTAAAGACAAATTATCTCATAACTCTTATTTCAGGGAAAGGGGTGATGTGGTTTGCTTTATTGCAGTTTTTTCTGAAGGGTAGCAGTTTCTCTTTTACTTTTTAAATAATGTTGTTATTCATCCTTGGAGAATTTCATATATTTTGATCACATCTTCCCCCTCCCATAACTCCTCTCAGATCTACCTCCACCTCCCTATCCACTCAACTTCCTGCTCTTTCCTTTTCTTAAAACAAAGAAAAAATCATGGTGGCCAATTTGCATTGGCGGACTACTCCTGAGGATGGGGTCTATCCTAGATTGTGGCTGATTTATCCCTTGTCACTACACTGAAGAAAACTGATTTTCTTTCTCCCAGCAGCTATAAATTGTGAATGAATTCCTCGTATGTGCTGAGAGTTTGTTCTCACTGCTTATCCTCCATATTGGGAGTTTGTCTGGCTTGACTTTGTACAGATCTTTGCATGCCGTCATAGTTTCTGTGACATTATATTTCTGTCTGCCCCTCTGTATGCAAAAAATGCCATTTCCCTTAAGGTACCCACTATTTTGAGATCTTATAGTCACTCTGTCTTATCTTGCACATGGATCCCTGAGTTTTAAGGGAAGGGCATGATATATATATCCCATTCCTTTTTTCTTCATTTTCCATTTGAGGACTGCTAACACAGATTGCCCTTTTGCATTCATTACAACTTTTTCTTATATTTGCTAATTTATGTTTCCCTCATTTTTTATTTAATTTTTCTAGATGGAGGTTTTAATTACTGATCACAAAGGCACATGCCACTTGTCTGTCCATTATAGTTAAAAGTTGTAAATATGTCTATGCAAAGTAGACTGAGAATTTCTATTAATTCATATAAATCTCATTCAAGAATTAACATTCCACTTCCTTTTATTTCTCAACATTACAGACAAACATGAATAGAAAGTATAACTTTTAATAATTTCTTAATGAAGTCAGGTTAGTTCACTTAGAATGATTATATTGTATCTAAATTATGTAGCTTTTCCTAAGGTATAAGGAGATAAAAAAAGCACTATGTGACATTATACATGAATGTTAAATTAGGTTAACTACATTGATGTGCAAGGTACCCTTCTGATGACAAAGTATGTTTGCAAACATAATTATTCAGTGGGAGTTTTAGGGTCAATTTTTCAAATGACATGTTTGAAAATAAATATTAGCCAATATTTTAAATGTATAACAAAATTATCATAGATATTTCTTTGTTGACAAGTACCATATGCATATATAAATCAAAGAAGGATGTACATTCATAATTGTTGAGTATAATATGACAAGGAAACAATACATGAACAGAACCAGTTCCCTGAAATATTTTTAATGAGATTTGTGTTTAAGATGTACCATAATCCATTCTGTATACATTATACTTCATAAATGTTAATGGAGAAACTAATAATGCTAATTTTGTCCAGCTTAAATACTTTGTGCCATGTACAAATCTGTTTTAATTTTATCGCCTGTCACATTCATGATTGTTACCCTGTAATATACAAGTCAGTTTCTACATTAAAACAATAGCTTCTAGTTACATATGGGTCAACCTTCATTTATGAGTCTAAAAGACAGCATTCTTTCACTAAAACGTCAAAATAAAACTAAAAGGCTTATGAACAGAATTGTAAAATATAAAGTGATAAAAAGCATGTTGAACTTACTTCATCAAAATAGAATGCTATGTCTTCTAATTGTTCATATAAACTGTTCTTATCTCTTCATTTCCCCCAATCTTAGAAAAGTTAGCAAATGTTGCCATTCAAAGGCGTAAGTCAACAGTAGCAGTTTACCTCAATCGTTCTCCATCTTATTTTTTGAGATTTAGGAATACTTTGAAGTGAATGAAAAATATCATGACAATCTTCATTTTTCCTTTATCTGAATGTAGAGATTTTATTTAAAAGTGATCCCATGCTAGTAAAGCAGAGAACTACATTTTAATTCAGACACTTAAAGTCTTGTTAGTTACATGTTAGCTGGATATTTTTGTTCTGACTTATTAGTTTGCCACTTTTAAATGAAAGATTTTTATGAAACATTAGGATAATGTACACTATTATGGAAAGAAAACCAAAATTGCAATATTCCTGAAGGGCATATGGCTTCATAAAACTGTTGGTGGTAGATCTGTGCTGAAGTATACAAAATCTATAGCAAAATGTAGCCTGTGGCTCAAAATATAAAGTAGGTGCCAACTACCTGCATATAAATGGAATATTTGTGGCTGTTAAAGACTACTGTTTTAAAACAGCAGTATCCATGACCATAAATCCATTTGACATTTATGTAGCCGAGTTCTAATCTCAATGTTCCCTGCATGTAGAACAGCAAGAGCCATAAATGTTATTACACATTGCTCATTAATATGCAAAGGTGAGCCTGTATACTCAACACATATTGCTTCAGTTTGTTAATGAGTATTTCATGGACTGTGTAACTGTTGAACTACATTGTGATAGAATCATTGAGTTGTTTCTTTAGACCTTAAGTTTCAGCATGTCTCCTCTCACTCTGATTTATAAATTAGAGTACTACATTGAAGGGACCCAAGGGTTACTAAGATGTTGAGTCTTTCCTGTTAAATTGAATATACTTCTCTAAAAATGTACTTAGGAAGTATTTTTTTCATGAGTTTAATACATGGAATAATTTATACTGACACTAAGAAACACTAAATTTAAATTTATTTTTATTTTCATTGTTTAAACAAATGTTAATCAATCACATGCATTTAGGAAAATATAAAAGAATGAATTTCAAAAATATACTTCCATTAGTATATATATATCGTCTGTAATTCATCTTCTGAAGAAAATGTACATATATATGTACATATCATATATGTATGTGTAGTATTTTCCCCCTACGTCTCACAACTCTACATGTATTAAAGCAGCATACAGTAAATTATAATGTTGAATATAAAAGACATGAGATAATTAATCAATAAGCTCCATGCTCTCATTTTCAATAAATTCAGGTGAAATCCAGGAAACAGCATTTCCAAAGCTAAATAATTGATTCCTTCTCACATTTCCTAATCCTTAATACAGCATTCTTTGTAATGTATACACTATCACCCTAAAATAGGCATTTTAATGTTAAGGTACATTTTCTGAAAAAAAAAACACTCTATGGCTTTATAAGACATATTTCTACTGTAGCTTTCTGCATGTGTCTCTATCTGCATTAGTGCTAGCATACTAATATCACTATTGGACTCTATATCTGCTTAAGTTTTAAAGGAATAGTCCCATCATTCAAAAAGACAACAAAGCAAGTCTTTCTTTTACTACTTGAGTATATCTAATAAATTCAATCATTTCATCTACCTGACATGATGAGCCAATTTTAAAGATAAAAACTTATTTTAATTAAGGCAAATGTTGTGGACTCCAAGGGAAACATAATTTCGAGATGATATTACATTTTTGTGGATTAACAAAAAATTGACCAAAGCCTCCAGAATAACTAAAAATTACATTATTATACAAGTAAGGTTCTTGAGTTCTGAAAGTATGTGAGAATAAGTGGGAAGTAGGAGAGAGAGGAGAGGAAATGATGCAAATACAGTGTACTCATCCATGAAATTCTTTAAAAAATGAAAAAATAAAAATCTACTTCAAGTATTGTAATCTACTTGTTAAAAATATAGAGATTATTGAAGGACTAATTTAAACCACTCATATCTGCAAATGTTATATATTGACAACTTCAAAGTGATCAGTCAAAATTTTCAAATGGAAATGACTATTATCCACAGACATTGTGAATATGAAAGTATAGGTATATTATACAATTGGGGTTATTATATATATATATATATATATATATATATATATATATATATATATATATATATATATATATATATATATATATATATATATATATATTAGAGATTATTTAGAAACCTCTTGCAACTAAATACGTAGTTTGTATTTTTTGACTGAAAATTATAAGAACAATAAAATTAATTTTGTTGTAAGATATGGAATCTATCAATATCTCATTGATTTCTTTTGCATTCAAGGTATGCTTTCAAATACTTGTAAGTTTAATTTTATGGCAGAGCTCCTTAACTTTTCATGAGAATTACTATAATTAAAACTTTTATATCAGAATGGAAGATAAAACTAAAGCTTTGTGTTCCAAAGAGGAATAAAATCTGTCCTCTGTACTCATTCATTTTTCTTAAATATATTGGAACTCAAAAATCATTATAAAGTTATAAATCTCATTGCTCTTTTCATAAACTGAAGTTGTATTTCAACGTTAATTTTTCATTAGTGTTTTACATAAAATGTAATTCACCAATTGTACTAATCTCATATATTTAAATATGCAGAAAGAAATCTGTCTCTTTTAGAGATAATTAATTTATACTAGGACAACTTGAGTAATTCTTCAAGGAATCCAAATAATCAGTTTTAACAATTAATTATAATTAGGATTCAAACACCACAATAAAAATAATTGAAAAACAGTTGAATAAATTAATATCACAGATTCTCTCAATTATAAACTCATTATCAGGAAACTAGGAATAGTGATTTAAAACTATGATTGGGAAAATATGGCAGAATGAAAGAGATAACTTTTACATTTTCTAAGCCCACAGGAAATTATAGTGTTGTAAGAGAGATGGTTTAGTGGTTAAAAGCACTTGTTCTTGTAAACATTCTGGGTTCATTTCTCAGCACCCAAAGAGCAACTTACAATCACTAGCACACATACAATGAATGCACACACATTCAGACAGAACACTCATATACATAAAAACAAAAATAAACATACATGTTTGTGCGTATTTATGCAAACACATATATACACACACATAAACACTGTACTGTTTGTGGTGATGCACATCTTTAAACCAAATCCTCAAAAGCAGAGAAAGGTAGAGCTATGTGAGTTTGAGATTAGTGATTTCCAGTGTAGCTAGGACTACATAGTGAGATCATGTATAAAAAAAATCATAGATTCATAACAGGCTTGTTTCCCAATATATCTAAGAGTTGGATATCTATGCAAAGTGAATGTAATTGTTCTTTGTTGACCTACCAATTGTACAGAATGCCTCAGAAAATAACTGGATAAACATAACTAATTAACTAATTTAAAATTGTTATTTGCACTTACTACTCACTAAGAAAACTGATATTTGGAGCTGTCAGGACTATTATATCTTGTAAATTCATTTTTTTCTTTCATTATAAGTGTGTGTGTGTGTATGTGTGTGTGTGTGTGTGTGTGAGAGAGAGAGAGAGAGAGAGAAAGAAAGAAAGAGAGCTCTTTATTAGCACTTATACTGAAAATCCTTAGCCTACTATTGTTATATTTATAATTATCTTTAAATGGTTACAATTCTTTTATTCCCACTGAATTCTTTAGCCTATTTGAACAACTCATTTTAGCTGAAATTTTCTCCTTTTTATATATATACTTTCAAATAAAGTGTAAAAATCAATACTCTTTTAATGTATTGCTACATGTTTATTTAGAGATGAATACAAATATAATAATAGCTATATCAATTATTTTAAGAAAAGGTTAATTTTAGAGAAAAATACATGAATTTTTGGCTAATAACTGGCTTATGATGTATCTCTTCCAATAATTGGAACTTGAAAGAAAATTTACAGTGCCACAAAATAATAATAATAAAAATCGCTTATAAATGAGTATTTTTCAGTTAATCATATACAGTTTTGAATAAAATTGTTTTTATTTGAACATACTGCATTTTAGTTTTATGTGTCTAATTCTTGTGGATAATTTAAAACCGAAATGAATTGTACATTCTATAGAAAGTTTGCCTCTTAGCAGATGCAAGCATTAGAACTTATATTTACAGGTGCATTACTGGAATTGTACTTTCAAAAGTATTTCCTCTGATACTTAGCTATAAAAAGCCAATTGTGTGGTGCAGGTCACAAAGGGAGACAGAATAGTGCATTATAACATAATGGTGAAACATCAGTCTGTACTCAAGACTGGAGGAAAAATTGTACCATATTTATGTATGGAAGAAAAATTCCACACACCTGAAAAATTATGAAAACTAGAGTGCTTAAATATTTCTAAATGTTATTTTATTTATTTTTGTACTCATTCAAAATTGATGTGCGCTGATTTTAACTAAAATACTTCCCTAAACAATCTTGCAAATGGACTCAAAAATGTGTGTTTAGATAATCCATAGCACCTTGTATTTTATGTGATACTAACATAGATATTTCTAAGAAATAGACATTTTGAATCAGGTATATTTCAGAGACAGGTCTTGGAGCACATCTGTTTGCAATCTAAGTAAAATAATATCTAATACTTCATTACTTTTAAAATTTTTCACTCTGGTTTTAGAAAAAAATCTCCTACATAACTGAAAATGTATATTATTTCTATGCCAGTTTTTATTGTTAATATAAGTTTTCAGCTACCAGGGTGAATTGATAAATTAATTAGACTCATAATATCCTAGACATAAGAAACTAAATTATAACTTTTGTTTTATTTTTTGATATTAGTATTCAATCCTATCCATATCTCCCTACCTAAGATAAGACATCAATTGTTCCATATAATCATGGAAATTTCTAATAATTTGAGTAATATTCCCTCCTGTCTCTAAAACAAAACATATCATTAGTATGAAACATTTTGGTTCATTTTTGCAGAATAATAATTTTATGGAAAAACTTAGAATAGACTTAAACTTTTAATTTATAGTATGAAATATATCAAATTATATCTTGTCTAATTTTTCAGTATTCATATCATTAAGTGCTAAGTCATTCTACAAAAGTCCAAAGACACACAGGGTAATTTATGTGATAAGTAGCTAAAATTGGAAGTGTCCACACCAGCTGCAATTTCCTAAATTCATTTCCAGTCTCAACTTTTGATTTCAGACATGGACTATGCTTCTGGTAAACAGGACTGTAGCTAAAATGGCCATATTATCTACTAAATTTGTTGATAACTTGACCACGTATACTACTTCTACTGTCATTCTGCTAAAATGGAGGAAAATTATGTATTTCTAATACAAATATACCAGAGTTAACCTTTCAAAATTGCTTTAAAGATGAAGGATACCTAATATATCATTACATGCTTATGTGCATACACACAAAATATGAAAGTAATACGATATATAAATAAAACTGCAAAATACAGCAGCTGTGACATTAATACTTTCCAGACATATTAACTCTCCAAGCTGCTCACGGAGAATTAGGCAATAGATCCCATTAACATCAAAGGGTGTCACACAGGGAAATCTCAGAAAACAGCTTAGGAAGTATAAGTGATATCTTGTTAACCACAGAGTTAATTTAGTTCTCAGATTTTTGAAATTTTTTATAGCTCTTTATATTTTTCCCTATTTGAAATGTTATGACAATACATTAATCAGCAGATATTTGAGGAATATCATGTTCTGCATTTGATATCATAAGATTAGTAAAAAAAATCTTTAAATATAATCAGAAATAAATATGTTGAATCATTATAAATTTAATATTTTGTATTTTGGGTTGCATATATTTCTTACATTTGCAGTTATCATAATTCCAAGAGTGTGAGAATATTTGCAATAGAAATATTTTAAAAGTTAAAATACCTATGAATAATTATATGTCAAAATATACAAGAATCATGAGAAAAATTATTTTAAATAATCCTAACATAATGTAGAAGTGGGATGTAGTTTCAGGAAATATCATTCAGTATGACAAGGCTGATATTTCCCTTGTGAAGGGAAGAGCATTGTAACAGAATAATTGAAGTAAATATTTTCATGTGTCTTATTATAGGGTATTGACTTTTGGATAGTTCTAAAAATTCATCTATTAAAAAAAACCCAATGTAAATATACTACTTTAAGACAGGATTCAATGGCTTTGAACTCAGTGTGGAGCTGAGGATGACTGAACTTTTGATTCATTTTGCCTTCACCTCCCAAGCACTGGGATTGCAGGTATGCAATACCACACCAGATTTGCATGGCTCTGAGTAATCAAACCAAAGCTCATACATGTTAGATTAGCACCCTAACAACTCAGCTATATCTTCAACCATGCCTGTTAAAAATAACTTTTAACAAGCTGAAATAAACCACACACAAACACACACACACACACACACAAGAATAATAACTACACATTCTGTTAGATTAAAAATAGTCTTGTCAACAAGGTAGGTTTGTAAATTCAAATTTTGTTGAAGAAAATTTACATTAATCTTTTGAGTTCAAGTAATATTTATTCTTCTTGGCTATCAGAAACTTAAAGATCATTTTCAGGTTAATGACAGAAAAATGACTTTTTCTACCTAAACACTACAGGTAGAGCATCTAATACAATAAAATCGTTTTAATGATTATCAAAAGTAGTACAAATTGCCAGAAAATTTTAGCATGTAAATATTTTTTCACTAAATAGTAGCTCAATTCAGAGCAATGGACACTTTTTTGTTGTTGTTGTTTTTTCCCTCCTCGGTAAAACTACATTCATTGCCCCACTCTCAAGATGCAAACCTTAAAGTTACTCAAAAGATAAGTAGCTTTTTTTTTAAGCAGGAGATATAACATAATCTAGGATTGAGAGAAATAAAAACAAGACAAAGGAAAGTAAAACACCACTATCATCAGCCATGGTTTTACAGAGGTTAAATTGTTCAATTTATGGCAATTTTATTCCAAAGATTAATATGATTATGGCAGCTCAAGATAAAACCTGCAATTGAAGACACCTGACACACAGCTTGATCTAAGGCTGATACACCAAGTTCTTCAACATTTACTAGTGTGATGTTGGAAGAAAGCATACTTAAAAAAGACATAGCAACAATCTTTTGGCAATTATTTCTCTCTCAGTTTCTGCCAAGCTGGAAAGAAATGTCATTTATATTTCTTAATTAGATTCATTTCCAAACAAATACAGACTTTTAGGAAAAGTTTCTAAACAGTTCTACACATGGAATTAATAACAACACAAAGCACTCACTAAGCCAACCTTTTAATGAGCAACTAAACAAAAAGAATAAAAAGACAAAAAAATCCAACATAAAAAAATGATTAAAATAGGAAGCAGTTTCCAGAGACTTTTTTTTTTTTTTTTTTTTTTGTTTTTTTTTCCTTTTTTTTTTTTCCAGAGACTTTTTAAATAGATATGAATTACAAGCCTGCACTTGGAAAATCTGCTTGCTGTGGACAACATAGAATGGCATTATGCTTTTTGTAACACAAACATCACTGTGTTTGAAATGAGTAAATAAAAGAGAGCACTTGAAGCTCCAACGTACAAATACTGCCAGCTCAGTGGATTTCTGACATTACAAAAAAAAAAAAAAAAAAAAAAGTTTCAAGATTCATGCCCGTTCTTTAACTACAGATAAGAAATATCCTAAGGGAAGGAAGCAATTATGAACAGATTTGAATACGGTGTTTCAGGTCAGCTTTTGGCTTAAATTGCCAACTGCATGTTTATTTTAATAAGAATTATGGTGTTTAATGTACATAAAGTAAAAATGAAAGTGCGTAAGGCAAATTCCTGTTCCCTGGGAACCCGCGTGGAAGCAGGTAGGCTAAAATGCAGATGTTCATCTCTCTCTCGTTCCTCCAAATCCTAGGAACAGAGAGAGAAGTCTCAGCCCTAAGTCTATATCAGACCACCAGCTTCTGCCTCTCCTTCTTCCCTGACCCAATCTCCAGTTGATTACACAGATCTTTCCCTGAAATTTCCCCTGTCCCAGGCTCATTCCCAGCACACAGTCTGTGGGAACCAATAGGCCAGCAAACTGGAAATCTTCACCTCTCTCTTATATCTGTTGTTTTATCTACTGAGGCTTTTCTGTCATCCAGAGCAGAATGGTTTTATAACAACAGCCATTAAGTCTCTTAATTACTCTGTGGAGGGGTTTCCTCAGTGCTGACAATGAATAATTGAACCAAATTTGACATTGGAGCCTGTGAGATCTCCCTCCCCAAGGCATTTCCCGAGGACAAAGGGTTACTTACCTTGCCTGTCCAATGTTGATCTGCATTCATTAGTCCAATGCCTGCCTTTGCCACACTTTGTGCAAATTCCAGAAAGCTGGGGCCTTCTGTTTGGGTTATCTCTAGAAAAAACATTGTTTCTAGGAATGCCTTGCCTGTAATCCCTTTTCAGATGATGTTTACCACAATTAAAACATTTTATCTTTTCATTAAAATTTTTAGATATCACTTCTCCTATCCAAGTTTCATCATAAGTTAAGGTCCAATATCAGCTGTATTTTGGATCCATTCATCTACAGGTGCCAATCTTGCTTTTAAAGGCCTAATCACACTTTTGCGCTCTAAATTAGAATTTTCAAAAGCCAAAGATTCAATTAATATTCATCTAACTTCTGGATCTGATATCATACTATTTACAGCTGAAGTCAATATCTGTTAAAAAAATTTAGTGAAAGGTTTTTTGGGGGCCTTGTATAATTTTAGTAAATGACTCAGTCCTCTTTCCTGATTCTTCACTATGTCTCAAGCATTCAAAGCTGCTGTACAGCATAAAACCAAGGTGTGATCATTAAATGTAGACTGTTTTTTGCACATCAGCATACTGACCCTCATTGAGAGGCTGATACTGGGAAATTTCCATACCTCTAGCCCTACGTTGTTGTTCAATGGTCCTGGTATTTTCTATGGCCCATTAGGATTAAGGAAAAAAGCAGTCTTGTACTTAACTCTTCTTCTGTATCCCGCAAGTTACAGATAAGCATTTAAATGTGAATTGTAACTCTATATCAACACAAAGTATTTTCAGAAGATTAAAATTCAAAATTTTATTTATTCTAGAAATAGAGTTAGAGTGATAATTTACATTTGCTTACATTATTTAAAATCCAAGTAGAGTTGAAACAAAAACACTTATTGAAATATTATTGTCATGTTTTCCAGATATTTAATACATATAAGATATCATCCAGTGATGCTGAATGTATTTCAGTCGCAAAATATTAATATGTGGGAAATGAGGGTTTATGAATAAGATATTCACCTTTAATTTAACTTTAATCAAAACAGGAAGATTCAGGACAAAAAAATAAGAAATAAAGTAGTGTGCTTAAGTAAATGTATGTTTAATTATTTATAGCAGGTAATAAGGTAACTAAATCAGAAGTGTAAAAATTTTATATACTGGTCAAACACTGCAGTTTAAAAATGTTTAGTGGGTCAATCTCTTACATATCATCATATACTTTTTTTTCCACAAATGCTGATACACTAGAAATCGAGTTACTTTCTCTGATGATTATGGTCATGGTGTATGCCTTCTTTCTAGCCCACGTGACTACTGCCATTCTTTGTGGTAATTCTGCAACTATTACTCCAACATCCCTGCTTTTCATAAAGACATGGGCCTGAAGAATTGCCAGCTAAGGGCTGAGTGGTCCCAAATGAGTCTCTAGCTGAACAGTGATTAGACATGCAAATATATGGAAGTCATTAAAAACAGTAAGCACCATTTCACTTTTGGAATTCTTACCACAGACGTGGAAGGTTCTTGCTCATATGTGAATTTATTTATTTAGAAATGATCCAGCTCAAACTAACATAGCAGTAAATTTTATAGTTCAAATAGCATATTAGACTATTCCATTAGGAATAAAGCTTTCTCTGTATTTTTAAGATGGTTCCTTAGATGTGACATGCAAATTGTTTAGAAAAAGAAAATAAAATATAATTTATGTATCAATGAACATTCTAAAATGGCTTCCTCATCTCTTTTCAATACAGGATGCTGAAAACCTGCTCTCCAGATACACAGTACTCACATTGCTCTATGTACACAAAATCACTTCTACATCCACTTTTGCTCTTTAGACGATGGTTGGTATCATCAGTGCATTAGTTTCTCAGGCCTGGATGATATAAATTACATGTTTTGTCCCCTGGCACATAGAGCAATTATATAACCACATGAACCTTCCTAGATTTGAGAATAATTATGTGTAGAGTTGAAAAATGCAAAAATAGACTTATCTGACAACACAGAAGACACAAAGTCTGAGCACAAATCCATAATGCCAGCCTAATCTGGGAATTTAAGTAGAATATGCAAACAGTTACAACAGTTACTTCAAAACCTCATGCTAACATGGTAGTTAGATTCTACAATATTCTAAACTGACTTCCTGTTTTACAAACTAGAAATCCCTGAAGGATTTCATGGACATCTTCAGAACAGAAAAATGAAAAAAAAAAAAGACTCACTAAAGTGTACTACTTATGTTAATACGATAGCAACTCAATTTATTCAAGTGCTGATCAATGCTAAACAATCAGAACGTTTCATGAATTATGTATTTAAAAAGAACCGGGTGCTTTTTAGTGGAATGTCACAAGGTTAACCAACTGGTAGACATGAGTTCCCTTGGGTACAATTTTGGCTGCAATGCTTCTACTCCAGTCGATGGATGAACAATAGCAAAACAGAGCTTTGTTTGAAATACATAATGAGCTGCTCTCATAAACCTCAACCTTCAAAAGTCATTATACATGAGTATTTGATACTGAAGACAATTACCGGACCTCCATTTGTCTGGCAATAGCATCTGTTGTTACTTTGTCTATTCCATAACTATATCTCAAAAATTATTGATGGCACAATTGTCATAGATTGCCCTGTTAATACAATTGCATTAGCAATTAAACCAACATGCTATGTTTCCTGCTTCAGGATTTAAAAGTTTGCCTCAAGTGTCTCCATTTCTCAGCAATGCTTGCTTTGGTAAAACTTGAAATCCTGTACTCTACTTTTGTGTGTTTGATTCATGGAACAATTTCTTCAGTTTCTATTTTATTAAAGTTTATAGAAATATCCTTTTACCATATATAAATGAAGAACAACTAAATTTGAAGCCAGTGTTGAAATGTTGATAAATAAAATTTGATATTTTAAGTGTTTGTAAAAGCAGTGGCCTATCCACAGTATTTATGAAGCTAGAAATCATAAGAATTAATTAACTCTAAGTTGAGTTGGAATCCTGTTTTACTCTTATTCCACTGCCCGTGTTATTAAGCAATGCTTATATTTTAAAACTCTTCATTAGTACTAGCTAATTATGTACTCTGTAAAAGGTAGTAGGATAAATAAACTTCATTGACTCTGAAAGCATCCAACACCACGTATATAGTTCTTTATACAAGTGATGTTGACATACCAAGTTATCTATGATTCTTAGCAATAACATTTAATCACAATCATTAATGGGCATATTAATAGCATAAAATGTGGTTCAAAACAGTGACTATAGAAAAATTAAATAAAGTAGCTTTAAGACTTTACTAACTTTAAAATAGGAGTTCTGATCTTGTAGGGAAAAAGATAACAAACTACAAAACATTTATTATGATAGCTACAATAAAATGCTGAATAAAATCAGTCTCAGAACAGTGTAATAGTTCTTTATTCAAATCTTAATCTTAAATCACTTGCTGCAACAAAGAATCTATAAATAATCAGAAAAGTGCTTCAAATGATCTATGTATGTTAGTTATGACCTAATTTTCTAAAAGAAATGCAAAATGTAGTCTATTTTCTAAAATGTCCTACAAAAGCTAAGTTCAAAAAACTATGAAACACTGATTTATGGGACAGAGAGATGATTCAAAAGGTAAAATGTACTTGCCACCAAGGTTGAATGTCTGACTTGGGTCCGTAGGAATTACATGCTGGAGGTAAAGGAAAAAACTACTCTGTCAAATTTTCTTCTGATCTCCACCAAAATGTCACGGCACAATAGTGTCTACAGACACATACATGCACACAATAAATCAATTTGAAAGACTGGTGTAGAAATTTAATAATCTATGAACAGTTATTTTTATATTCTGTCCAAATTAATTTATTCTTAAATTGAATTCATATATGATATTGAAGTTTGTGGTCATATATTGTGTATCCCAATAAAGCTTGCATGAGGATCAGAGGAAAAAGTCAGCCAGGGTAGGCCAGCTCAGCCACCCTCACCACTGTTGCTAGTAGTCTTATCTGGGGTCGTCCTTGTAAATTTCTGGGAATTTCTCTAGCGGGACACAGTTGTGTAGCTGGGTATGTTTGAGGGGGTCCCTGGCAGTGTGATCAGGATCTATCCCTGGTGCATGAACTGGCTTTCTGGACCCCATTACGAATGGTCAGACATCTTACTCACCCCTGATAAAGTGGAGAGGGGCTTGGTCTTGCCTCAACTGAATGTATCACGCTTAGCTATCCCCCCATAGGAGAGCTTACCCTGCTGGAGGAGGGGATAAGGGGAGGAGGAGGAGGGGGGAGCAAGAGGAGGAATGAGAGGGGGATCTGTGGTTGGTATGTAAAATGAAAAATAAATAAATAGACAGACAGATAGATAGATAGATAGATAGATAGATAGATAGATGATAGATAGATAGATAGATAAGTAAATAAGAGGGATCATCATTGGGCTGTCCCTAATGCTTTTGCTGCCTCTTGGGAACCTATTGCTCATACTGTTGCCTTGCCTAGCCTTAATACAAGGTGAGGAGTTTAGTCCTACCTCAACTTGAAGACAAAAAACATTAAAAATTAAAGATTAATAAACAATAAAATTATTTATATAAATATATCATATTTATATACTATATCACTTATTAAATATATTGTATATTTATATATAAATATATAAGTATACACATAATATTATTTTTAAATTTAAAATGAGGTCCAGTTAAACATAGGCTGGCTTCAGACTAACTAAGTTGCTGAGGCAGTCCTTGAAATCCTATCATTTGCCTCCACCATAGAAATTCTGGGATTACAGTCATATGTCACCATCTCCTGCTCGGTATTTTGTATTTAATCAGCTGTCCTAAATGTATGAAAATCAAATCTATTGGTACCAAATAAGCTTCAAAGCAAAATCCACCTATTTTGACATAGAAGAAAACCATTAAACAAGAACATAAGGAAAGCTTGTTGTATAATTTCTGCTGCCTGTCTTTTAAAAAACAATTATAATAAACTTAATTTTATTAATGCATTTTGTTTAACCCGAAGCTTAAGACACTATTTTAGTCTCATTTAACTTTTAAATTGAAAAGTAAAATTCAAATATGTTTATGATATGCTCTTTCATATTTTGAAGTATATATTTTTACACACGTTACAGAATAAGTAAATTGAGCTGAATAATATATGTATTACAATATGTAGCTTATGAAACAAAACAGAAAGAAAAATTGGGAGAAAGAAAATATTAACACTACCACTCCGTTAAATGAACAAGTTATTAAACTGCTCCTTAAGGCCTTATGTTTAAACTGCTCTTGTTTTGACAACCAATCTTTATGCAATGATTAATGAGTTATTTCATGTTTTATTTCCACACTGTGATAAAAATATTTAAACTTATTGTACCTCTCAGTTCAGAATAGCTGTATTTCAAGTGTTTTATAGACATACACTTTGGCAAGACCTTGTGCTATATAGTAAAGGTATAAAATCTTCCTACAGTGCTATTTTACTCATGACAGATATGGGCTCAAAAAGTCCCAGCTCTGTTATTTTTTCTGTTTATTCCTTCCTTCCCTCTCTATCTCCCTCCTCAGATTCTTTTCATAGATGCTATTTAGGGAGAGAAACTGAAAACTGTTTGGGCCATAAATTAGCATTCCTTCTTTAGTTCCCAAAGTCCCAATATCCCAGATGGTAGAGTTTCTTGCGACTTTATTCCTTTTGCTTTTACAATATGAGGTTTTGGTTGTGAAAGATATAACACAGTTCAGCACATACCACTAAGTAATGGAAGAATTCCAGGTTAAGAGAATGCAGACAGCCTGGGCATGTGGGTGGCTTTTTTAAAATCAAGTTAAGAAGTATCTCTCAAGAAACAATTTCTATTACAATAAAAGTCGGACACATAGAAGCTTAATCTGGATCTTTAGAACCAGTTAAATGTTGATTTAAATAAGAAGGGTATTGACAAGGGTATTGCCATATTTTAAATTTTGTTTTAATAAACCGCATCCTAACTGTGTTATAAACAAACTGAAACTCATTGTGCATGTGTCAATTTTGTAATAGGTAAATTTCAGCCAATCATAGACAACTAAACTTCATCCAATCACAAGGAGTCAACTCACAACATCATTTTTTTTTTTTAAGTAAGGCAAGTTACTAGCTGTAGCCAATGGGATTATTATTTATTTGGCTTGTGTGTCCAGTCCTTAAGAGTTTCCTGCTTTCTTTGCTAAGAGTCTCTTTTGCTGCTGATTGTTGTAACACTTCATGAAACATTGATAACTCAAATACACTCTACCAAATTTAATGTGTCTAACTTCTCTTTAAACAATTTAACACCAACAATGAGATGTTTGTAACAAATCATTTATTTCATATTATTAAAGAATCCCATGATGGATAACATAGATTTACTTTGTATATAAGTGTATACATTCATGTGTAGGATGTGAAACTAGAAAGCAAATCACTGGAGGGAAAGAAGAGATTTTTAAAGGAAGAAGGAGGGTGGAGAAAGGGTGATAGATTACATGTGACAGCAAAAAAGAGAGGTCTTATTAGAGAAAGAAGGGAAAGGGGACCAGCTAGAAGAGCACAGAAGGCTGAGAAGAGCAGTAGGAAAGGAGGATAAATAAAGACAAACTATCTTTTAAGATGTCATAAAGAAACTCATAACTTTGTATGCTAAGTTAAAAAACATTCATAGCCGGGCAGTGGTGGCGCACGCCTTTAATCCCAGCACTCGGGAGGCAGAGGCAGGCGGATCTTTGTGAGTTCGAGGCCAGCCTGGTCTACAGAGTGAGTTCCAGGAAAGGCGCAAAGCTACACAGAGAAACCTTGTCTCGAAAAACAAAAACAAAAACAAACAAAAAAATTCATTAAAAGAAGAAAGAATAATAGACTCAGCATTTAATAAAACAGCCTAAGAAAATTTGTAATCAAAACTATGGCCAAAAACAACCACATGTATATTTATTGAAGTGGTATTATATAGAAAGCTTTTTTTCTTTTTTCCCCCGGCGCTGAGGACCAAACCCAGGGCCTTGTGCTTGCTAGGCTCTAACACTGAGCTAAATCCCCAACCCCTAGAAAGCTTTCTTACAAAACTTTTGTAAGTAAAGGTGTATTCTCAGTGAAATAAGTACTATAATAACAACTTTCTAATTTATATATCAATTATATAACTAAGAACTTGAGGTTTTGAAATAATACTTAATAGTAGGCTATTTCAGAAATTCTTTCAGTGGAATTATTCAAAAACTCTTTGATTTTAAACGGACAGTTTATGAAAAATGTGCTAGCAAACAGTGTAAGCAAGTCAATTCTTCAAATGGTAGTTTTTCAACCAAATGTTTCTATCTTTCGCATTATGTCTTTTATGAAACAATGGTTATTTAATTCCAGATTTAAAATTACTCATTAAGTAAAGCAAATTTTAATTTGGATTTTGAAAAGGAGATTTTCTGAATTTTAAACTAATGGTGTAATGTCTAACATAATTTAAGATAATGGCTAGATAATCTGTAAATGATGTATTGATCTTTCATAACATATATTCAATAAATAGTTCTGGGTAGGGAAACTATGCACAATCCTATACATTTCTTTAGTTAAAGTTTATAAGACTATGCATTTAAGATAGACAAAGTGCTGCCATTTTTCTAAAGTCTAACAATATTCAGAGATTGTTTAGTCTCATTTCCAAAGTCCTGAAATCCTTGAAGTTGAATTTTTCTAATTACTTCATTTCATTTTGGGGGTTTATTCTGTACTGTTTTAAAATAGTCACACAACTTAAGTTTTAGATAAAACTTTCAAATTTGAAATACACTTGTCTTAACGAATAGACTAAGCCCAGACACTGTTGCAGTAGGAAGTTCATGAGACACAGAGTCAGCACTTACTGAAATTCTAAAATAAAATATATACTAGAGCCTCATTATTTACTTAAAATCCTACTGATTACTGCCCAATATGACATAGTTCCATCCAACCATGTATTTCCTACATAAGTATATCATTCTTGACAAGACATTCATTTAAATTTACCAGGATTACAGTGTTAAACATTATCACCCACAGTAATAGAATCATCTAGGCCTTCAAACACAACTGGGAACTTGTCTAAACACTGCAGTTGTTCTGAGATGTCACGTTTAAATCTTTAGTCCTCTAAAATTAGTTCGTAGTACTGTTTTATCATTATGTATCATAGAATTTCAAGAGTGAATATTTTAGAGAACCAATTATCTCCTCATTAGATCCCCTCTTTTTTTCCTCTTACAATTAATACTTCATAATTTATTTTTCTGTTTTTTTTAGTTCTTTTCCTCTTCTTCCTCCTTTTCTTCTGACATTGATTCTTACTGTGTATCTCTGGCTAGCCAGAACTCACTAACTTGATCAGGATAGCCTGGAACAAAGAAATATCCGTGTCTCTACCTCCAAAGTACGGGGTTTAAAGGCATTTGCTGCCATACCTAAAACCAAAAGTACTAAATAGTTCATAAATTATATGATCAGTCGGGATCCAAGAAAGTATCCATTTTAACCAACAAATAATAAATTACTGTGTCCATTTTACAGTGCTCTCAGAAATGGATACTAATATAACATCAATTATTTTTAACCAATGGCAACAAAATAAAAAAAAATCCTTACAATTCTAGAGTAAGAAGAAGAATGACTAAGGACTTAGTCAGTCCCTTGATTTCATAGATGAAGAAATGATGTTACTGGAAATGATATATTTATTTTCTAGGGTCAATGGGGGTACTAATAAGCCATCATTCAGATTTTCAAATCAATGTACAATACCAGTTGAATAAGCCATTCTGAGAAAATCCAGCCTTAGTAGCATACAAAAATTTAAATCTAAACTGTAGTTTAAATTTTGGTTTCAATATATCCTTTTAAAACAAATAACTGTCAGAAATCAATCTTCCATACTGATTTCCTTTCACATAGAAATTTTTATAGAAAACTGTCAGTTTGTATATGAGCTCAATTTCATCACAAATCAAAATTCCCAAACACATACTGTTATTTTGTTTTTATTAGATATGGTCTTATATATGTAATTCGGGCTGGACTCAAACTCACTACAGAAAAAAAAAAACTCAACAACAACAATAAACTCTTGAATATGCTATCCACCTGTCTAGGTTTTTGTACATAGTTGCATACCACCATATCCCATCTGGCCACAGTTGCATATTTCACATATACTATAAAATATCTCTGCACTTTCATTTAATCTTGAGATAATTGTTCACCTAACATTTGAATATTTGTGGAATTGACACATATTGTGTTTAAGGTAAATGAAGCATATGTCGGAAACCCAACAGAACCTGCGTGTTGTCAAAATACATGTTTTCTTCCAGTTATTTTCAACCTGAGTCTGACAGTGCCTGTCATTACCTGTTAATGTTTCTGTAACAACTGAAGAAACTAATGCTCCATTCTAAGTCTCTAAAACAAAACGTAATTTTCTTCATCTTTGAAAGAAAGTGAGCAATTTGCACATTGGAGGAGTACAAATGGAGAGGCAAATTGAAATAAATGGTATAAGGTAATAGTACTATCACGTATCTTTATTAGTTAAATAGACAATCAATTTAATATGCATAAAACAGCTTGTTTCCAGCCTATAGTTGTATCATTTGAACCCATTCTATGAGGTCAGTATGAAGTTCAGTTGAGTATGTTGTAACAGGAATCTTAAAGAGTCTTATTAATAAATTCAAACCTGAGCCAGGTATTGGAGTGAACTGGAAGATCAAAGAACCAGAAAAAGCCACAGCTACCTCACCTCGGCGGATCCTCAGCTGGTCTTGTTTCCTCAGACTGGAGGCCTCTGAGTCCTCATCCAGAATGGGTCTCAGCTCACCTGCTGCTCAAAAGCTTGAATGCTTAACCAGGCCAAATGCTTAACCAGGCCAAATGCTGCTAGTTTCTGGTCCTCACGCCTTATATACCTTTCTGCTTTCTACCACCACTCCGTGGGATTAAAGGCTCACTTTCTGGGATTAAAGGCGGGAGTCACCATGCTTGGCTGTATCCTTGAACAGATGGATTTCTGCCTAGCTCTGCCTCTGGAATGCTAGGATTAAAGGCATGTGCTACCACTGCTTAACCTCTATGTTTAATATTGCGGCTGTTGTGTCTCTGACCCCAGATAAGTTTATTAGAGTGCACAGTATTTTGGGGAATACAATACCACCACAGTATGTGAATGTACATGTGCAGATTTCCATGTTAGCCCAGTTAAAGTGGTACTTTCCTATGTTTTTATCTAATTTGTAGTGCTTCTCTTATTAGTGCTTAATTCTATATTACATCATTCTAATGACGATGTGTCTCTGTGTGTTTTAAATTTCCAGTTACACTGAAAGTTATTAGTGAAATTGGAGTGAGTCATAAATCTGTCCTATAGCCATAATGATTAGCCACATAGTAAGTGCTTAATTGATCAACACTAGATTAATTATGTATTTGGTACCAGTTCCCAATCTCAGTGTCATTGCTCATATATCCATTGTCATATGACCTTTCTTCAATGGAGAATATGTGTAGAGAGGAAAGTTGCACTTGGCACACAGGTGTTTCATTTTGCTAATATATTTCTGTTATCTCTCTGAATGTCCCTTTCTGTCTCTGTCTCTGTCCCTGTCTCCCCACCAGACACACACACACACTTATGATGGCTAGAACTCATTGTGTAGCCCAGAAGGCAGTCTTCATCTAGAGATGATTCAAGTCTAAACCTCCAAAATGCTGGAAATACAGACATGAACCACCACAGTCAATTTAATATTTTCTCATTTGACTCTTTTTGAGGACTGTTATTAATTTTATATATTCTGGTTGAAATGGCATAAACAACAGCAAAATAAGTTAATTCACTGTTTAAAGACATCTATGGGTTACCTATTGCTACTGTATCATATCCCTACAAATTAAATGGCTTACAGAAACACATATTTTCTTTCTTTTTTAAACATATTTTCTTTCCTTTTTAAAGCTTGCATTCCTGGAACCCAGAAATAAGAGGTATGTTTCACTGGGCCAAAATCAGAGTTTCATTCTTTTCTGGAAACTCTAACGACATCTACAGTGCAACCCATACATAGACAACTCAGAAAATCACAGAAGAAGGGGAAGAAAAATTGTAAGAGCCAGAGGAAAAGGCCACCTGCTGTTTGTATCTTCTAGCCACGATTAGGAAGCTACATCTATGAAACCTTGATAGAGTAGTTGTCTTGCTTCACTTTTCTACTATGTTTGAAGGACTAAATATGTATCCGAGATAGAGCTCAACTAAAAACTTTCACAGAAATCTCCAATTTGAAGGTATTCTACTTACATTTGTAAATAACCATCTGTGGTTTTGAAATTAAAAAGAAACTTCAGTATTTCATTACATTTCCAAATAGAGAATCTACAAATCAAAACCACTGAATCTGTTTAATGATTGTCTAATTTGTTTAAAAAAAAAACCCTCTCTTCTAGGTTCTGGGAAGATATACATGCCTTTGTGTTTTGTTTCAGATTTGAAACAATACTCACATATTGGAGAAAAACAGCCACCCATTATAATTCTATATATCTTGGCATGTAGTTCTGAAAGAGTTAGAATTAGACACAAGTCTTTTGAAAAATAAACAAGAAATGAACACACAAGTATACACAGCATAACAATACCATGTGATCTCATTTTCACTGATCCTGAAATTGTCATTTTCTCATGCTATTCCTGGCATGTATGCTTAAGAAAAAAATGAGCAAGGCTTAATGCAACTCTAAAGAATTAGCATAGTCAGCTGCTCAGCTGAGCAAAAGTTTTAATGTAAAGTACTGTTAATCGAGAGACTGGTGCCATGCTGTACAGTGTTGCTGTTCCTTTTTATAACTGTCCTCATTCTGCCAAAAATTCTAAGAATCATTCATTAGCAGCCTTAAAACAAGGTGGTACTCTGTGCAAATATCATATGCCTGACTTAAGAAAACTTACCTAAATCAATGGTTGTATACATATATTTAAGAATGAGTTTCAAAAAATTAGAGCAAAATTGGCTAAAATACATTTGCTATCAGAACATATAAAATATAAAGAAGAAAAATGTAGAAGAATTTAAGCTTTCTGTGCTATTGGGATTTAATTATATAAATAAAACATTTTGTAAACATTTTAACGTGAGCAGATCCCTTGGAAGGCTTAAACTGAAATAATGTAAAAATGCCAAGTTGCTCAGTATCTTCATTTTTTTGGAAGAAAAGGACCTTGAGTTTAATTTTCAGTAAATAAGAGGCTTTTTTCATAACTGACTATAATTGTTACAAAATTAGAAAAAATTCAGGTGAGAGCATAGTAATGTATATATTTTTACTCAAGCAGCAGATGAGAATATTAATATTTTAGGTATTCAGGAAAGATCCAAATTAGTTTTAATAATTTTTGAGTCCATAGAGAAATACTATTCTATTTTGTTTCTAGGAAACTGAATACTACTAATGTTAATAGTAATAATATTTATAAATCACTTATTTTCCCTGCAGAGGCATTCAAAATATAACAGTTTAAATATGATTAAAATATCAACTTGACCTGTGAAAATATATGAAATTATTCATTAAACTTTTAGAAATATGAAGTCCCAGCAAAATAAAACCATTTCATTATTTATATCTGAAATTCAGTTTAAATTTTCACCAGAAAATAGCACAGAAATGTTTTGATGTTTCTCAGTTTTTATAGACTAATGTCCTTTGATGTCTAATTTTGTCAATTTAATTAGTTCATTGGTGAGGTACAGTTCTGGGGTTGTCTTTGAATGTATTTCTATAGGAAATTAATAAAGTAGGAGGTACCACCTAAACTAGGCAGTATCATTTATTATCTAGGATCCTGAACTGAACAAAAAAGGAAAGGGAGAAAAATAAAAAAAAAATACTGGTATTCCATTTACTCTGCTTTCTGATTTGTCAAAGTACGAACAAAGAGCTTCATACCCTGCCAGCACAGTGGAAGTCAACACCTGCAGCCATACCACTCCTTCAGTGATTGACAGGGCCCACAATCCATGAGGGAAAATAAAGCATTCCTCTTTTAATTGGCATCTTGTCATATATTTATTTATGATGACAAAGAGTAGCAAATATGTTCACTATAGATTAAATTGATATTTGTGTGCTGAGTGTAATTGTTATTTTTATTATTTTTAGTTGGTTTATTCGCTTATTTTTCTTTCTTTTTGGCTTCTGTAAATAGTCATGTTTATGAGTGTGTGTGTGTGTGTGTGTGTGTGTGTGTGTGTGTGTGTGTGTGTGCGTGTGTGTGTGTGTGTGTGTGTTTCCGTGTATTGATTCCAGGCCCTAGCGGATACTAGTCAAATGTCCTACTACTGAGCTACATATCCTGCTGCCTTTTACTTTTTGAAACATTTTTTATTTTATAATTTAATTTAATTTTACATATCAGCCACAGATTGCCCTGTCCTCCCTCCTCCCTCTCCACCCTCTCCCCAACACACCCAGGCATTCCCATCTCCTCCAGGGCAAGGACTCCCCTGGGGATTCAGCTCAACCTGGTAGATTCAGTGGAGGCAGCTTCAGTCCCCTCCTCCCAGGCTGAGTAAAATGTCCCTGCATAGGCCTCAGGTTCCAAACAGCCAGCTCATGCACTAAGGATAGATCCCAGTCCCACTGCCTGGATGCCTCCCAAACAGTCCAAGCTAATCAATTGTCTCACTTATCCAGAGGGCCTGATCCAGTTGGGGGCTCCTCATCTATTGGTTCATAGTTCATGTGTTTCCACTAGTTTGGCTATTTGTCCCTGTGCTTTTTCCAATCATGGTCTCAACAATTCTCAATCACACAATCCCTCCTCTTTCTCATGGAAGCAGTCAATGGCAATACAGCCTGAAATGGATGCAATTAGAGTTAGCTTCATTTAATCATTCTGAAGATGATATTCTTAATTTCATTTAGTTACACTTTTTTTTGTATTGTTTTTTGAGACAGGGTTTCTCTGTGTAGCTTTGCGCCTCTCCTGGAACTCCCTTGGTAGCCCAGGCTGGCCTCGAACTCACAGAGATCTGCCTGGCTCTTCATTTAGTTATACTTTGATGGATCTATAGAGAGATATATTTTATGAACTCAATTATGCTTATTTTACATAGTTGAAGAAACTGAAATCCATTAAATGAAATAAATCTTACATGAACTATATGTTGATTTGATAATAGAATGAAAACTAGACAGAGTATTCCCTTAAATAGTCTCAGGTGTTCACTCAACTGCCTTGTGTTGTCTCTGTTCAAGCACCAAGTATCAACTGGTAATCTGTCTATCACATGGAAACTACAGAAAAAAAAATCTTCAGCAATTATCTCTCTTAACTCTGATTTTGGGACTTGGTCATATGTCCTAGATTATGATTTAAAATTTAATGATTGAGAACTTAAACTATTAATAGAAAACATGTAGGTGAGTTAATATAAACGTAATTTCTCCAAAAAATTTACAAGTCCAAAAAAACATTTTTCTGGCCAGAAGACTAGCCATATATAACTAGCTATATATGTCAGACACAGACTGGTTATCACAACAGTTACTGTCAAAAAGAAGAGAATATTAAATGGTTGTAGAGATTTCTGAAAAGTTGTCTAAGGCAGCATCTAAACTTCATGAAGGCCAATATCACGTTTGCCTTGCTCACAACTAATTCTTTGCTCAAAGATTATCCCATGGTAGAGGCTAAATAATTTTGTGGAAAGAATGAACCATGGAAGGAAATAAATTTATAGGAGAAAGACCATAATCCTATTTCATTGATATCAGTATTTTGCAAATCAGCATAATCTTATAAAATTATATCTAATTATTTCAAGTAAAAATGATTGGTTTATGAAGTAAGGTTGTTGCTTCCAGAGTACTTTAAGCACATACTTAGCACACTATCAAATTTACTGTTTAGGAATTAATTAAAAAATACAAACAAAGGTTTGCATATTTTTGGAACAGAAAATAAAAACTGAGTAACTAAGAAATTTTGAATAAATCCAACTGGGCAGATGTCAAATTTATTTTATTTATGTATTCTGCTCAGAGTATTGTGTTAACTTGCAGGAAAGAAAAAAAGCCAAATGTTGATAAAAAAAAATAAATGACTCAACTTGGATTTTACTGAAATAATGTAACTTGAGAATTTGACCTATTTGATGAGGAAACCCCCAGTCCCACGAAGAATACATGGATTCAATTATTTGTCCCTTGTGTTATAATTCTGTCTTTATGGTACTGATGATTTTCCAGTCCTTTAAACACATCTGTTCTTCATTATGAGCAAGAAAGTTTGATCTCAGTAAAATTCAACAGAGTAATCACTTAATTGATCACAGACCTTACTGGAAACATTCCTGAATAAATGATAACAGAGGCCTTTTCTTCTCTTTCTGGGTGATAAACATTGACTTTTCACCACATTGTATTAGAAGTCCAACTTTGGCTCATTTTCATCTGATCATGATAATTATCAACAATTGCTCTGGTATCTCATTGGTTTTTCTCTCAAAGCAAAACGTTACAAGCAGAATTCAACTGCAAAGGTGAATGACCTTTTTCGGGGAGCATAAACCGGGCTGTCATTGGATCATTATTCAGGATGCAGACTAACATTGTTCCTAACACAAATTTCCTTTCTTGTCATTTTCTCCAAAAGAATCGCTCTAACATCTCCCATGAGTAGTCAAATAAGTGGTTATTTTCAGAAAAATGACATGAATATATATATATATATTTCATTTATTTATAAAATGTCCTTACTTCCACAACAAAATATTGCATATTAAAAATATTCCATCTCACCTACATTGTCTGATTTTTATTAATTATATATTTATACCCCTGTGCTTAGGAAAATGTGAAGTGAATCAGATTCTAAAATAATGTAGGTATATAATACATTTAGGCTTACTAAATACAAATCTTGAGGAAATTGATAAAATGAAGGTCATTTGCCCACTTGCAAAAACAATAGCAAACTTACTAAACTTCAATGAGGATCAAACCAAATGAAAATAAAATGTGACCTATATATGTTTAACCCACTGAAGTCTGTTTCATAGGTGGACAAAACACAATTTTTGAAGAGGTAGAACATTCCAAAATGAGCTATTTTATTTAAACTCCAGAAAACTGAAACATGTTTGAACAAATTGGATGTAGTTTGGGTCACTTTATAAAAGATTATTCTTTTCTGTTCATTTATTTGAATGCATCAGTCTGACCTCTCATTGTGTCATCAAGAGAAGACTATGTATGATATGCTCATGTGAGTAAGTAGAATGCCCCATGAAATATTTCGTCAAGATAAGCGTAACTTAATTCAATGATCTTCAAAGGGCCCAAGAGTAATCTGTGTCCACAGGCGCTGGAGCACCTGTTACAATGCAAGTTTTTAAAGTTTACTTCTGACCTACACTCAGCTGATTTTTCTGTTAACAAAATTTTTGATATCCATTGATCTAAAAATATAGTTGATAATTTAATAATTATGATTTAGATTTCTAAAAATGCAAGACATAAATTCAAGAAAGCATTTCAAGTATCATTGAGATCATGAAGTTAACATTACAGGTGAAAGAAAATTGCCTCTCTGGAAATGACTATGAAGAAGAGATATTCTTTTAATGCAAATATTATCCACTTTTGTTGTACCTTCTCACTTACACATAGCTTCATGCTTTAACCTATAAACCCTACATATTCTGAACTGGTTGTCACAGAGGCAAGTTTGAGAATCTTACTACTATAGTGGTTTGAAAGAGAATGACTCTTATAGGCACAAATCTATGATCTTTCCAATTGGTGGAAATCTTTGGGAGAGATTAGGTGTGGCCTTGATGGAAGAGGTGTGTCACAGAAGTTAGGATATGAGGTATCAAAAGACTTCTGCCATTTCCACTCTCTCTCTCTCTCTCTCTCTCTCTCTCTCTCTCTCTCTCTCTCTCTCTCTCTCTCTCTCTTTCTCTCTCTGTCTCTCTCTTTCTCTCCTCCTTGGGTTTGTGAATGAGATGTAAGCTCTCAGCTACTGCTCCAGCATCATGTCTGCCTGCCTGCCTGCCTGCTGCAATGCTCCCCACCATGATAGCCACAGACTCATACTCTGAAATTGTGATCACTCGATAAACTGTTTCTTCTATCAGTTGCCTTTATCTTGATGTCTTATCACAGCAATAGAAAAGTAACTAAGATATGTACTACTGTGAAATCAAATGAGTATTAGTGTAAAAAGTATGATAGGCAGAATTAAAAGAGTTAAGAAGATTAAGGAAGGGAAACAGAAGGAAGACAATTCTAAGCATGGAAAAGCAAGTAACAATTCAACAGAATTAATGCATTAATAAATTGTTAGATGATTCTATACTCATAAAATTACATATTAGGTTAGAAAAACTCTCAACGGAGTATCACATGAGAAAACTGTAAGAATGAATGAGTGTACTGTTGTCCTATTTACATTCCTGATTTATATCTCTTGAACTCAGTGTCACACATAAAGCTAATTTCCAATAAGCTAGACTGAATTTATTTTCCTTATGTAATGCAAATCTGTAGGTGTTAGAAAACGAAAATGAAAACAAACCAAGAATAAGTCTTCCATTAGAGATAAATTAATGAATTTGTTTTATTTTAAAGTATATCATTGTCTATAAGCAAACAAGTTGATTTTCTCTTCAGTTTCAAAAGTAAATTAATTTAAAGATTTTAAAATGACAAATACTTCTACCACAATATTTACTATTATTAATGTCTTTACTGTTTATCAAAAACTTAATCTTATGTTTCTTAATTTGGCTTCATTCTAACTTCTCTATGTGGATATATAGGAAAAATGCTACTGGTTTTGTTCTTTTTCAATATTCAGTGGTATAGTTGGCTGCAAAAATGTCTTTTGTTACAGTAGAATTATTATAGTCACTTGATATCAAATGAATTGAATATAATGCAATACCGCAATTAGAAATGTATCAAAGAGGTAGACATTTCCTATCCTGGAGTAAAGAACTTCCTGACTCAGCAGTTAATTTTAACTTGTTCCCTGGGTAATTTTAAATCAGATTGTTACAAGATCATGCTTGAGAAAAATACCTCACTGTTTTTATACTAGTTGAGTTCTCAGTCTCCACTCAATATATTAGATATGAAATGTCTACCTTTACATATGTCTAATACAATGGCTAAAATGTTCATTCGTCAGGCTCAAATTAATGTTTCTTCAAAAACTTAATCCTTGCTTTCTCATGGTCCAGTCTATCCTGCACTATAGTATCACTGCTAGTGAACTGAGCTTTTACTTTTTCTAAGTTCTGATTATTGGTGTTATATCAATGACTATACTGTGCAAAGTCAGAGAATATTTGATACCAAGAATGTTGTGAAAATCATACTTTTAAAGTTTTTTGAGACCTGCCTTTAGGTATATTTTACTATGTATAAAAAAATTTCAAGTAACTCCAAACATGCAGCTATCAGTCATTTTAGGACTGTAAACATACTTACTTGAGCTCTATGCATAAGATTCATGCAATTATATGCATCAAATTAATACAATAGGTGATTGCATTAGACTTAAATAATGTCTAAGTAAGAATACCTTCCATGAGCTTGAGGGAAAAAAAGAAGTTTGATTCCAAGCAGTTCTTACATTTATACTATCAATTCACTAATTAATATTAGAAGGTAACTTTTGACTCTAAGAGAGATTCACAGAGATGATATTAGATGAAATTTAATCCCGTATACTTTTCTAATAACAATAGCTTTACACCATTTTCTATGGACTGTATTTTTCTCAGTGCAGGTGTAATTAAATTATATGTATGCCTTACGGAATTAAGTTAATAATCAACAATATTAAGTCGATTATGAAGATTTTAAAAATAAATATTCAAATCAAATCCTCTAGATAAATAAACAAAGAATAGTGTTCCTAGAATTCTAAATATTAATTTGTTAATTTTAATATAAATAGCCACTGGAATTTCCTCATATATTTGAGTGCAAATTCCAAATTCCAAAAGTAGGCAGAATAAGTTAGCTCTTAAAACAGAAATCAACACAAGATAAGTGAATAGATCAAGACTATGGAAAATAATGAAGTCAAGATGAGAACCATCTCCCTTGAAAACATCAATATGTATATGTCCACACAATATCAGCCATCTTAGTTTGTTTCTTATAAAATATAAAATGTACTCCCTCTCTGTTGTTGATCCAGCTGGGATCTCCTGCTCCCCCAAGCTCTCTTTCCCTCGACCCTTGCCTTTTACTACCCCCACTCATGTTCAGGCTGTTCATGTAGATCTCATTCCATTTCTCTGTCATTGGGCGATCCCCGTGTCTTTCTTGGGGTCCTGTTTTCCAGGTATAGGAGACCATGGTAAATGAAGACCACATGAGAATAGGAAGAAGCAAAGTGCTAGAGAGGCCCACAGAAATCCACAAAGATACCCACACAACAGACTGCTGGCAATGGTCGAGAGACAGCCCGAACTGACCTACTCTGGTGATGGGATGGCCAAACACCCTAATTGTCGTGCTGGAAACCTCATCCAACTACTGAGGGATCTGGATGCAGAGATCCATGACTAGGCCCTGGGTGGATCTCTGCGAGTCCAATTAGCGAGAATGAGGAGGGTTTATATGAGCGAGAATTGTTGAGACCAAGGTTGGATAAAGCACAGGGACAAATAGCCAAATGAATGGAAACACATGAACTATGAACCAATGGCTGAGGGGTCCCCACTGGATCAGGCCCTCTGAATGGGTGAGACAGTTGACTGGATTGATCTGTTTGGGAGGCATCCAGGCAGTGGGACCGGGTCCTGTGCTCATTGCATGAGTTGGCTGTTTGAAACCTGGGGCCTATGCGGGATTGCTTGGCTCGGCCTGGGAGGAGGGGACTGGAACTACCTGGACTGAGTCTACCAGGTTGAACTCAATCTGTGGGGAAGGCTTTGCCCTGGAGGAGATGGGAATGGGGGGGGGGGCTGGGGGGAAGGTGAGGGGGACGGGAGGGGGGAGAACAAGGGAATCCGTGCCTGATATGTAGAACTGAATTGTATTGCAAAATAAATAAAAAAAAATAAATAAAAAAATAAAACAAAGTAAAAACAAAAGACAAAAAAGCCAAAAAAAATATAAAATGTAATTCATTACATAATCCTAAAGTACTTTAATATGAAATTCAGGAGCGGCTCCAAATTTTCTGTCACATCAACTTTCTCTTTGTATGTTGATTTTTTATGTTTAGTTATTTTTATAGACAAAGTACTATGTAGTCTAAAACTCACTCTGTAGCCATGGTTGATCATGAACTCCCCTGCCTATATATGTTATAGAAGTCATATAATTCATATATGTCATATAAGTCATATGTGAATTAATTGAAGTTTTTAAATTTTAAAAATGTAACTTATGGTTATAAGTTCTGTGTAAAATTTTTAACTAAAAAAATAAAATTATAAAAATACCTAAAAGAAACTATCCTATTCCACATCAAAATAATCTTTCAATATTGTATACAGATGAGAATATTACTAAAGTTATTTTTAACTTTTACAATTAATAGTTAATGATATTATGCATGAAATTTACTCCAAGTTTTATTTAACAATTTATGACTTTAGAGATAATCCTTTCTCATGCACATACTTTTATTGCATGACACAATCTCTAGTTAGGAACAAAGCAGCTGAACCCTATTAGATCAATGAATGCACTTATATTTTCAATACACTGTACATGTTAAACTGCATAAAAGCCAATGTGTCAGAAATGTCTTTACAGTTATGATAAGGGTTTTACTTTTGTAAAATCTGATGTTTCTGTAGTTCTTAAATGTTGATAATAGATAACGAATTGTTGATATTCCTTTGTTTAAATCTCTTTCATTGTTTCTTGTTTAATTTATTTGATATTTATAAAATTGATTTTACTTAACTTCCCATCATACTCACATCATATTTCCTATCATATATCATAGCCATACATAAGTCCTTTGAAATTTTCTCTTACCATATATTGGGTAAAGCTGAGCTTCTCAATATGTAGAAATACTATATTATATTGAAAAATTACTAAGCCTAGTCTTACACCATATAGAAATAATTTGCTTCTTTGAATTTGAGTATTTTCACCTTTAAATGGACTGTTTTCCAATGGAAGACCACACACTCAAGAATATTTGAGAAGCGCAAATGGATCTTCGGAGTTTTTAAAAGACCACAAATTTGGATGGGTAGGCAGATAATGACAGTTCTGGGAAGAGTTGGGTGGGTGTGCATTTGATCAGAACATGTAAGAAAATCTCAAATAACTGATTAAAAAGGAGTAAAACATTATCTTAGGTAAGAATAATTTATAAAAAGGCTCACAATGATATAGTAATTAATGGAAATTTTCAAGTTTAATTTTAAAGAAAAGCAATGGACAAATTCTACCTCTCCAAAGTTGACAGGGTAGTCAGGAACAGATAATACAGCATGCATCAATTCTAATAAATTATGAAACATTTTCATTATTATACTTACATTTCTGGCATAGAATATTTACTGCCAATGGTATGTACCAAAGTGATACCATGATTATATGATATTTAGAACTTCTCCATCATTTTTCTTTTAAGCCCCAAAACTAATGTATTCATGTCATGCAGCCAAAAGTCTATTAGAAAGAATCAGCTTTTATATATATTTTAATAGATCTATAACAGCCCCATTATACAATCTTTTGTGTAATGTAGAAGAACAAAACCTTAAATCAATCCTTGGGATTTTTATTTTTAGGTACAGTTAAAAACAGGTAATATTCTCAACTATCCAAGAACCTTCAACAATTAATGACAGTTTGTAAACCACATAAACTGGACAGGAACCTATGTTTCTTGAACTCCTGTATCAAATTCTCATCCTGACATCACTTTTTGAAGAACATAAATTATCTCTTTTTTTTTGGCGGCGGGGGGGGGGGGGTTCGAGATAGGTTTTTTTCTGTGTAACAATCCTGGATGACCTGGAACTCACTTTGTAGACCAGGCTGGCATTGAACTCAAAGAGATCCACCAGTTTTTGCCTCCTAAGTACTGAGATTAAAGGTGTGCGCTAGAACTACTCAGCTTAAATTACTCTTTGTATAGAAACTAATATAGAAACTAATTATACATAGACATTTGAGGAGTAAGTACACACACATACAAACACACATGTTGTAGAATATTATCTTAAGGTGTGTTATTTTGTTTATGCTGCATTTGTTTAACTCTGTGAAACTGTGTTACTGTGCCTATCTAAAACACCTGATATTCTAATAAAGAGCTGAATAGCCAATAGTGAGGCAGGAGAAAGTATAGGGTCAGCTGGCAGGCAGAGAGAATAAATAGAACGAGAAATCTGGGAAAAAACGAATTAGGAAGGAGGACTTTAGAAGCCAGCCACGTAGCCACCCAGTTACACAGTCAGACATGAAATAAGTAGGAAAGAAAAGGTATATGGGATTGAAGAAAGATAAACACCCTGAGGCCAGAGATAGATGGGATAATTTAAGCTAAGCAAAGCTGGCTAAAAACAAGCCAAGCTAAGGCTGGGCATTCATAAGTAAGAATAAGCCTCCAAGTGTATTTATTTGGAAGCTAGATGGCGGGGCTTCAAAAGAGTCAAAAGAGTAAAACCACTTCCACCACCACCACCACCACCACCACCACACACACACACATACACACACACACACACACACACACACACACACACACACACACACACACACACACACAATGCAATTATATGAATCATATAAACAAGATTAAAAAATATATCCCATGCCGGGCAGTGGTGGCGCACGCCTTTAATCCCAGCACTCGGGAGGCAGAGCCAGGCGGATCTCTGTGAGTTCGAGGCCAGCCTGGGCTACCAAGTGAGTTCCAGGAAAAGGCGCAAAGCTACACAGAGAAACCCTGTCTCGAAAAACCAAAAAAAAAAAAAAAAAATATATCCCAGAAATAGTTTCTACAATTTGCAGCTTTTCCCATGAATCATTCTTTGTTTATCAGTTGCACTAATGAAAATAGAAAGATAAATATGTTAGCTACTTTGGACATAGTAAACTATGTGTTTCTTTCATTTGGATGTGAAACTCTAGAAAACTGCATTGTCACTAGGCACAGCAGAAGTGAAAAGAAGTTACTATGAGGTTCTGGCTCAAGACTTGTGTATTCCTGGTGGACAATGAAGTAAGAAAAGTAGCGTATATATGCAAGGACTTACAGGCAGATTAAAGAGAGTTTGCCATTATCCTAATATTTGGCTGTGAAAACACTATCAATTTTATTAAAATAAATAATTTCCATGGTAATGGCAAAATAATCAGTTTCCAATTCTGAATTCACAGTACAATGAGAAAAAGATAGTCTAAAGACTATTAAGATATATATCAAATCACTTGTCTATGAAGAGGAGCAATAAATCTGACCCTCAAGACATACAAAGATAAAAACTTCATAAAATAAGCTATCTAATGTAAACTTATATTGAATACATGGAAAACAAAAAAAAATCAGAAACAAAATAAAACACTTTTCAAAAATTTTTCTATGTTGTTAGCTTGATGACTGAGATCATCATCATTAATGTTCTTTATTTTGTTTATTATATTTATGTGTTGAAACTTTTAGTCACAGTTTAATAACAAAATAAAAGCTTGTTATAAAATTGAAAGATATTGAAATAGCAAAAAGATGACAAAATAACATAGCTTCTCATTGTCAAAGTGAAGCAATTTCAATATCAGATAGCCTGTGTTTAAGTCTTTCAGAATTTAATGTCTTGCAAATCTATTCAATTACACCATGCAAAAATCTCCTCCAGGAAGCATCTGTGTCATTTGACCACGTTTAAGAGTTGTCAATTAGCTGAGAGAAGAAAAAGCTTCACTATAAAAAGTGAGGTTTGATTTTGACCATGGGTACCAATTAGTCACTTTATGCCCCACATATATTTTATATGTTTTTAGAATTGAATGTCTTCTTAAAACAGTCAATTCACGTTTGCATATTAGCCTTTAACTTCTGTTTTGTTTTTTAAGCAGTCAATTGATTGCATTCAAGTATAAATTCAAACCTAAAGTATTTTACCTAGAATAAAGAGTAATATCATAAATATAGTATAAAATACAAATGTAAACATGAGTTACATTATCTCCCTAAAAACAAATAAACCAAAACTTCTCACATACTGTACTGAATTTTTATGTATCTGTTCTTTTTTAATGGAAAAAACATTAAGAAGCAACTTAACATCTAGAGAATGTAAAGGTAATAATTTAAATACAGAAATATTGATTTAAGTACTTACCAGCAAGTTTTTGTGTGAATCCCAATATATTTTCTATAGAAATATAACCAAAAAAATAACATGCATTCACTATCATTTCAAGTAATATATACAACCTTTAGTAGAATATTTTATAATCTCTCTTTTATTCTAACACCTGGATATGAAATCCTTCCAAAGTATCTAATGTCATTTCATTTGAACTTCTATTTCCAAATAGCTATTGCCTTAGCTAATGGTTTAAATTGATTTTTAAGAGAAACAGAGTAATTAAGAAGCTTTGAAACTGTAAAGTAATATGCATTAAATGCCCTTTTTAAACAAATCATAAAATAAAGGAATAAATTTAAATTTTTATTCATGAACATTTGGCAGTCCATCTTATCACAACATGTTTCTATATAAATCAATTGCCCTTCTTCTATATGAGTGATTCATAAATTCCACTTTGCTTTTTCTAGAATAAGACATTCAATGCCCTCCCGTATCACAGGTAAATGTTCTTATTAATCACACATTAGATGTCACATATTCAATGAAAGGAAAAACATTTTTCTCATTTATCATTTTTGACAATTTCCTTTGAGTAACTTTTTTTCTTAGGTCACAGACATTTTAATCCCACATACTAGACCCTTGAACTTCTGGAGAAGGAATAGTAGCTATATTAAATTTAGAATTAAATTTCTGAAACTAAATGAAAATGAAAACAACACAACAATTCCTTAAACCTCTGGGACATATTGAAAGTGGCCTTACAAAAAATTCATAGTTTTAAGTGCCTACATTAAAACTAAAAAAAGAGTAGAATTAAATTATCTAGTGATGATCCTCAATAATTTGGAATAAAAAGAACAAACCAAAATCCAGTCTTTGTTAAGAAATAATAAAAAGAGATAGCATAAATTATTGAAACAGAAACAATGAAACAATACAAATAAACCATGAATCTAAGCATAGGAATTTGAAGATACGTTCAACAAACTCTTTCTTGATCTTACTAATCAAAAGTAGGAGAGAACCCAAGTTAACAGAATCAGAGATGAATGGGGAAATAATTAAAACAATTTTTTTTTAATTGAAATTCAGAATATTACAAGGGAATACTTTTAAAACCCTGACTGCATTAAGATGAAAAATCTAAAAGAAATGAACAAACTTCTTGATTCATCCAAATCACCTATTTAAACCAAAATTGATTAACAACCTCATAAAACCATAAGAAGTGATGACATTGATACAATAAAAAAAATCTTCCAACTAATAGAAGCTCTGGACCAGTGGATTCACAGAAGATATTTAATAGACATTTAATGAACATCTGCAACCAATACTTCTTATAATATTTTTAAAAAATAGATACAGAAAGAACCCCCACAAGCACATTCTATGATGTTAGTGTCAATGTAATATTCAAACCAGATCACTCAACATAAAAATAAAATTGAAGGTAAGTATTCCTGATAAACACAGATGCAAACATTTTCAGTTAAATACTTGCTAACCAAATATAGGCAAATATATAAAGATTACCCATGGCAACCAAGTTGGCTTTGTTCCTTGGATGCAGAATGGGTCAATGTATATTAAGTTAATAAATACAATATACCATGTAAATGGACTTAAATACAAAAAAAAATTATAATAAAAGTCTTGGAGATTGTAACACTAGAGGGAACATTCATCAATATAATAAAATACAGTTTTGTTCCTAAATTTACGTTTGAAGTCTATTGTCCTTATAAGATGGCCTGGAATGAGTACTGAATAAATGAACAAAATATAAGGACATGCTTCCAGTAAAGTATAAATTTTGTGTCGAGAAATCGTTGTAACCACTTTCACACTCATGTTAAAAGGATTACAAGTAATTTAAAAATACAGGCTTCAATTCACACCAGAATGTTTCATTTTCCCCCAAAATATTTTCCTTGTTATAATGATAATACATTAAAAGTATCCAAGTATTTGAAAGAAAAGATGAATCAATACTTATTTCTCAGTCATCAAAACATTAGCATGTCTATGTTTACTTCAGATTTATTCATTTCATGTATGAGTATTTTGCTTGAATGTGTGTATTTGCACCACAAGTCAGAAGAGGGCATCAAATCCATTAGAACTGGAATTACAGGCAGTTGTGAGCTGTGTAGTGGGTGCTGTGTATTGAACTTGAGCCCTCTGCAAGAATATCAAGTGTTCTTAACCAATGAGCCACCTTTCTAACCCACATTAGCATTTTATATTAATAAAATTTCCTATTGGAAGCAAGGTATTTTGTGTACTGGTGTTAAGATGAGCAACTTTGTATGAAGGGGCATAGAAAGTGTAGCGGCAGCTAAAAATAGGGAAAAGACGCATCATTTTAGCAAAACTGAAATATTAATGACATTTGATTTTTATTTAAATCTTATTCACAGACTGTTTCTTTCATCAATAAACAGTCAATCCAATCTTACTAAATTTGAAATCCCTGGTGTTTGAGTCTCCTTAAGTTCCAAAGGATATCCTTAAAACTGTGTATTATGGGAAATTATTAACAGTAAGTTTCACAGAATGATCTTATTTTTCAGTAGATCTTTTCACATTTAATGAAAAAAAAATGTTATTTCATTTATGACAATCACATCTATTGCTTAAAATTCAGCTATTTGTTACATTTATCTTATTTGATAAGGAATATGCAAAAACCTTCAGTATAACATGCACCATACTAAATGCAACCCAGCCTTCACTTGCATGGTAATTAATTGTTCAGTTTTTAATTGTTAGTGATTCTTCATGTGATTTCCTAAAGTCAGTTGATTGCTATACAAATGAGAGAGAGAAAGAAGGTGGAGGAACTGAAAATGTACAGAAAGCGCTTTTTTTTTTTTTTTTTTTTTTTTTTTTTTTTTTTTTTTTTTTTTTTTGGTTTTTCGAGACAGGGTTTCTCTGTGTAGTTTTGTGCCTTTCCTGGGACTCACTTGGTAGCCCAGGCTGGCCTCGAACTCACAGAGATCCACCTGGCTCTGCCTCCCGAGTGCTAGGATTAAAGGTGTGCGCCACCACCGCCCGGCCAGAAAGCGCTTTTTGATCCATAGACTTTGAACTATTTCCTCTAAATAGAGCAACTCTGATCTCAAAATTTCAGGAATGTGTATTTGAAAGAAAGTATAACTGTACTATAACAAAAGTGAGAATGTAGATGTTGGTGTAAAAGGAAAGGTACTTTTCTTGGAAATTTCATGTCACTTGGCAATTAACAATTATTTGTACTTGGAGGCAATTGTGTTCTTTAAATATTATTTCCTCCAAAGCTTAGTAAGTTCAGTCATAAGTTATTTATTCTGAACTATTAATAAATGTCATCTTGAGACATTAATGAATACTGTATATATTTAAAAATCAAATCTTTGGATGTGATTATAATCCTAGAGTAACTGCAGAAACCAAGAAAATAAACAGGGACCATTTCCAAAGGGAGGCTGGAGTGAGGGAGCCATAAAGATAATAGAATGGTAAAAATATCTGATGGGGGAAATGGAAAAAAATGTGGGCTCTAATTAGGAATGGGATAGGGAGATAAAAACACATGAAGAAGGTAAGTAGATAAAACGACAGTAAGGATATCTGAAATGTCATACAGAATCACACTACAAACTAACTGAAAGTAGTTATAATACTTGCAAGTTGATGTATAAACATACATGCATAGTTTAAATAAGTTTTACCAGCTTGACTGACAATGCTCAATCCACAAGCCAAAGAAAATCTAACAAAAACCCCAATAACAGGCATGGGAAACTCTTTTGTGGTGTTAGTGTGGGATGTTCAAGAAACTCCCAAAACTTTACAGTCTATTGCTATTGCCCCTGCTCCCTAGAGGTTGAAAATAATTTTTTCTTGTTGAAGACACTGTACAGTCTAGACATAGGACCCAGAAGCTCCTAAGCTAGAACTGACCTGATTGCCTCCTCCTTGAGCACAAAAATTCATGATACCAGTATCTGCCATCTAAGTTTTCATTGGAGAGAAGCAAATAATCCTAATCTAGCTATGATGCTTATGAACCACAACAAAGATAAGCATGACATAACCCTAAGGATGAAACAGTAGCATGCCTATCGTGGTGGCAACTAAAAGGTCTGTAATTGGACCTAGGACATATTTAAGAAGAATGAAATCATGCCTGTCACTGGAAACCTGGCCAACTACCCAGGACTAGTGAAGAACCAAGGACTGGCACATTTCTAAACCACCATAATTCCTAATTCTACTGTAAATAGCTGTTTTAACATTCATAGATAAGTAGAATCCTCATCCCTCATCAAGGAAACTTCTCTTTGCCTCAGATGAAGACCATTACAGAAAACCTTAACCAATCAAAATGCAGAATACATAGTGGAAAGCAGTCTCAATGGATACATGCATATATTGACCCCTGAACCTAAGAATCTGGAAACAAGGTGGAAAAGGGTGTGTAGATTATAAGGGCCAGAAGATCAAGAAGTCTGCAGTGAGGTTTTGTTTTCTAAGAATGTCAGAAGCTATACCTATAAATTCTCCACAAATTTACTGACTAAACATTAATTGAACAAAAACAATACAAATAGACGTGATGGTATGGATGGGAGAAAGCCCAAGAAGCTTTAACCCTACACAAAAAGCTTCAGAAAACTTAGGAATACTGAGAGCAGGAGAAACAGTTTTCCATGGGGAATAATATATTAATTGTTTATCTAACAGCTGGTCAGCCCTCATAATACATATATAAGTAACATTATACAAACTGAGCAGGCTGTACTTATATATTTAAAAATGGACATATATATGCCTATGCAATATGTGTGTAACAACAATTAATATGAAAAGAGGTCTTGAATTAGAACAGAATTGAAAGAGAACAAGAAGGGGTGTATGGAAGGATTTTCAGAAGGGAAAGAAAATGGAGGAAGATATCTCAAAAATAAAAGAAATAATTAGGTGAAGAATCTAATTCCAATATTAATGTGAATGGCTTGACTTTTGCTTTACATAAAAAGTAGTTGCCACTTATATCTGAATGCTTGTGTTCTTTAACCTTTTATCCTTCTCTTAAACCTATACTTAGGCTCAACTAGAAAAGGAAAAGATGAGCCAAAGTGGATCCTGTGACAATAGGTACTTTGATTTTGACAATTCATTGAGCTGGATAATGCTTGCTTTTATCCAGGATGTTAAAACTTTCATTTCTTTCTGTGTAACACTATATTGTGTGCATGTTCTTAAGTTAGGCTTTCAAAAAGCTCTTTCTCTATTATTCTTAATACAAAGGACTTTGAATTTCTGTCTGATAGATAAGAAAACCGAGTAAACTATTTATTCTGTCTTCTGGGAATCAACAGTAAAAAAGCTGAATATCCTGTTCACTACTTTATACATAAATTGAGTATGTAAGCCATACACATACTCCATTTAGGTTTCACTTTAAAGAATATCAGATTTCAATATTCAACACAAAAGCATCAAATCCCAGACCAAAAGAAGATACTGCTCAGAAAATGGCCAAAGTTAAAGTATACAAACTATATTAATCTTAAATGCATCAATTATCAAGACAAACTGTAGCAAATTGTTATAGCAATCTTCTGACTCAGCAATGACTTGTGTCATGTCTAGAAAACATGACCAATCAAAACATAAAGAGAATGACTTAAGGAGATTCATGGTTTCTAGAACTGAGACAAACAGGGAAGAGACCAGTAATATTTAAGTTTCATAGAAGAGAAGGACAAAAGAGAAAAAGATGTAA